>NC_071405.1:27426991-27737138 GCF_017976375.1 Cuculus canorus | reverse complement strand
TGCCTTTTTCATAATACCTGCATAGTTGTGCACAGAAAAGGTTAATGTGCTTTTAAAAGATGTTACATGTATTGGCTTTAAATAGGATAGGAAAACAAAAAGGGTTGTTTGCAGTTGACTTCCAGGTTGCCTTTAGTTTGAATATATTTGTATTGGACTTACAAGATTAAAAAAAATACTGGCACATTTTAATAGTTTCTGGTCTTTTAAAGTATTGTTTAAACACTGGTGCAGAGTAACTAGATTGCAGACTTAGGTTGTGCCGTCCTTTTTTAGCTGATGTGCTCAGCGGGTTAAGTAGATGTACAGCGGGTGAGAAATCATTTTGCATTTTTTTTTTTTTTGCTGGTAGGCAGATGCAGAGCGTATTTTGTCAGGCTTATTTAAATATTGAGAAATAAAAGTCTGCAATTTTACAAACTGGCTGCTTTTAATAGGAACGGTTGGAGCACTTGTCTTGTGCAAAATATTATGTTTCTCTGTGGAACAAAGGGTTGTCTTGTGGTGTATTTGCCAATAATTACGACTTAGAGGAGTGCGCACTCGGAGAAGTAGTACAAATTCTTGATATCAATTACGGACTTCAGCTGACACTTCAGCGGCTCTTCCAGGGCTGAACTTGCTGCTAGCAAATCTCCACTTAACAAACGCCTCGCCCAAGGTGTTCGCATCTCTTTCCCCATTTCCTACCTGGATTGCTTCGCGCTCTGCGTTGTTTGTTGATGGAAAATACCTTCCAAAATAAACTTGGCTGGGTTTTCCTCCCCTCCCCTCGGCCGGCGCCCGCGGGTGCAGGTGCGGGCTGTGGCGCTAGGGGGAGCTCGTAGCCCGCTCCATGCCCGGCGCCCGCCCGGCTGCTCTCCCAAGCGGCGGCCGCTCCGTCCTGCCGAAACGGCGTTCGGTGCGAAGTCGGGAGGATGGATTTGCATGCGAAGAGCCCTGTAGCGCTAGCTGAGAGGGGCTGAGAGCTGGGCGAAGCTATTCTTAGCTAAATCGCGGCTGATGAATTGACTCGGGAGGATGAGAGTTTAAAATGAGTTTTGAAGAGTGCCTTTTGTCGTCAAAAGTCGGTGTTTAAATTCCCAGTTTGTTGTTGTCAGATAGCGACCGGGGGAATGATCCCTGTGCACGAGGGGGGGGGGGGGGGAAAGAACTCCACGGAGATCTGTTTGTTTGTTCCAGTGGATGTAAAAACAGAGAGGAACCTGGAGTTCTAGGATGCGGTGTGCACAGCAATAAAGCGGGAATACTCGTACATAATTTGGCGTTGAGTACATGTCAGAAAACTACACGTACCCGTGCCGTGAGGATTTGATATTAGATAGTTTACTGTACTTTGATCTTCAGGTCCTTGTAGCAAAAAATCTGCAGTTCCTGAAAGTGAAAATAAGCATTTTTTCATAGAGAAATAAACACAAAATCACATCTGTCATCTAGAAGTTGCTGCTGAGCAGCTCACAGCTGCTGGGCTTGTGCTGTTCCCTGCTGCAGTCGGCTTGCTCGTGGTGGACAGAGTTTAGGCAGGTTTCTTTCTTCCCCAATCTTGTAATTTTGTGGTATAGACACAGGACACCGATCAGTGGATGTTTATTTCACCCAGCCTGAGAGATTAATTAAGCTATGATATTGTTAAATTAACACTAGCATCTTCTTACTCTTAGGGTGCAATATGTGGATGCAGGTTATCCAGTGACAGGAAAGTGTGCTTTATTCTAACCTGAAAGAGAAGTAAATTAGGTCAGACAAAAGATCAGGGCTGTTATCAGCTGTACAAAACCTCTTCACTCTTGGGTAGAGCGGGTCAGGAATTTATCTGATGATTTCTCTACTTCATTTAATGTTAGAATTGAGCTATTTAGAAGCATATAGACAGCAGCCAGCTCGTTTGACAGACCAGTAAGCTGAAGAGCACAGTGCCCGGGCCGCTGCTTATGCCAGTGTTCCCCAGCCGTGAGGAAAACCTTCCTTTCTCCCTTCCTGAAACCTCAGACTTTGCCGACTGTGGCTTTCCTTCCATTGCACAACTGTTAACTTTTACCAAGAGAAACAACGATCCCCCTCTCCTCCTATCCATTGCCTCTGCCTGCCCAGCACCCACCCACCCACCCATGCTCCCCTTCCTCCTGCTTCTTTCTTTGTCTCCTACCCATCCCACTCCTCCAGGTTTCAACCTGGTGGAAAAGTCTCCCCACAGAGACCTGCTACCCCAAAACGGCTCTCTAACTCCTTGACAGAGCATTTCCTTCTTTCTGGTTGCAGTTCAGTGTCTCCGGGGTTGCATTGCAGTTGTCGGTTGAATTTGGTCTCCTATCGGTAGCCTCCGGAGAAAGCACATGGAAAATAAATCGGGGCTGCAGGTTACTGCCTGCTTTAAAGTTAGTGATACTGTAAATGTACTTGGTGAAGAATCATCGTGGTCTGTAGATGGATTTTTATATATATATAATATATATATATCTATCTTTTTAAGAGGGAGGGAAAAGACATCAATAACTGTGTGCATTGATAAATGCATGATTCATTCAGCTGCTCTTACTATAGCACCTTCCACTTGCGTGTTTATTTACTTTCTTAAAATGTATCTGGGCAGGCTGCACACCGTTCCTCTGCACCCACAGTTACAGCCTCAGAGGCAGTTGTGTGTGCAGCTCGCTGTCTGCCTTCCCTCCTGAAAAGCTGTTGCTTGCTCCGTGCTGTGGACCCTTGCTGGAGGTTTAAGTAGCAGCTTCTTTTTTTTTTTTTTTTTTCTTTTTTTTCCAAAGGATATATAAAAAATGCCTAAAGCAGGCTATTCAAAAACAAATTAAAGCAGAGGGACACACTTCACGCATTGCAGGCACGCGCCAGTAGAAGGGGTTAGAAGAATATCATCATTTTACTGGTAAAAGTGACACCAGATCGGGGACTTGATTAATGGTACAGCATTCACAGGGACTTAGTTCTGTATTTTTGACATACGCAAGTCTTTTGTGTAGTTGCCTCAGTGCAAGAAATTCTGTGGGTTTTTTTTTTTGGTGTTTTTTTTTTGTTTTTTTTTTTTTTTTTCCTGAAGCAGCTGATAATTTCTGTGTGTGCTGGATATACCCAAGGTACTTTCCAAAGGCTAAGCACTAGACAGCACAGTATAAAAAAGGAATCCAAAGTTAAGGAAGAGGAAAAAAACACACGGGTTTACTTAACTTTTTTATGACCCCTTTTACTAAGCCACTGGAAGAAGCCATAAATTCGCTGAATGTTATAATGAAAATGCTTCAATGAAAATAAGAAAAAACAGGCTTAAGAAAACTGTATATGAGTAACAGTGTGCCATACACAATTGAGAAACAGTCTCTTTTGAGCCTGGTATTTAAGAAAAGAACAGAGCTGTTGTGTGTTTAATATATGTTCAAAACTAATTGCTTAATTTTGATCGTGCCTTTTAAATCCTAGTGTAAGAATCTGTGCTTCCAATATTATTTTCTACACCAGTTAAAAGCCTGTACTGAAATACTGCTCTTTCTTCTTTTGTGGCACTGAGCGCTCCTTTCTCTTCTTGGTTGTTGTTTAGTTTTAAATAAAACAAATGTATTCATTGGGGAACAAAGCATGCTTTTATATCACATCATCACACCTCATTTTATCTGCGGAAATTTACAGCTTCTGCAGTCTGCAGAAGAGCCTATGCATCTTCCGCTCTCAAAAGCAGTAAATATTTTTTTATGAACATACAGCTTACTTAAGAGGAGACATGCCACTCCCTTCTTTAACGCTGTACATAATTTCTGATGAAATAAGATCTGACAAGTGTTGGACATCTGCATGGATCCTTGGATATTCTTGGCTTTTGTTTTGTTTGGGTCTGGTGTGGTTATTGTGTCATTTTCCTTCTTCTTTTCCCTAAACCTTGATGCGTTGGCTGGTTCTTTGTGGCAGTGCTTGGGTTTGCTCCTTCTCAGGTGTGTACAGAGAGTTAAACTGTTTTCCAAGAGATTCGGGATACTTCTGCAAAAGGTGCCTTACAGTGGGTGTTGCAGGATAGTCCTCTAACTCACAGCTGTGTGTGGAACTTGCTAAGGCATTGGAACAGAACAGGTTATTTCACTCACTCTCCCTCCACCGCTGGATCCTGTTTCCCTTGCTGTGGGCACCCGGACTGTGGCAGGGCAGTGGGCTCCATCCTGCCGCAGCAGGCAGGTGTTGGTGGCTAGCTGGTGCTGGGCACCACCACCTGCTGTGCCATGCTGCCGTCCGGCACGCGGGGACACGGCGGGTTGTCGTGCGATGGAGGATGACCAAACAGCAGCGGCTTAGCAGCTGCACCGGGGCCATGTGCAGTGCGGCAGAGGTTCGCTGCTACTCTGTCCACCTTTGTGCACTTCACACAAAGTCACTTGGAAAGTGAGGGGGAGCTGCGGACCCCCGTGTTTCTGGAGCTTCTTTGTCAAGTAGCCTCTTTTGGCAAACTCAGCCTCAGACTTTTATTTAAAAAAAACACTACAAACAGTTGTTTTTCAGTCCCCAGAGAAATTAAAAGTTGATGGCAGATAAGCAGTGCCTAGTATCATTGAGTGTGATGCTGATGCAATATGTAGGCATAAGCTCAACTCTGCATCTTGCTGCAGGGAGTTGTAAGAAAGCTCTGGAAACAGGGTATAGATAAACTTTGACGGCGAGGAGCCGTGTTGCCTGCTTTGAGCAGCGTTAGTCTTTATGCAGCGAGGATCCTGACACCGATCTCGGCGATAACCCAGCTAGAGAGTGTGTGATCTGAGCTATTTCTGTTAAGCATGTTGTCGTTACAGTAAATGTGACATGTGGGTGGTGATGGAAGGGACATAATTTTCAGGCCTGCTTTGGGCCAACACCCTGAAGAGCGAGTCACTTCTTTGTGCTCACTTCCCAACGAGGCTGAGCTCTTTCTGGATGTGCCTTCAAGACTGCAGTGTCTGTGCCGAGAATGGTGCACTCAGCGTGCTGCGGCACGCTTGCAGGTGGCTTCCCGTGGATGGGCACAAGGAGCTGTGACCCATGGTGGACCCTGGGCAGTCCCAGCTTGTCCCCGAGATGAGTGAGGCCCTCCAGGTGGGCACAGGGGTGGGCAGTGGTGCTGGGGCAGGCAGGGCACCCACCCGCCACCTGTAGCGAAGGCACTGACAGTGCTCGCCTTACCCCCCCACCCCGTTATTGATTTGTGCGGAAGCTGACCGCAGAGGGGAGGTTTCACATGCAATGCATTGGCCCGGCACCAAACTGTTCTCTCTTCCCCCTTTCTCTGTCTTCCTTTGATACCACGGGACAGGAAAAAGAAGGAAGAGAATAGTTTGGCAACTTTCAGATCCCCTCTTACCTTGGTTCTGCAGTACAATAGAAAAATGCAAGGAAATAAACTACTGCTGCCTGGACCCAGCCTCAGCTAAACCCCATGAACAAGCATCCACAGTTTTGTCCTTAGAGACCTTGGAAGTGATTTTCGGTAACACAGTCTTTCTCATTATTAATGGGAATGATTTTTGAGACATCTAACGGACAGGAAGTAGTTAGAATGTGCATTCACTTTAATATCGGGCATGAGAGTATTGTTTGCATGGGCCACATATGCTTTAATGATGTCACCACGCTGAAGTAGGAGTGCTGGTGGTTTTGCGACAGTGCCTTTACAGAATTAAGGAGATTGTTCACCGTGTTTTTGTGTGGTAGACAGCCAGAGAGCTTGGAGATGCTGCTTAGAGTCCAGCCTGTAAGTGTAATGCTTTTCAAAGTAAAGCAAATGATGTAGGTTGCCTGCCTCCATTAATTTCATGAAGCCATCGGATAACAGCAGTGTCACTCATGTCCCCGTAGATAGGCCATCTCTGGCTCACTGTGCCAAGGCAATCCTCTCTGGAGGAATCTCTGGGTGCAGGCAAAATACTGGGCACACCTTAACACACCTGGAAGAACCAGGGCACGAATTCTGACTGGAAATAGCTAATTTACATTTTTTTCCTTTTCCCACATAAGGGAGATGAGATGTTTTCCATTCTCCTTTTTTGTGTGGCTTGATTTTTTTCCTTCTTAAAAAAAATAATTAATTTTAAATAAATACTCATGAGGAAACACCCTCCTCCACCCAAACCCAGGTACCAACAAACAGAAATAAAACCACAGTGTTAAATTCAAATAATGTGAAGCGACTCATTTGAAACCCACAGACAAAAAGGGAGTCAGAACTTTATATTGAGACTGGCCTAAATTGCCCCATTGGTATTAAAGGACTCCTTAAACAGCCTAAGATCTTGGCTGTTGTATTAACCAGGCATGACCCGATGCGTTATGGGCTGGACTTGCAGGCTTTTTTCTCTTTTCCTTTGTGGGTTTTAAATCTCTCCTGTAATGTTACTTGAATGTAGGTTTTTAATGGCTTAATTGAGCTGTCAATAGGAAGCTTTTTCTTTCTTTTTTTTTTTTTATTCTGAGTAAAAAAAAAAAATGCAATTTGACATGGATAAAATGCATTTGAAGATCTGTTCAGTATTTTGTTTCTCATTCTTTTATGTCTGTTTTCCCCATCCTGAATAAGGGGATGTAATATAGCTTCTGCATTGTTGGATGTACGGCTGATCTCGTGCTTTATGATTTATTAAGCTCAAATCAGAAATAGTCAAGTAAAAAAAATCTTTTGATAGTTTGATACCAAATTACTACTGATCACGAGGGCTCGGTGTACCAAGAAGACGAAAAGCTGATTTTCGGTAATGTGATGACTGCCAAAATATGAAGGAATACCAGATGTTATTTTAAAAAAGTGCCATTGCAGTGTCCTTGGAAAGAGAGAGTAAGTGAGTGTAAGTGAACAGACATATGTGGATTTAACTAATATTCAAATGAACTGTTGAACTGAAAAGAAATAATTTGCGACTGTTTAAACCTCCTTTACCACAGATGCCTGATCAGGACACTTACCAAATGCAGCAGTTTTCTGAAGAGCACAGTTTAAATCGCAGGCAAAAAATTTAAGTCCTCATATCCAAAAGATAATAAAGTTGAGATCTGTGCTTTTCTTTTTATTTGTTATATATAAATATAAGTGGCAAAATTCAGGCATTGTCATTTGAGAGACAGACTTTAATCTGAAGGCTTTACAGGAATGTTAGGTGAAACCAGTAACAAGCATTTTCCCCCTCTGTCACCTTTTTTCCTTACGTCCCTTGGTTCAGTTCCGTTTTTTGTGTTGTCTTTTCCAGCTCTTTGTCCCATCTCCCGCGTGTGTATCTGTGTGCCTGTGTGCGTCTCTGTGTGGGGTGTTTTTTTAATATTTTGACACTGTGCTCCCCCTTAATAGGAATTCTTCCTAGAAATAGCACGCACATTTCTAAAGGACCCTTTTCACAGTCCTTTTCTTTTGGCTCTAAAATGATGTATATGTAATTGGTAATTAAAGGTGCAAGCTCTCTTCAATATAAACAATATTGCTCAATGTTAGATCATTAAAGGGAACCGCACTAAATAATTACCTTTTGCTTCGTGACACACTGTTCGCAGGCATCCGCTCCCTTCCCAGCAGTCCTTGTTCAGAGCAGGGTTATGGTTACATTTTCACTAAGGCATCTTTTCATTTTAAGTTGGTGAATTAATTATGTAGTATTCTCTTCAAACTTCTTTTAAACTTAGATTAAGGGGATAAAGGTAATTAATGGTTTTCAGAATGAGCATTTTACTATGTATTTGGTAAGTACGGTGTGAGTTAGGGAAACCGAAGCCTTGCTGTGCTCATCACCTTCTTCAGCAGGATGATCCATGCTCGGGAACCCCTCTGCGGTCCCAGTCCTCTTCCTGCTGCTGCTGGTGCTGCTGCTCTCTGCTTTGCTGTTATAAAGCTCTGATGCAACTTGTAATACAGCTGGTAGATACACGGATCAATTATTTATTCTGGAAGGCAAAAATTGGGACGATTCTTTTTCTGAACTGCCTTTTTCAAGGCTCAGTCCTTTTTGTTACCAGGTAATAAATACATTTTGCCTTCTGCCTCTTATCCATTTCCTATGTGGTTTTTTTTTTTCCTTAAATTTGGTGAAGAGTGGGACAAAACTACTTTTGTTTTCAGCCAGGAGGAGAATCCAGATCTGGATTATAACATCTGTTTATCTCAGTCTCACTTCTTTGAGGTATTTGTGTGACTTGCTTTCCCCAGGAAATCCATAAGCAAACCACTCGGGCTAATAAAGAACATTTTTCCTCCTATTCCTTTAATCCTGATTCGATTAGAGAGCTCACTCGCTGATTTACATACTGTTAGTTCCTCTGTTTTGTTCAGCCCAAATCCTGTAGTCCTTGCAGAGGCAAAACAGCCTTAGGCAAAAGTCAGTGGAAATCTTGCCCTAGTAAAGACCAAGGTTTGTATGATTTGGCAGTTACACGGCAGAACAAGAGGAAAAAAAACCCCAAAACTATGTTTTTCCCTAGAAAAGAATTGTGATCCATAATTATTTTATAATGTAAGAATTATCTTCTAAATACTCATTAATAATGCACTGTGTTTTATTAATTGTGAAAGAAGAAGTTACTTATTTCTTAGAAAATGATGCACATTGCTTAGAAATGCTTTCTCAGTCTTGAGGGGTAATGGTATGAAATCCATCAGGTCTGTTCATGGGCAAGATTTAAACAAAAAACTTTTATTAACCTATATAGCAACTGCAGGGTTATTTGACATCAGGAAAATAGAATGGAAGATTTCAGGCTCAGCCAATATTCCAGTATGTTAAATAAATGCCTCATTCTCTTTCCTTTTGAAACCCCTTAACTTCTCATAAGACTGTATCCTGCTTACCTTATTTGTGTGAATAGTTTGCTGTAATTCATGCTAATCGGTGGTCATTTAACCTTCTCAGTATCTTTGTAATGGGAAAGGTGTTAGTAATTTTGTATGCCACAGGGAGCCTGATCCTGCTTGTTTGGAGCACACAGCACTTCCAAAACTCCCTGCTCTCCCCCTCTTTGAAATAGAAGGAGAGGTTTGGGTGCGGAAGCTTTGCTGGAGTGGGCCCTGGTCAGATGGCTGGGAGATGTAGTGGGAATGAGAAAGTGGGATAAAAAGAGAAGAACTATTTCAGAAAGTGACGCGGGGCTTGAAAGTTTGCAAAATGGCTCTTTGCTGATATCCTTGCAGCACTGACAGCAGTGAGAAGGAGCTGTCAGGAAAGCTATGCCAGGTCAGCCTTTCCATTTTATTTCAGGCAGACTTCGTTGTAAAATGTACTGAAATCATTCTGGGAGAGTAGAAAAGCTGAAAAATAAAAGAGAGATCTAATCAGGCTTGGCTTCTTCGGGGGGATGGGGGGAGGCCGGGCCTCTCGTGATGCATCCTTCAGAGTCTGTGGACATTCAAAGCAATCTCTTTTTCTTCTCCTCTCGTCCCTTTCCTCCCTCTTTCTCCTTGTCCATGTAAAGCAGAGGCTGACCATGTGGAACCGGCACTCCCCGACGAGGATGAGACCCTGGCAATAGCGGAGCCGGGCGGCATCGGCATCGCTGCAGGTGGGACAGACCCCGACTTATTAACCTGTGGACAGTGTCAGATGAACTTCCCGCTGGGAGACATCTTGGTTTTTATAGAGCACAAGAGAAAACAGTGCAATGGCACTGGTGGTACCTGCTATGAAAAGAGCATGGATAAGAGCAGCCCTCCCCCCTCCTCACGCGCCGAGCTCAGGAAAGTGTCAGAGCCAGTGGAAATCGGGATCCAAGTCACACCCGATGAAGAAGATCGTCTTCTCACGCCTACAAAAGGAATTTGCCCCAAGCAGGAGAACATTGCAGGTACAGCATGTTTTACACTCAATCAACTGCCTAGGTAATCTTTTAACGAGAGCCCTCTAGAAAGTGCCGTGAAACAGAGGCTTCAGTAACAGGTCTTTATAGGAGCAATCTGTCTGGAGGATCCTCACGGCTATGTAGGGCTCAGCAGGGATGTCCACCCACGTTTAATTCTGTGTACCTATCTGCAGAGGGCCAGCTCCTGCAGGATGGGGCCTCTCAGTCCCATGGGAGAGTCAAGGATGGGCTGTACATGTAGGAAAAAGCAGAAAGTTGGGTTCAAAAACCTTTTCAGGAGTGTCTGTAAACAATTAGTAGTGGTAGAAGGACAGAAAAATTTGGTGAGATACTCAGTTCAGTCCAGTTCAGACACATTTTGACACATGCAGATCCACTGGGAGAGCCCAAATCCTGATCCTACTGGAGTCAGTGGAAAAATCCTCTGACTACAATGGGAAGACGATTTGGTTGCGAGGTCTAAAGCAGAGGTTCATTAAGTTTTTGCTTGTTCCTTCCACTGGTGTAGATGTCAGCTTCCTGATCTGCATTGCTGCCTGTGCTTCCTCTCCTGGGTCTCTGCAGATGGCTGGAGTTGAGTGGGTGACATCTCCATTCCCATGCATGCCCCAACTGGGCTTTTGAATGAGGAGACGAGCACAAGCTAGGAAATTGGCAGGCATTTATTTTTCTAAAACTCTTGTACGTGGTGCAGTTTTTATAAAACTCTTGTACATGGTGCGGTTAACAGTTACTCTGTGGACCTCCCCTGCTCAGAAGTGGGCAGGCAGGTGATGGTGTCTACCTGGCGAGATGCTGTGCAGTGGTTTCTGCAGAGCAGCAGGCATAGGACTGCTTCTGTTGTGCAGCATTTCTCCCTTCTGCAGCAGTGTGTTCCTCTGCAGTGGTGAAAGAAAGGCTCTGCTCCCTACTAGTGCGTGAGGGTTTTATGTTACACAGCAGGATCTCCCATTAAGTGGGACATTTTTGTTCAAATCGACTGTATCCAATAGGGAAGACCAGTAGCAATTTGCTTTTGCTGCCACTATACTGATTTCTCTAGGCACTGTCCTATGGGATTAGATCCGATAGTCTAGGATCCTTCCTGTAGTAGAGAAGTTCCCATGAGGGGATCCTCAGAATACTTGTGAGAATCTCCTGTCTTTACAAGTGAAGCTTAAGAGTTTCCCACTTTTAGTGTTGGAGACCTCTGAGTCTGTTCTCAGCATCCTTGATGGGATTAGCCATCATATACATGAGAATGCGGGCTTTGAACTGCTGCAGTCTTCAGACCTCTAGATGATTTACGTCTTAGGAGAGGGCACGTGCCACACATTGATTTCTCTGTTGTCTTTTAGGAATCTTTTATGGGTGCAGTCACCATCTTAGTATGGACAGCTGGTAGCTTTGGGGGCATTAGCAGTGGGAGCCTATGCTGAGGTGTCATAAGTGTCCCTACTGTACGACCTGGCTGTGTTCTTTTCCCTGTCCTTTTCTAATTTTCCCCATCCATGCAGTTGTGATTGCACTTCTTGGCAGAGATGACTTCATCAAAGTGTAGCAGCTTTGAGGGCTAGATTTCCTTCCCATTTGGTGGGAACCGAAGGGAAGTATTCGGGACCTTCTCCTCCAGTCCACTGAAGGCATCCTGAATGGTGCTGAGCACTCTCAATAGCTGTTGATCTCTGCAAGTTGATGTTACTTCAGCCCCTTGCAGAGGGTGCCCAGTGCTTAGTAAGGTTGGTCCAGGAGACCAGTGCTGTAGTTGCAATCTAGATCCCATCTTTTACCAATTTGTCTCCAAGTTCAGTCCATAGTGAAACAACTCCATGGCTATAGCCAGTGCAGAGGGTGCTATTCCCATCCCAGCTTCTCGGGGTCATAACTAACATTTTTGTAATGCAGAAAATCTGCCGGGGAGGGGGTGAAAGGGAAGTTCACATGTGGAAAGGGCATAAAAAAAAATTAAAAGCCAATCTGGAGCACTTAATCTCTTTCTGACTAAACTGAATATCAAATGAAAATATGTAGGAAAGATTTTGAATTGAGAAAAATAAAAGGATTTATCATTCGATTGGCATTTTCTCAGCAGTGCACGGAGATAGGGACATCCACTAAACAGAGCAGTAATAATGCTTTCTCAATTAGGAGCCCAGCTCTGAGATAAAAAGGTGCAGTGTCCTTCCATATTTTTTTAATAGCAGCGGATAGTTTTCAATAGTAGGATAAAAGCCTCACATTACAGCCATGGAGGGTAGCCATGAAAAACCCACAGAAGTCATTCACTGGAAAGGCTTTAGTGGGATATACCAAACCCCTTATTTATATTTCAATAGAAAGGCTTTCTGCATTAGCCAAGAAAATCAGAATCTGCATTTAACATTAAAGGTATTTCCCAGTGAGCGGCTGTAGAGCATTGTTGTTAGATTTGTTAAAAAAAGAGACTAAATACGATTTCATAAAAGGGAAACTTAATCTCTAAGGCAGCTTTCTCCCACCCCACACCCCCTCCCTTTATTTTTTTATTTTTTTGGTAATAATGCAACAGCCTACAGTATTTTTACTTTATATGTGACGAAAGATATTCTTAGCCTTTCTGTACTGCGACAGGAAGAATGAATTTCTTTATTCCACCAAGAAATATGTAAAATAATCCCTTAGAAGTATGGGGAGATATGTTTGTTCAAAGCATTTAAAATGTTATTTTAATCAAAGGCACAAAACACTCTACATGCTGTGTCAGCTAAAGGAGACCATTACATTTTAACAGCAAATCATGCTCTTTTTCCCCCTCCTAGCCACCCCCCCCACTTTGAAACTAACTTTTTTTTTTTATTAAATAAAAAGGCGAAAAAGATTAAAGAATAAAAAAACTTCAGTGGCTCAAATGTATAAAGTAATTTAATATGGTGGAAGCATTAATTATTTTAGCTTAATTGAATTCTGAGGACTGCAGTAGTTGCATTTTTGTAGACAAGCTCTGTTTATTATTTCTTTGTGTAGATTAACTGTAAAGGAAACATAGATAACTTTCAGTTATTTATTGTAAAATAAATGTGTCAATTCATGTGTAAAGCAAGCTGTTCAAAGATAATTGAGTCTTTATATTTGAAGAGGGAAACCAGAAATCACCCACTCGCCACTCCGACTCCCTGAAATATACTGCCACCGCTGCTACCCTCAAATAGGTTTCAGCTCCTCTCCTTGATCTTGTGTTATTTTTGTAGACCTTCTTATTTGGTCAAAATGATTTCTGCAGCCTTCTGCAGTGTGACTAAGTTGTCAAGCCCTTCAGCTTCCCATGGCTGAGTGCAGCAAGTATACACTGAGCTTGACTCTGCCATGGCACCTCTCTTCCCTCTGGACGTGAGGATGCTGGGATGCAGCACCCTGCTGAGTGCTTACTCTGATGCACGGTTCTTTGGATTCCTGAGATCTTTCCTTCTCTCCTTCTTGTTGGCTGTTTTTCTTTCTTGAGAACTCTGGTCACTGGATGCCTCTTGACCACGTAACAGACAGACCATGCGATGCTTTGAGGGAGGCAGGTAGAGCTCTGAAGTCTGCAATAATTCACATGCATGCAATGCAGATCTCCAACTGACATTTCTAGATATCAGCAGAGACAAAAGCAACTTTATTTTTGCAATCAGCTTTTAAAGACCTTCTGATAATGAAGTCTGTCACCTTCCCCTGACTGGTGACTTGCATATCCACACTGTTCAAGGCACTTTCACTTAGCTGTCGCTGTCCGTAAGGTGTGTGGTAGCATGTTAGCTAGCGCTGGGAGGACGTGTCTTGCTTAGGAGCAGATTGTTCTGTAAAGTTTTTTTTTTTTTTTTTCAAATCGACTGACCTGTTTAAAAAGCAGTTCTGCCTCTTGTACAGAGGGTGCGATAGTATCAAACAGATGTACCAGATTGTTGCACAGCGCAACACAGCCAGACCAATGAGTAGGCTAGGAGTTATCGTTCACTGCTTCTTTCACTTTCACTGCTGGCAGGTATTTTGGAAAAAATTATACCATCATTGTATATTATACCTCTTTTTATCTTTCATATTTATCAGAGCTTGGGTGTAACCGGGTGACCTGTCCTGGCTGAAGAAAGCCCTAGGGAGGTGGCTCCTGCTGTTCTTTGATTGATGATATCTCCTGTCCTCCTCATGGCCCTTCTGGACTCACAAGCCACCAGGCAGTGCTTCAGCACGGCTTTCTGAAGCAATCTAGATTAAAGAAAAAGTATCAGTGGGCTTGTTTTTAATGCTGGATGTTTTTAGAGAACACCGGCAGAGGAAATAGCCTTGGTGGGGCAGGCACCACTTGGACCAGACCCATGGGCAGAGAACCCCACCAGCAGCAGAGGTTCATTAAAACAGCATAATTTCTGCAAAGATGGTGCTAGGAAAGGTGAGAGGGTTGATTGGAATTCCTTGTTCATCCCGTCCCAGTTGCCAGTGCTGGGCTCCATACATTATGTACTTGAACTAGATGCACATCGTGAAAAAAGGCTCCCTGTCAGAGGCAGGATTTAACTGCAACCCCTGCACTGTGAATGTTCATTTCAGGCTTTTGAATGGTAAAACTGCCAGTGAGAGAAACTAAATAACTCGCATGTGCTGGAAGCCAGAGATAAACACTGCCGCAGGTTGCCATGAAATAGGCTATTTGATATATTTAGAATTGTTATTTTTCTCCAAATTAAGATTAGTTAAATCCATGTGTGTTGTGTGAGTGATTGTTAACTCAATGGCATGGATTATCCTTTTTTCAAATCATGACAGCTAATTATTATTGCTGTCTACTCTGAGACATTCACTTACAATGTACCATTATGGACCCGCGCACCCATATTAACTCTAGGACTCAGACAGCCATCGTGATGCCTTCACACGTGAGGGGAGAAGAAGGCGAGCTGAGACAACCCGAGGCCTGTGGCAGTGATGTCGGGCAGGTTGGGAAGAGATGTTCTGAGCAGTGTCGTGCCAGCACGGGGCACAGGGCCATCGCCTTCCCGTGGCAGCGGGTCCTGCTGCCAGCACCTCCCCAGCCCGGTGGGTCTCGCAAGAGTGACTTATCAAAGCACGGCCAGGAAAAACACTAAGCGGGGAAGAAAGTATGTGGTAACAGAGCCTGAGAAACTCGTGTTGCAGCCGAAATCCTTTCCGTGAGGCTTTTCCAGGCTTGTTCCTTCCCTTGCATCTGCCAGGAGGTTCCTGAGTGCAGAGGAGTTCCCTGGCCTCCTCGCTCTGCTCCTCCGCAGCTTCCCCAGGTATTTAGCAACGTGTTTTGCTAATTGGTGCTGCTGAGCAGCACGGGCGATGCACACACGGAAGGCTCAGCCGCAGCTCCGCTGAGAGCAGGGTTAACGAGCAAACCTGCTGCTCCCGGGGTCTCGGCCGAGCTCCTCTATTGGGTTTCCAGGAGGAAAACAAGCCGGGTGATCTCAGCCCGAGCCCTGCCGGTGCCCGGGGGGAGCCGGGCTCGGGGCAGCCCCAGCCCGCGGGACGGTCCCGCGGTGGCCGCTGCGCTCCCTTCGCTTCAAGCTGAAATAGCCACGGCTTAAAGTTTTAAGGCTGCCAATGAAGCCAGTTGGAGACCCGCGTGGGGCTCTCCAGGGACCGCGACCCCTCCTTTGAGGCGGTAGAGGGTGCCCAGGGGGAGCTGGCAGGGAGGGATGGCGGACCGGAGGCAGCGGTAAGCACCCTGCTGATCCCGGCCAGGGTTAAAGGTGCGAAACCCGCCCGTGAGGAGTCCCTGCTTCCCTCGCTCGGGCTCCAGCGCCCTCTGCTCAGCCCGCTCGGGGCCACCGGCTCGGTCCCCATCGCCATCTCCGATGTCCAGGCCCGACAGGTTCCCGGCATCCCCGGGAGTCAAGTGTGACATTAATCGCACCGACTTTTAAAAGCAGATTGGAAAAAAAACCCCAACAAAACAACCCGCTGAGGAATAGTACGGCCTCGATTCTCCCTGCCGGCTTCAGCTTTTTGTTTTGTTCCTCTCACTATCCTGTTTTTCAAAGTTATTTTCTGCACCCGCACCCAGTTAGCTGGACTCCCACGGGCCGGGATGGAGGGTGTGAGACCTGGAGGAGCGTCCAGGGGTCCAGCTCACCCCACCCCAGCTTCACCTGCGGTAACTCCCCTGGAACCGGGACCTGCCCCCGAATGCACGGCGTGCTGAGCTATGAAATGGAAGCTTGCTGCTGTTAGAATTTTTTTTTTTCCTGGTTGTTTAATCTCCCTTAGTTATAGTCACCTTTGGTTTTATGCGTGACAATGCTAGGTAAAACCTTTTCGACAGAAGTGCCATTTTGCAGGCTGGTGAGAGGGGATTTAAGAAGGTCATTCAGTACACATGGCCAGAGCCTTCTTGCTCTGGGGTGGATGTGTATCAGCAGTTACTCTTTGAGAGCAGAACTTTCTTGTTTATACCAGCTTGGCACTGCTGTTACCCTCTTTTAGTTCAGTGGAAGACCTCTGGACTTACTTGGAGGTAGAGCTGAGTCAAAATGTCACCCAACAAAGTGGTTTTTTTGCCTTTATTTGGGCCCTCTTGTGAAATTACTTAGGCCATGTGTGGGAGACTAGAAACCGTATACATATCTGTGATTATTATTAGCATGGGAAGATGTGTAGATTTTTTTGGACAACACTAATGGTAAATGATGAAAAGGCAATGGTCAGCCAGTCATTACTCATTTTGCTTGACAACTCTGCAACTGTTAGGAGCAAAGTAAAAGTGGTGCCCAGCCATCCGACAGGCTGCTTTGGCATTTGTGTGGATGTGACTAATAGCAATAGGCTTGTGCTCAGTGGAGTATTGACTGCAAGAAAGGAGTTTGTATGCATTTGCAGGGGAATTTTGCACTGGGATATGGCTGAAAGAAAGCTGGTTGTGTAGTAGTACTATAAAACAGAGAAGTTCCCATCTAGATAGGAAAAGTTGCTGCTTATCTCCAATGGTGAATAAATACATAAAGGCACAGAAATGGTTCCTTTGCTTCAGCAGGACAGAAGTGCTGCTATATCATGAGGCTGCCTTCTCTCATGTCTTCTCCATAGTTTGTTTTTCTTTCTCAGCCTATGTTTGAACTGTGCTGCCTATACACATAGTGACCAAATCGGCTGTGACATAAAGGTTGAACCTTTCTAGGGTTTCTTGGAGATTGGAACATTTTTCTATCATAACTGGAGAAAAAAAAAAACCCTGTGAAGTAATCATACTTTTTGTACAAGAAAGGCTTGGATTTCTGTGTCATGTCACATAACTTCAAAGGGCATAGATTTGGGGCTGAGTTTCAGTGCTGGCTTCAGTGGCTGAATGGGAAGATGGGAGCCTGGAGGGTGAGAAATAGAGGAGAGAGGCCAGGTATAGAAATAAAACCGCGTTTCTTAGCTTGCAACCCTGGAAGCCTGGAGAAACTGGGTAGCTCTCAGCTTGGGAGACACACGCACTCGCTCCGAAGAGAGTATCCTTTTCAGCACGGTTCCTTCTCCCTGTTCCCTCCCACCTTCCAAATGGTAATTGGTGGGCTGTGCAGTAGAAATGTTATGAAAAAAAAAAGAAGAAGAAAAAGTGGGTGGGTGGGGTATCTAGGGATTTGGTGTCTAAGCTCAGGAGTTAAGCCGGAAATCCCAGAGATGTAATGAAAACAAAACGGACTTTTCACTCGCGCTGTGGCATTCTGGCAGTGAGAACGCTTTCGTGAGCCAATGTTTTCATTGTAGGTTTTCTCGAGAGAAGTAGTCGAAATGAATTGTTAACCCCTTAACAGGAATGAATGTGGTTGCTGCAGTGGGGAGAGGAGAGCTGTCTTGGCTTCTAGTTGCCATGTTGGAGAGCTTGGGCATGTGTGTATGTTTGTGTATACCAGGGAAGGTGAGGTAGACACTGCTTGTAAGGAGTTTAATCTTAATGGCAGATGTGAAGTGGTTACTGAGTGGTTGTTGTTTTTTCCTCTTTGCATGTATGCCTTTGCAGAAAGATTTGAGCGCAATCAGCAGAAACCACTTCTAAACCCAACAGCTCTTAAACTTACCCTTTCTTCTGGCATTTGATAGCAAATTTCTTGAGTGAGAAAAGGGGGGCACTGCATGCCAGTCCCTTGGCAAGGTCATAAAAGCTACAGATGGAAAAGACCTACCATATACCAGATCCCAGTTTTCTTGGAAAGTGGAAGTACAGGATGCATGTCTGTTGCAGGCGTGTTAACGTATATAGCTTTAGATGTCCAGCAGCCTTGGACGGTGTTCAGCCTTCCTCGAGTAAGCCCCTTCATTAAAAACAAGGGAGTTTGGGGAGGAAGGGAGGTAGGAGTGATTAATCTAATTTGCCGTAACAGCCACTTTTAGGGAATAGATTGTGTATCCCTGTCCTCGATGCTCTGATTAGGCTGCATTTTATTTTGATATTTTATTTCACCTTTTGATCACGGCTGGCACTTACCATATTTTTCTCTCCACTCTCTCATTAAGGTATTTTCTCTGCACGTATTCTTGCAAGCAGTATAGAGCATCAGCCCCCTGCTCTAGCTAAAGAGCATCTCATCTACCCTTTAGCATCTCAGAAGAGCAATTAAAATCATTATGCACCTTCTTCCAGCTGCCGTAGATCCTCTGGTCCAGCCCTTGCATGCAGGTTGTGGGACTCTCAGTGCTGTGCAGACTTTGAACGTAATTGCATATCTGCTGCAAGGGGCTGTGTGTCTCTGCAGCTGACCTTGCTCAGTGCGTCTGGCCTCTGAATAGATGTTTGCCTTCTTTCTTCCCACTTTGACAGCTCCCCCCCTCCACCCTCCAGCCCCTTGCTTTGCTCCAGCCCATTCCTTATCTGTGTACACTGGGAAAGCACGGCGGCGGCAAGGTATTTGTGGCTGAAACTGCCTGGGCAATAAGCAGAGGCTGAGGAGAGTGTTGATTCTCTCGCACGTCTGTGTTTGAAGAGGGGAAAAATAAGAAAGAAAAGAGATACTGCTGAATAAATGGTGGTTCTACATGTTCTACGCAGCTTTTGTAATGGTCATTCAAACAAGGTAGAGGGTGGGGGAGGAGAGAGAAAGACGAGACTGCAGACAGGGATTAAATAGCCCTCTGCTTCTTTTAAGACATTTATTATTTTCAGAGTCAAACCTGTAGCCAGCTAATGTAACTGTAAAAGTCTCCTTTGAATTATTGGTAAGGCGCGCTGAAGCTTTCTATTACAGCTGATGTGCTTGCGCACAGGCAAAATCGAGATTTGAATTTAGCACCTACTTGTTTTATTTTCTTTATTAAACCAACTCTCGGCTCATTTTTTCCTTTCAATACAGGCTTTTTGTTTCACGTTTTCTAGAGTGCCTTATTACAGGCTCATAAAGAGAGTTAGAAACTGAAGGGAAGTTTCCTGAGCAAGAAGGAATTTTTTTTTTTTTGCCTTTTATTTTTTTCCTCCCCCTGTGGCTTGGCCTGGAGCCAACCTGTCTTTCAACAAGTAGAGAGCCATTCCAAGTTTAAATTTATAGAGCAGAGTCCAGGTTCAAGGACTGAAGCCCGCCAACAGCTCCAGCCTCTTTGTTACTGATTAATTCTGCAAGCGGTTCAGCTGGTTTGCTCACTTCTGCCCGCTCTTCACAGTACTGCAGTGCTTCCCAGCCTGCTGTCGCTGCTTCCCTTTCCCTTGCTCTTCAGAAGCTCTCCCCTTCACTGTAGAGCAAGCCCCTAAATGCATTTTAACCCCATCTGATTCAAGCTGCACCATATCAGCTTTACATTAAAATTACAAAATAACCTTTCCATATGCCTTTATTTATCCTTTTTTTTTTTTTTTTCTTTTTTCCTACAGCTAATTTTCAATGTCTGGAGCTTCCCATTTCACTTTAGCTCATGTTAACGATTGCTTTTTGGCATCATTTGGAACCTAGGTTTTAATTAGTTTACACAAATGCATGCAGTGGGGCAAAATACTTTCTTTCAGCTTTACCTGCAAAGGATATTTCCCGTCTTGGCGAGGGGGTTTCCTTCGTGGAGGGATTTGAAAGGCAGAATTTTTGAAGTGGTCTCCATATGAGGCCCCACAAGAGTAGGTGTGGGAGGTGACGGAAGGAAAGAGCAGGAAGAAAAAAAGAAGAAAGAAAACCCAATAAAAGTTGGGGAAAGTACCTTTAAATGAGGATGGTCCCAATCCTGCACCAAAGTGGATGTCAAAGCATAAGCTTATTGAGGTCAAAGGAGGTTTTGCCATTGGTTTTAGTGACACCAGGATTTCATCCTTAGCCTACACTGAGCTGTAGGTACGCCAACGGTCCTCTCACAGTCAGCGGGATTACTGATGTGCAGAAGTTAAGCATGTCTTGTAAGTGTTGGCAGGATTAAGATCTGTGCTGGTATTTTCAGACCAAGTGAAATGCATGTGGGAGTTTTTTAAAGAAGAAAGTGCATGGGAGTTTTTAAAAAAGGAGAGTATAGCCAAGCCTGACATTTTTAAGTGCCTTGGGGAAAAACCTGGGTTGCTATTAAAAATATCGGAGGACTAATGTGTTACTAATTATGACACAATTAACTTCTTAAAAGTATTCAATTGCTAGTCCCAAGAAAATAAAAAGATGGGGATGAATAGCTAGAAATTCAGGTCTCTGTTTCAGTTTAAACATTTCTTTTTTATTAACTAGAAGTAAAAGCAAGCCTATAGGTATACTTTACTGTGGATCTTGGTTACTCTTCTAGGAGTCTACCTTTAAGTGGGTTATTTAAAGAATTACAAAAGGACAGCAACAAAGAAAAGAAGCTGAAAACCAGTAGCTGTCTGAGACCCCTGTATGTGCTTTTACCAAAAAGCTTTTAAATTCTTGTTTAAACATTTCTCCAAAGCTGTTACTCAGGAAATAAAAATGTGTGCTGTTTGTCTATAGCAGATTAAAAGTTTACCTTTAATGTGACAGCTTCTTAAATCTAGTGTCGGAAACTTGGCTGTGTTTTATGGTATTATGAAACAGGTCTGGAGCAGAAATAATATCTTTAACTAAGTGAGCATGAGATATAAATTGTGAGTTTCTTTCTTTAATGAAATATAACTGGAGAACTTTTCTGTGTCTGAAACTTTTGTGCGTACAAGTTGCCAGCACATGTAAACCCTATTTTGAAATTTAATGGTTAACCTTAAAAAATCTTAAGTTCAGCAAAATGGAGCTTTTTTTTTTGAGTCTATGGACAGCTCTTTGTAATGATCTGGCAGAGGAATCTAAAGTTGCTTTTTTTTTTTTCTCCAAAACATTCAGAATTTCAGCAGTGGAAAACTGGTGCACACCCAAGCTCTGAGAAGGCTTGCTCTCACATCTGCCTCCACCTGTGTGCCGATTCCCTGGGGTCCCATTTATAACAGCCTAACAAGATAGAATCTGCCTTTGAGTATCAGTAAATATGGCTAAAGATCACAAAACTGTACTCATAATTGTTCAAGACTAAACGGGAGAATATAGTGTTTGATTAATGTCTGTGGTACAGGGCTTTTTTGTGGAAAGAAGTTAAAACAGTAGCCCCCCACCCTGCCTAAAAAAAACCCTGAGGCACCCCTCCATCCCCCTTAAAGTCCACCGAAGGAGGTTGTCCTTGTGCAAAGTTCATAATTTAAGATGATGCCCTTTACTTTAGATTTTGAAGTTGATCAAGGATACCTGATCAGAGCTGTTTCTTGAAAGAAATGCGTGATGTCCTTTTCTGTTCACAGTGCTAGTACACAGGAGCAAAGGACATCTTTGCTGGCCACCAGAAGCATCCATCCCTCAGGTCAGGGGACTTTTGAGAGTGAATTGTCTTGCACTGGCCTTATCCTTATTGCGTGTGCTCTGAGGATGTTCCGCAATCCTTGCGGCTCCAAATCTGTCAATTAACATTCATTAGGAATGTTTAAGCAGAGGGAGGTTATGGATGCAGCAGCATCTAAGAGACCCCTAGCAAAGACACCTGCTTGTGTTGGAAGGATTGACGAGCTGGATTGATGAGGTCTCTCTTAGCACTGGAGTGTTGCTGCTCAGGCTGGAATTTGTGCCCAGCTACTGGCAACTTGCAACAGGCATTACCTGGGTGGGGTGGTGCGCCAGCAACTAGGTTGTCCTCACTCCCTCTGTGGGAATCTTGGGAACTCCTATTGTCTTTGCTGTTGGGAGACTTCCCTGCTGTCTGGAAAGCTTTAATTTTTTGAGTGATAGTGGGTGTAGAATGCAATACAGATGGATCTGTTTCTCTTTCATTAGCTGTTTTAAGATACTTGTTTAAATGTGTTCACTTTGTTTTTCAGTGTAAATGTCACTGTTTCAAATATCACTGTTAACAACGACAACAACAACCTTAAAACAACAAAATTAAAAAAAAAATAGGTCTTTGAAAAAGTCCAGGTCAGGACTTTGTTAAAATGTTGGTCTAGAAATGGAGAAGGTGACTCTGGATATGCACAAAGAGAGGAGAAGAGTTGATCCCAGTTTACATTTAGGGCAGGTCTCCCTTGGAGGCTCCTGGCAGAGCCCAGAGCTGGGGGCAGCCAGTGGCAGAGGGAGAGCTGTGGCCAGCAAGTGGGGCTGGGTGCTGGTGATGGTATCCAGGGGATGTGCTGAGGCAGTGGCTGTGACTTTTGCAGTGAAAATAGCATGTTTTGGGCAACAGGGTAAGGGTACACAGAGAACACCTGGAAGGGCAGATGTGTGTATGCTCCATTGGAGTTTGTTTCTTACTGAGGAAACAGTGGCCTTAAGGCGAGACACTAACTGGGGTGTGCAGAACACTGTGCTAGCAGAAATACCACCCCAGCATGCCATCATAGGAGAACCCTGGCACTTCTAAAATCATGCTTGAATACCTCTGTTTCCCACCCTCCTGTCCTTACACTTCTCCCAGCCCTGGATGTGTAATGTCAGTGCTGATCAGAGCCCAGACCTCTGTACTCTGTAACCCTATGTGGTTTGATGGGTAGAGGACAGGAGACCATCAGCCCTTTCTTGAACCCTGCAATCCCACCTTTGTTCCCAGGAGGGGAGCAAGTCTGGGAATTTTTAGTGCTCGTTGCTGTCAGTTTTAACCCTCCCATCTCTTTGCCAGCACCAGCTTTAAACCGCCCACAGGAGATATGCAGATAGGCACTCTCGTTTCTCAGATGAAGCAGAAAAGATGTGAATGGCTTGATTTTCCAAAGCGGCCAGCTTCATCTGATGGGGGCTCAGGGCAGCCTGACGCACTCAGTACTCCTCTGGATGAGGCTGCAAGCGCTACTGCCCAAAATGACAGCAGGGAGTGGGTGATGGCAGCGGGGCTATTGCTGAGAGAGCTTGCTGTCTGTTCCTTGCTTGCAGCCCAGCGCTTTTGTGCGTGCATTGGTATTTCTGAACTAGCCCATATCCCTCTGATCTCTGTGCTGTTAGCAAGTTTCCTCCCCTTCCTAAACAAATCAGCAAAATGGTTGGATTAAACAAATGTGAAATCACACCTCAGCTGTCCCCCCTTGCAGTGTGCATGCCACTGGTGAGAATGGATGGACGATGAGAGGCTTCATGCCACTTCCTGGAGTCTCAGCAGCGTTGCCACCAAGGGCACAGTGCCAGAAGATGGCTTCTGCCTCGTAATTAAATAAGGACCATAATTGAATAAGGAGGTGTTCAAGGCCAGGTTGGATGGAGCCTTGGGCAGCCTGATCTAGTGGGACATCTCCCTGCCCATGGCAGCAGGGTTGGAACTAGATGATCTTTAAGGTCCCCTCCAACCCTAACTATTCTATGATTCTATGATTCTGCGACCTAAGGAAATTTCACTTGCAAGTGTGCAATAGGGCTTTTCCCTGCACAGGGGAGATGGGAGCCTCGGAGCCAGATGCCTTGCGCGAAAGCCTTTCTGAGTTTGTCTGGGCTGGGATGAGGCTGGGTGCCCTTGCTGCCACTGCTGTGGGTGCTGGCCCCAAGAGGAGCTTGGGCTCCTTTTGCACTGCATCTCCACAACTGTGTGCTGAGGAAGAGCAGCAGGCAGGGGGGAATGGAGGAGGGGGAGAAAAGATCTGTGACAAAATCACGCGACACCCACGTAAATATTGTTTGTATGAATTGGGTCCTTCATCTTTTGTTAGCAGCAGCTTGTTAATTAACAACAGATTAGAGCTGCTTTCTTCCGACACATGAATATATTTTGGGCTAGAAAATACTTGTACTCAATAAAACTGTGTGACTGAACAATTCAGAAAGTACCAGTGGAGCGCCGTAATGGATTCCCTTTTCATCCCCTCCCCCTCGCCTCCTCCTCCTCCTGCTCTAAATGCAAGCAGATTTCTGCAGTCTAGTGCAGAAGAGACATGTTAAACTCAGCTAAATAAATCATGTTTACTCTTGGCGTTCTTGGTAGTGAAAAATCTGTTGGCTGTTCTTACTTCCTTATTTCTCAGCATTTGCTTCCTACCTGTTTTTGAGCCTGTGCCCAGAAATAGTAGTTTTGTCAAATGAGCGGATTATGCCAACCAGCAGTTCCCTCTGCCAAGGAAGCTGCTGGATTGCAAAACCCAGTGACTTCTTTCTTACAGTGACACTAAGGTTCTCTCCCTTCCTCCTCCCCCATATTAAATTATAAAATAAAAGTATTAAAATCTGGAGGAGAAAATGTAACCAGATCCTGGCAGTTAAAGAGCCAAGATTAAGGAAAGTGGAACTTCTATTCCAGAAGCTCTCCTTTAAGCTGTTTGTGGAGGTGAAAGCACTGGAGATAGCAATAATAGGAACCAGATATTTTCCCTTTCTCATTATGATTCCTTGTCCTGTTCCCCCCCTCCAAATGGGTGTGTGTTTTGTTTCAGTGTAATTTTTTTTTTTCTGTCTACAGAGAGCTTTACAGCTTGGAGGGAGAGGTAACTAAGCCTTTATTTTAACCAACTGGCTTGCAAGCTCAGTTGTTACAGGCAATGGTTGAACTCTGGTTGTCAGAGTTTTGGCTCCTGACAGCACGCTCTCGGGCAGCCCCATCAGTCTCTTGCTTTGAGTGAGGGCTACCGAAAGGGTTGAATGTAGACATGAGAAAGCCATACACAGCTATAGGTATATATACATATATATGGCACATCTGCTCTGTCAAGTGGAGGGGAGTGCAGCCTGAAAGGTAACTAACTCCATTTCAATGAAGTCCTGGGTATTAAGCACTCCTCTTTGACCTCAAGTGGCAACTTTTGTAGCCTGGACCCATCTTCCTTGCTGCTGTTATCCCAGATCTCAGCGATCCCAGATGTGACTGTAACATGGATTATGAGCCTGGTGGACTCTCCCCGTTTGGTTTTAAAATTAGAAAAAAGATCCTTTTTCCCATCAGAGCTTTGCATGTATTTACTCTTTGATCACATTGGAAGGGCCTTATCCTGTCTCTAGAGAAGCTTTAGTTCTGCTTTCAGTGGTAACAGGGATCTGGCCTGTGCTGAATATTAGCATTTTAATGGCTTACTTAAAACCCCAATGCTGGTACAGGCACAGGGCTCTTGGCATGGGGAAGGTCCAACTCTGGGGTTTTGCAAAGTGATGTTGCAGGCTGCAATGCCTGCTGAAAGGGAGAAACGGGAATGGCCCATTTGTCATAGGTTATTAGCGTTGTCAATAATAACATGTCTACAGAAGCCAAATTAATTCCTTCTTTCACTTATACTAAGTCCAAGAAGTGTCAGATCAGTTTCAGAACAGGGGGAAAAAATAAACAGAATCAAAGGTTGCGTGTTATGATTCCTCTGAATTTCTGGTGGGAATACCCTTGTGATAGAAATGATATTTCCATAGAGGCATTGGCTGCCAGTTTGCTTAATTACATTAAATAGTGGTATAAACCTCGGCAGAACATAAAACTCTGTTACAGCCAGCCATTAGAATATTGAATCATAAGAAATAATGACGCCAGTGCTAACACGTTATAACAATCTTTATTATATTAGCGATTGAACTGTTATTTAAAAAATAAGGTAGGTTGTAGCAGTTTAGGTGTGCCTGCATATTTTCTCTGATCCCCTATTAGGAGACTGAAAACTGGATTTGAACTTATTATAGGGAAATAGGGGCTTGCTTAGGATAAGAACTACTAGATTGCTGCTTATGATTTTTCAATTTGATTCTGCTTGTCCTTAAGGAAGGTTCGTAACACTTACTTTGAAAATGCCACCTACATCTAGAAAATTAGGGTTAAAAGGACTACTTTCTTGAAACTAATTACAGGCTAGTTCAGTTTTTTTAGTTGGTGACATTTTAGAGATTTTGCTTGTAATGCAAGAGGTTATAGAATGATTTGGTTAGACTGTGATGTACGGCAATAAGCTGCCATTTGACTATATCGACATTTTCATTAGAAACAAAACAAAAACTCACTAGCCTTTATTTTACTGGGGTGATAGGTGTGAATTTGGTATTACTTCCTCATCCTGGCCATGGGTGTTTGAAGGAATTCTTTAGTTTTGTATTGGTTTGTACAATATCTGTTTTGTTCAAATCTGTTTATTTATTTTTCAAAAATACACTTTCCTAGGTAACCAACTTTAGCTTCCATTTCAAGCAGATCTAATAATAAAAAGCCTTTTGTGTCTTATATATCTTTTATCTTATGGAGAAAGCTGCTATTCTGTACCAATAAATGGGTCAATTGGGAGTTATGGGGGTATCTGGTCCAGAAAAAGATATACATCAGAAAAAATGCGCGCAGAATGATTCTTGTTTCTTGTAGTTGGCTTTTCTTTTAGTTTTGTGTCATACTGAAAGGAGTAAAGGATTATTTTTTTACCCTACTTGTGTTTTACCTCTTCTGGTGTAGAGTTTAGTTATCCTGTCAAATTAGCACTTGTAACAGGCCCAATTCTGCTTGTATCCAAGTCCTTGGGTGAAACTTTTCATTGTGCTATTTAGCAGCAGGATTGGGCACAGGTTTGCAGCATGCTTCCAGGTGCAAATGAGATGGTTTATTATTTCCCCTTTTTAACTTGCATTATAGTCTGAACTAGATTCCTGGTTACTGGTTTGTTTGTTTGCTTTCTTTCATTATTTAAAAGCTAGTTACTTTTCTAGTCTATTTTCCATTCAGAAAGCGTTATTTACTCAGTTGTGCTGGTATCCAGTAAAGTGAGGACTGAAGCTTTAGTTAGACTCTCCAACTTCCTCTCATTTTGGTGGGTTGTTTTACCATCTTAAGTTGATGGCTCTGCTCATTTAATTTGACAGATTCAATTATCAAGCTTGGGCCCACTTGCACACACGCAGCTGGATTGGTTTTCCCCTAAGAGGTCCAAAACTCAGAGGGAATCCTCATTTTAAAAATCTCTGATGCTTTGTCCCTCGCTGCGATCTCTTGCCCTGCTTTGCATGTTTAAATTTGCTTGGTGTTAGTGAAGTGCTTTGCTGAATGCGAATGTGCTTTGTGCACAAGGGAAAATTTGCAAATTATAAACGTGCATGTTAATGAGAACCTGCAACCGCTGTGACATTACTTGAAGTGTAGTGTGTGCATTTGCACTAGTCAGGTAGACGATTTTTCACACTGAAATTCAGCACTTATAAAGTGACTACACTTCTATTGCTTTTGTCAAGGGGTAAGCCGAAAGACCAGGAATTGTTATTCTCTCCCAGTGCTATTTCTGTCTATATATTAAGTTTGTCCGTCTGTGCTTTGCAGGGACATCGGCACCACCTCATGGTCCTCCTTCGCACTTCCAGCAGTGAAAGAGTTAATAGTGTTGCTGCTTAATGTATTGCTATTACAGAGTCTTTTTAGTTTCCAGGACATTTAACGAAATCAGGTGGAAGTCATTAGAAGATTTTCACACACGGGGAGACTGAGGCACAGAGGGGCAGGGTGACTTCATCTGCATCTCTTTCCCCAAGTTCTGTTCCCTTCCAGGAATTGTTTTTGCTACCAAGCATCTGAAGAGTTGCTGAAGCCTCACCCTGACTACTTCCACCACCGTCTTTTTTAGTGTTGCACAGGGAAAAAAGTAAAAAATACTAGTAAAAGACAAACTTTAGAGCAAGGAAGAGATACTTGAGTAGCAAATCCTGCTGTTGTCTTTTCCAGAGGATGTATTCTACCTGTTATGTGTGCAGTGCAGTGTCAGATTGTGTGAGCAGGGCTGTCCCAAATGGCCAAGGCAGAGAAGTCCACCGGTGTTACTGACTTCTGCCCATCAAGGGCTTTTCCCTGGCCAGTTCACTTCCTTCATTTTAGGCTCTTGACCTTGCTCTCGTGGTCAAGTCCACTGATTATTTGTAGTGAAGTTTCTCTCTGTAGCTGCCTGTATATACTATTTTGCCCTTTGGAAACAGCTCGTTCCATCCACTGAGTTCCTTTATTAATTCCAGGGCCTGTTAAATTGCAGCAGTTGTCTGTTTTGGTGGTTATATGTTTCAATTACATCAGGAATATTTGCTGCTATGTAAAAATATTCATGGCATAATCAGGACTAAAAATTTTAATCGCCAGAAGGATTTTTGCAACCATTGAAACTCCCCAGGACTCAATTACAAGAGTTGGGGAACAAACTTGGGAAAACTGATGAACTGTTTATTGTCAACCCTTTATGCCTCTTGGAAAACAAACTCTGCAAATCAGGGTGATTATTGTTATTTGTTAGTTTATTGCAGCAGCTTGTGGACATTGCAGCTCAGATCAGGACACTATTGCATTTGGCACTCTCCATCCCCGGAGTGAGAGCCAGGCTTTGCTTGGAAGTGTTTTGGAGCTGAACAGACCAGACAGGCAGTGAGTGGGAAGGGGAAAGCTGAGTTCCAGAATGGGATGTGCCTTTTAGCCTGAATGGCTCGTGCCCTGGGGAGCGCACCCTGTCTCCCTTCACAGCCCAGAGCCCTGTCTACAACGCCATCCTCTCAAGATGAGAATGAAGATGAGGTATTTAATCGGGGTGAGCCAAGATGTTTCAGTTTTTCCCTTAGCATCATGTTCAAAGCACAGACAGGGGGCTAGGGGCAGGTTTAGGTGTGTATCAGGTGGCAGTGTGGGTGGGTGATTCTGCAGGAACTCCTCAGGGGGAAGCCGTTCATAGGAATGCTACTGGTGCTGCATGTGGCACCTGGACACCTTTTGTGGGCTTCCCACCCTGGCCCCTGAGTGAGTCCAGTGACAACCCACACCCCCATTTCCTAAAAGTCAGGTTTTGGCACTACATAAGCAATCTTGCAGGCATAGTGTGGAGTACTTCTGGGAATCCACGTAGTCTCTTAGGTAAGTAAAAACCTCCATCGCCTGCCCTCGATGTCTGAGCCTCCAAAAAGTCATGTGTAAATATGTGAACAGCCTGACATGTGGATTTTTATGCAGTGAGAAGACTTGCATGCTTAAAACAGGATATTTAGATATATGGGGATATTTATTAACCACATGGGGTGTTCCAAGCTCACTTTATTTATCTTTGTAAAGTGCTTCCAAATCTTTGCATGGAAGGCACTAGAGAAACGAAAGTCATATTATTATTATTGTTATTATTATTGTTATTATTATTGTTGTTATTATTATTGTTATTATTATTATTATTACAGCATCTAACTACTGACAGGCAACCACAGCTGTACACTCAATTCAAGCCACTTAAATTTAGGGGCTGTTTTTTACCATGTTGACTCTTAATACTTTTTCCCGTTGACTCCATATACTGAAATATGTGTTCACCTGCCCTGTTGAACTACCATTATTCTCTGGAAATACATGAATGTTTTTAAGAAAGGAAGAAAATATGGCTTAAATATGAAGTATTCACATTTATGTGGTAGAACTCAACTGCCATTTAAGAAGGGCTTCAAAACAACCAACTGTATGAGCTGGTAGTTGCTTCTCTGTCGTGAAAAAAGAAAAATGCATTGATTAAAATAAAGCCAAGGAATCTCATAGACAAAGACGTTTATGGTTTTCAAGGGTCTGACACAAGCTACAAACAGCCCAGGAAATGGAAAGCTGTGTTTCACAGTCAGACATTGAAATCAGAACGGTTGTGCACAGCCACTGCACCATGTGTGTTATGTAATATTGCACTTCACCCACCCACGCACACCTAGAGACAACAAGCATTTTCAAAAGGTCTTGGCATTACTCAGAGGAAATAGTCCCAGCAATACCCCTGCATGGTGTGTAACCTTATCTTTATGCATTTCTTTTTGTTCTCTTTCCCTTCTCCTTTTCTCAGCCCTTTTCTCTCCTGTGGTACATCAATAGTGGGTATTTCTCTGTCTCAAAAAGTGGAGCAGATATGGGGGGAAAAATCCTGTTAGCTCCGTGATGTATTTTCACAGCAGCTCTGAAGGTTCCGTTCATGGCCGTTTTGTGCGTTTTATAGCATTGTCCTCGCGCTGTTATTATTTTTTTTTAAGTAGAGTTGAAATGTTACGTTGTGAAGACACCAGCTAATTATTAAACGGTACCTAGACAATGCTTTCTTTAGATTTTAAAATAGGAAATAATTAACCAGAGGTTTTAAAGATCTGCAGAGAAGCCGAACAGGCCTGTGAAACCCCAGGATCTAATAACAAAGAAGGTGAGTCGATTTTCCAGTGCCCCGAGAGTTTGAAAACATTCTTACTCTGGCTTTTGAGTAACAGAAAGAGCTCAACCACATTTCATCCTTCTAGAAGGTAGCCCTGAAGTTAATTGTTTTTCCAAAAAATAAGAAGGAAAAAAAAGGATGTCGCTGGCTGCTAATTAGATGTATTTTAACTGTAAAGTCATTTTAGCAGCTAATATTGTTATGTGCTTCAGTATGAATCCTTAGTGAAGCTATTAAACTCTGAGAGCCTGAACTTATCAGATGTTTTGTAACGTGGTTAGATTTTTGTACCCTTGTTCAGAAACCTGTGGTGAGTGGAGGACCTTTCTGGCTCAGACAGGAAAAACATTTTTCTTACCTCCTGATTACCAAGGTGGGCAGCGGAGACCTCCTAGTACCCTCCTTTTGAACTTTTTTTAACCTTTTATTTCCTGGCAGTAATATTTTCTTTTTCTGTTGTGTTCCTTCCCTCATCTCCAAGACAATGATCAAGCTCCATGGTGTACCCTCTAGCTGAGGAAAGGGATTTAATAGCAGGGACTGATCTCAGTAATTTTAGGATACTTTTGACTCCTGCCTGTTTTATACAACAAGCTGGCAGTTCTCAGTAGCCGGTAGGCTCTCAGCATCAGACACGCTCTTGCTTTTGAAAAGCAAGAGCCCGCAGCGGACGGTAGACTTAGCCATCATTTTCCTATCAGTTTCTCACCCAGGATTCTTGCTTTGTAATTGCTGGGCTGGGTTTCTCAGGGTTTGGGTTATTCCCCCCCATCTTATTGCACCAGTTGCTTTTATTCTCCTCCCCACTCTAAAACAAAGTGACTGATAAAATACCTAAACTGATGAAAAAGAAGGGGATTTTTTCCCCTTTATTTACTGAGATTTGAATTGGGTTATCTGCCTATCTTGTTTATGAAATTTTGTGCTGTCTTTTCTGCACAGACTGTGACTCCCAAATCTTCCACAGCTCCATTTCCATATTCCTGCGTGCTTGTTCTTTGTTAATCACTTGGCAAGCGCTTATTTGAATATTAAAAATTTCTTTAATCATCAAAGGCAGGAGCACAGCTTCATGAATATTCATATTTTTTTCCTCCTCAGACTGGATTCTAGTTCATTACCCTGCAGTAAAGCCAAACAGTCATCAATCGCGCTCATTACAGCCGCTGGCGTTTTGATTGGCTGCCTGCTGCTGGTAGCCTGCGTCCCCCATCCTCCCGCTCTCTTCCATGAGCTGTCGTGTACCTGCCAACAACAACAACAAAAAAATATATCAACAATGCAAGAATAAATTTCTCCGGTTGAAAAACAACTTTGCAAACTTGTCAAACAGTCCTCCTCACTTTTTTTTTTCGGTTTTACACCAAAAAATTAAAAAAAAATTAGAAGGGAGAAACTTGAGCTTTAGAGATGAATATTTGTCAAGAGAGTTGACGTAAGTTTCATTTGCATAATGACTTTGTACTTCTGCATTAATAAAATTTGCATATGAAGCCATGTTAATTACTCCTGATCATGCTTTTTGCATTCATGCATAGTAATTTTCTCCGACTTGTGAGAATTAATGTCTTGGCATGGGGGGAGGAAGGGGGGGAGCTGGGGTACTGTCAAATTTCTGTGCCAGTGCCCCTCACTCATATTCTTTCTCCTTCTTGCTCACCACATCGCTGTTCTTGATCTGTGACTTATTTAGGCATTATCATTCAGAATTTTGGGGAGAAAGAAATGTAACAATTCAAAGGGAATCCTTATCTGCCAAAAAAAAAAAAAATCCTGAGCAAAATCTAACGAGAAATCCCTTCCTTGCCCTCCTCTTCTTTCCACAGTACTGTCTTTCCATTTCCAGCTCAAGCAAAGTTTTAGCCTCAGCATCCTGAGTCAGTACAGGGGAACTGCTCCAAACCCACTCTGTGTGTGTTGAGGAAGAGGCTGGTGTGCAGGTGTGTCTGGCTGGGTGCCGGACTCCATGCATGATTGTGTATAATGGTGTGTCTGCCTATATTGCTGAGTCCTTCTCCCTTTCCTGGGGGATGCTGCATGTGTCCGCCACTTGCAGAGGGTGCAAGCATTGCTCTGCTAGTTGCTGTTGGAAACGTTTATGGATCTGTGTTTCTGTATGCTTTGTGTGTGTGTGTGTGTGCGCGCGCGCGTACACACCTGTGTATCTGCACGTTTGCTTCATCACGTTTGGTGTCTGTGCAGGAAGACACGGTGCAAAGATAATAATGTCAGATGGGAACAGTCAGTATGAGGGGGTGTAATACAGATGAGACAACTTGTTTTAGGAAAAGCTTGGAAAAAATCTGCTATAAAGATTAGTGAATAGATATGTCTTTCACTTTTGTACACTTCTGTTCAAAGCTGCTGCAATGGTACATGTAAAACCCATCTGCAGTACTCTCCCTGAACGTGGCGAGCACAGTGCAGGGACGAGGCTGCAGCCTGCACTCTGAATTTGTATCTGTGCACTGTTTGAACAGATGTTTTTCTTTTTATTGAATGAGAATTTTTTAATAATGGTGGTGAGCTTTAGACTCTAACCAGCTATTGATTGATTTTTCTTCACCAGACAGGCAGAGGGACACACAGAGAAAAACTTAGTTTGTGCCCTGTGAAGTAGCTTGCATATCTGCCTGTGCACAGTTATACACCCAGGCTTTCACCCAGGCAAGCATACAGCATCCCCAGGGATGCACCAGCCACACAGCTACATGTAGCTGCATTTACATGCGATATGAGATGTAAAGGAAGATCTCTTAAATTAAGATTGGATCCGCTGGTCTAAACCATGCTGAGGTGGGACATTATGAATGCTGTTTGCAGCTCCATCTTCGTGCTTTGTTCAGGGACTTTTCTGCAGGTGTGCTAGAGGAGAATGGAGTTTTACATATACCATATCATATGGCCAGTCATGCCTAGGCTCAGGGAGAGGGACAACAAAAGGATGCAATTTATGCCTTGATTGTGGCTTTTGTCATGTTCATCTAGGCTCTTCTGCTCATTTCCATCTTCTGGGGTCGTGTCCAATTTACCTTATTTTCTTTGCAAGTTTAAAAATAGCAAAAAGCACAAAAATTACTCTTAGTAGTGCCTGGGAGTCAGCATAACCTGTGAGCTACTGCCATGTACAGGCACTGAGTATATGCTGAGCCTGTTTAAAGTGTTAAGGATGAAATCCTCCTTTCCCATCAGCAATGCACATCTTTTATTTAAACAGTGACAGCTCCTCTGCATGTTTCACGCTCATGCTACATGTAAAATTCTCCTTCACATCTATGCAGAATGAATGCAGAATATATAATTGAGGTCTGCAGTGCAGGTGAGTGATTTCTCAATGCTGACCCAAGAGGAAAATCGAACCTCATATATCGTGTCATCTATGTCCAAGCCACATGGAGCTGCATGTGTGCCTGCTCACTCCAGCCGGATTGGATGTTGCAGTGCCATTCTTGTGGTCTGCTTTCCCTTCATGCCAGTTGTGATTGTAGCCTTATGGCAGTCAGGGGCTCACAGGAATGTATTCTTCTTGAAACCTGTGTGCAACATGGTGTGGTTGATCAACCATAGGATTCCAGAGACTGGCTGCCATCCCTAGCTTGGTGCTGTGTGGGTTGAACAGAAAATTCTCAGCACCACTTTAGGATATTGTCTATCTATCTACCTATTATCTGTTTATCTTTTTATCTGTTTGTTCATTTTTTGTTTGTTCATCACCTAACACATAACAGTAGAGCCTCCATCTTCATTTTCAGCCTTAAATAGAACCTTTATGGGGAAAAATCCTGCAGAAGAGGAGCTGGAGAGGTAAAATGTGAACATGTTCTTAGAAAACACAAGTTGAGTGTTTCTGAGCACCACTGTTATTCTTTCACATACCTAATGGTGGAGCACGCCTTTTTATCACTCCCTTGCTTGAGACCAGTGGATATGATTGCCCTCTCCATTTGCCACTTGATCTGATTCTATACAATTGTCGTGTTCTTTGTGACATAGGACTAAACCCTAAAATGGTAGCAAAGAGGAGGAATCATCACTTGGTTTTGTGTTGCTTGTAGGGGAAGACTCAATCTCCTGCTCTTCTGTTCCCACAATCTTTTTCTCTTAGTGCTGGATTCAGGAGTGGTGATAGAACTCCCTGAACATATACCAGAGTCTCTCTCTTTGTCCATTCTTCTTCTCCTTCACCCACTCTTTCCTTTATGACATTTGGTTAGTAATTTTTAGGTTTCCTCATATGCACATCAAAGGACAGAAAAAGACCTCCTGAGTGACACGTTCAGTCCTATCCATCCACTAGCAGCTGGTTCATATAGTCCTTCCTGTAAATTTGTTAGGCACCTTGTTGAAGCAGGTTGCTGGCCTGCCTCCAGTTGGAAGGCTCTTACAGGATCCCTTTGCCCAACTGGTTAGAAACCTCCTATTTGAAACCTTAATTTACTTTCCGTACTGGGGGTATGTGTGTTATATAAGATCAAGGAAGACCTCCCTGTACCCTTCTAGTGAATTTGTAACATCTTCTCAGAAGCCATGGTGCTGTGCAGATTGTGTCAAATTCATTGCCAATGGAAAGGTGGAACCCATCAGGACTAGAGGAGAGGTTGTTGTTGCTCTCAGGGTGGTGTTGCATGCTTGACCCATGCACCTCCACGTTGAAATCCTGTGCATTTGGTGAGCTTCATATAGGTCCTCTGTGTGACGAGCTGCTTCAAAACCTGTAGTGTGGCACCATGATGTGCGGAGGGCTGAGTGACTGCAGGGCCTGTGCCCTTAGTCATGGTCGGGCCACAGACATGTTTCCGTGTAACCTGAAATATAGCTGCCCCATGGCCCCACTCTAAATCCCGATTTCAAGCTCACAGCTTTCCCAGCAGGCCAAGTACCTAGGCAGATCAATATAGCTTACTCTAGCCTAGTTATTTTCATAGTATTAGGGCTGCAAGATACATTTGTTAAGTCATTGGAAGGAATCTTTGTTACTTTTTGCTTGTTCCATGAAAAAAGCAAACTTGTTGTTTGTATATGTTACAGTGGCAGTAGTCATTCATATACACATAGAAATCCATGTGTTATATCGGTTTCCACATGCCTGGCACACAGTTCTGCCCAAAATGCGAGGTAGGTATGATCTGGGTACTAGCTATCATTACCTGCTTGTGTAGTACTTCCAGGGAGATCAAACAGTTACGGCAGTGAAGCAACTGAGCCTCCAAAACATAAAATCCTTCCTTGTCCCACAAGCCACAGAGATGCCTTCTATTTAAAACTAGTCCTCACAAAAGAGCATAAATTTTATCCTTGATGCTTGAAGCTGAAGTATTTACACAGGGAATTTAGACTCTTCACTTGTGGTTTTGGCAAAAGCTTCACACAAATGTTTTGCACTGGTGTTCTCTTAGCCATTTAAGATAAAGGACAAAATCAAATACAGTCCTTGCAGAAGGGAGCACTGGATGCAGTTCCAAGAATGAAGTATCCCTGTTTGCCCGTTTGCCTCACATGTGGAGCTGTCAGATCAATATGCAGGCCTAATTTCTGAATTGGGACTCTTGAGGTGGAGAGTCTTCCTTAGAACGTTGATTTTTTTAGTGTTGGAGAGAGCAGGGATAAATATTTCTCCTTGCTGCAGTGGTGTAGACTCCCTTAGAACATGTTGGTTTTCTAGGACAGGAGGGAGCAGGGATAAATATTCCTCCTTCCTGCCACGGTGTTTGCATGTATCTGCAGTGCACACACACATGCACAGAGAGAATTGCCAGTGTTAAAAAGAAAAGCATTTGCCAGAAGTTGCCCCGCAATTAAAACACATTTTTCCTGATGTAAATACAGGGGGAAACTGTGGTTTCTGATCTGCCACTGTGTGGTAAGTACTGGCAAATGTCATTTTTTTAATGGCTACCCCTCCACCACAGATTTTCATTTAGCAACTTCACTTGATTAGTAGCTACCCTTTATTTAATAATTACGTGGCAGACATAGTTTTAGATAAAAGAGGTGGGATTCTCAGTGGATGTAAAGTGGTGCCATTCACTCAACTTCTCTTTAAACTCTGCTACTTTGTGCCAGCCAAAAATGTGGCTCCTGTGTATGTGTGTATGTTTGTGCATGTCTGTATTTGTGCAGGTGTACATTGATATTTAAGACTTGTATCTTAGTTTTTGCAAGCTGTGGAGCTCAGTTTGGACTAGTGCCAGGAGAAGCAAGCATTTCCAGTGGAGCAGGAGAAAACTGTTAAATACAGCCTTTAAATGGCAGGTGATTCCTAGAGGGGTTAAAAATAAATAATATGGTTGGAGGTTACAGTATCATCTTTTAGGTACCGGGAAAAAGGTTGCTCCCTTCTTCACAGGCTCAATAGGGAAGCAGCCTGCATAATCAGGGCATGCAAAATGCACAACTGGCTGCAGCTCAAGCAGGAAGGCAGCACAGCAGCTGCCAGTGCTTCCTTCTGGGAGTTCGGCTCCTGGCACCTCTCTGAAGCCATTTGAGCTCTAAGTCACAGCACTTTGTCCAGGCTGGTGTGTGGAGCCTGCTTCAGCAGTGGCTCGGCAGAAAGCCTGCCCAGTTTTGTGTCAGCTCAATGCATTAACACAGCCGTAAAACAATAATCCCCCTTTTGATTCAGTCCCTGAGCAAGTGCCAGTGGCAATATCTGCCACCTCTGGCTCTGCTCCATGCCAGTGCCGGCTGTCCCACTCCACTTCGCCCCTCTCCATACCCCCCAGCAGGGCCCCAGCCCAGGTTTGCAGGTCGTCTAGGTCTCTTCTTGCTCTTCCCCTGCCCAGTGTGAGCCCAGCAGCCTCAGCTGGACCCAGAGAGGGGTTTAGACCAAGCATGTTGTGCGTTAGGCAGCCAGCCCCTGCCTCATCTGTTGCCCCTGATGTTGCCTCCCCGTCCCTTCAAACTTAGATCCGACTGACAGTTTTTTCTATTGTTTTTTCTCCAGGGCCGTCCAGGCCTGCAAACCTGCCGGGGGCTCCCATAGCTGCCTCCTCCCACCCTCACACATCCGTGATCACGTCACCTCTCCGCGCACTGGCCTCCCTCCCGCCCTGCCTTAGCCTGCCCTGCTGTGGTACACGTGCAGTCTCAGTTGGCGGGACTCAGACTGAGATTCAGACTGAGACGTCAGGCACATTTGGATGTCATTGTCAGTTGTCAGGTAATAGAAACATTTTTTTTTGTTGCTATCTGAAGGTCAGTAGTGATGCCAAGTGATGTCAACTTTGCTGTGGGAGAGCTGCCTTCACTGGGTCGTGTGGGAAATGCAGAGAAAATGCCCTTAGCTGCCTCCCTCCCCTTCCTCCTTCCCCCTCCACTCTGGCACAGGATGGGGAGTGGGGAAGGGTGTGCAACTCCCTCCATTTCCCTATCTCTCCCTGCCTGCCTGCCCACCTTCAGCTGTCACCAGTGGCTACTGCCAGGCCATTTGTTCCACATTGTGAACAAATGTCTGAGACTTCTTACAGAATGTAACACCCTGGTATCAAGATTTCATCTCTCTGAGCTGTTTATTTTAAGCTTAATTGGATAAGATTTAACATCCGAGGTCTTTTTTTCCTGTCCTTTTTTTTTTTTGCCTCCCCCCAAATCATGCATAGTAAAGGCTCTCCTCTGTGTCCATGTGCACGCAGGATGTATGTGCTCAATGCCATTTTCTCCCTTTCTTTGAGAAAATGCTCCTTGGTAACTTGCCATGCATTGCTCACCTCTCCCCTGTCAGCTTTTCTTTTCCTTTATTCCTTTTGTATGCCTGACTTTTGTCACTATGAGGAGAGGAAAGTGATGTGGAAATGAGGGTGCACCAAGCTAGCCAAAGAGCACATGGACATATTGTCACCAGAACCCATCATTTCAGACACAGAAATCTCTTTGAAATCAGTGGGTGTTTCTGAGCATGGCTCCATTGCAAGATTGGGTCTATGATGAACTGTGGACTGGAGAGGTGAAAACTGGGAGGGCTTAAAAGAAAACACAACTGTGGCAAAATTCGCAAGCATTTATGGAGTCTCGCTGTGGTGGGCCAAACCCCTCAGCCATCATTCATGCTAACCTGTGTGAAGTACTAATAGGGAGTTCCCAGAATGATCTGGCAGGGCCACGGTATTTAGAAAGACAGTAGCAATTGTCATGGGTAAAGCCTTTGGAAAATGTCTTCTCACGTTCCTCTGAAGCTGGCAAAACTTTGCTGTGCTCAGCTTTTTCTCTCCACAAGCAGTGGTACCACCTGGCTGCAGTGTGCTATCTCTCATGAGAATGTCCCTGTACATCTTTCATTGTTGTAATAAAGCGAGACAAAAAGTTTTGCAAGAAATTTAAATGTGTATCTTGGAAACTCTTGGTCTTGAGTGATACAATATTCTTTGGAGGAGGCTGAGAGCATGCTGCAGGGTCCTGTTTCAACCCTGTGTGAAGCTCAGGGTGTGTGAGGAAGGCTTCTGTGCCTCTTGGGAGAGGCTTAGCTGGGGTGCAGGCACTGGGTTGGCAGCAATGCACGGCATGGTGCAGTGCAGTCAGCACATCCAGGGGATTTGGTCAGACTTCCTCTCCAAGTTGCTGCATGCAGTGTGGAGGGGATGCTGTTTTAATCTGGCTCTGCTTTATCGACCTCAGCAAAGTGACCCAGCTGGCCTGAGACGGGAGTAGAGATGGGCTTTTATGACTGGTGAGGTCTGGATCTGAAAGTCAGGTAGCTCCCCTGCCTCCACCCTTCCCTTCTCCCTGTAATCAGTAAACTCAATTGGAATTGTTCTCAGGTTTTCCTGTTCTCTCTCTTCACTGGTACGGTATGCACGCAGGTGCCTTTGGTAGGCAGGTAGTTGTAACAGTGAACTGGATGCCCTGGTTCCCTGTTGCTTCTGATGCCAGCAGCTGGTGGGGAGGGAAGCAAGTACAACTAAAAATAGAAAAGGAAGGAAGGAATAACTTATTAAAGAACGTGGGAAGGCGAGGCTTTTGTACTTTGTGTACTTTGAGTTCTCACTTTGGAGTTGTGTGCTGTGAGTTTTCAGAATTGCCTGTTTGCTGGGAGAGCGATGCCAGCTCTGTGGAGAGAGAGACCTGTTATCATGGCTTCCTGTAATTACTGCTGCAGTCTGCAGCACTTAGAGAACAGGTTATATCAAAGTGCATGCTACATGTTTATGACAGTACTTGGTCAAGTTCTGCTTGAAAGAAACATTTTCTTCCCTTGAAAAAGGAGATTATGTCTACTTAACCCTTCCGTAGCTTCTGTAGTATTCACTGTATATGAGCCTGGGCATGGTTTAAACCCTGTGGCAAGGGTTATGGGACCTTTCTAGCCTCTGAAATGTTTTGTTGAAATGAAAGAAAAGTGAGTTCTTTGTGTTGACTAATAATCTAGTGACAGTCTCTGCATTATGCCCTCTTTTTTAATATAGACATTTACAACAGTCACTTGCTACAGCTTTAGAGATCTGCTTGTCTCTCTGACTTGATTAGCCCTTTATTCTGTCAGCCTTGTTCTTGCTTCTGAGGAGCTGCTTCCTTCTTTGAACAGAACCCATCTACTGTTCCTGCCTCTTCCTCCTTCATCATTTCTTACCTTTCCTGTTTTTCAGCATTCATATAATTCAGGATCTGGAGTTTTTCCATGCAGTTATCAAGCAAGCTGTGACTCGGCTTGAAGTTACAGGTACTCCCAAATCTCTGCTAGGCACTCACAAATCAGGCCCTCAAGGATCGCAGGAGTTTTGTGCTGGAGAATCTAAACTTCTGTCTGCCAGTGGGATTTGGGGTACACACATGTGAAAAGTGCATTTGGAAATCTCCAACCTAGATAAGAGCTATCATCTGGAATGCTGAGTAGCATTCAATCACGCACAGGGGAAGTGCCTTTTCCAGAGCTGTTTGTGATGTTTAGAAAACATGCTGATGATAAGAATTTCAGTCACAGTAAATGCTGCTGGAAAGTCCATTTAGGCGTCCACTGGTCCCCTCTGTCTTTGTCTGATGCTTTGTGTTCAGGGCACCTCAGGATGAGAAATTTGTGAGTAAAGGTCTACGTTTCTCCATGCGATTTTAAAAAATCTAACACTGGAACAATCTCTCTCTCAGTTTATTTATTTATTTATTTTTTCCTCAGAGGCTTCTGTCTGTTGAATTGAGTTCTCCTGTTTAAATGTTTTTAGTGTCTATTTAATTAGAAGTTGGAATAGAGTCATGAAATTCACAGGGTTGTGTAGCTTGGATCTGAAATATAAATGGGCAAAGCATTCATTTTGCTTTGCCACTTGCCAGATTAGGGTGCTTTTTGAGCCTACTTTTATTTCATTTCAATGAATTGCAACTGCTCAGTGTAACTGTAAAACACACAGAGGTTTTTTTTGCATGAGACATGTAAATGATTGTTGAGAGACATAATTATGTAAAGAAAAGTATATGCCTGTATGCATGCACACATACACTGCAGTGCATTTTGTGGGGTTATTTTTTTCACAATACATCTTCATAAGGCTCTTTTTATGATGCTGATTTATTAATATTGTACATTAAGGCTTAAATTGTCAAGGCTACCTAAGAGATTTGGATGCCCATTTCCCATTAAAGTTAACGAGAAATGAGCTTTGAAAATCTCAGTGCAGAAATGCATGGCCCTTTACTGTGTCATCTCCAAAGAAAAAGTCCCTGCCCTGAAGATCCTACAGTGCAAAAGCCCCAGAAATGGGATTATAATTGGCTTAAGTGGATTGTAATAGCACAGAAAATAATTTATCTCTTATGCTCGCATTCAGATATACACCTGATCCAAAATGTTTGCACCTGGGCCCATGAGTGAGGGATTTGTATGTCTCTGTAAAGATAATTAAATCTGTCCAATGCACATATTTGGCTGACCAGTGAAACTGTTCCCTTCCCACATGTAGGCTGATGGAAGGAGGTGGAAAGCAATTACCATACTTAGTTGCATATATAAAAACAGCAAGTGGGCATGGACAGCAGTGATTAATGGACATGGCTGTGAAGTTTAAGGTCTAAAATAGAGGAAGGCATGGGGCCATCGCTCAGAAGAGTGGAACAAGCTCCTATTAATTCAAGGAATCAGCTGTATTAGTCATTAGAACGTTCTGACAATCACACAGTCATCTTGTAAGGTTAATATCAATTTACTTGGCTGCTGAAATTCTACTTACTGCGTCATTTGACTAGTCTGGTGTTTTCTTGGTAAAGGTTAAGGTAACAGTAAAGATAAAAGCAGTACCATAAAGTAAATAACAGGTTTTAAGAGAATACTTTTCCCTCCTTCAATTATGTCACTGTATTCATTTTGTGTTGAGTTTATAACTGGAGTCAGCCAATAAGAAGAGATAGATTAGACCACCCTGCTGTAAAAAGCTTGATGCAATTAATACAGTCTGTCTAGAAAGCAGTATTATTTAAAAAACTTTCATGTTAATGATATAGTATGCATTCGGCACATTTCTTACTAGAACAAGAAGCAAGCTTTGTTCACTCTGGACTAGGTTTTATTAACACAGAAGGATCAATGGAAAACAAAACAGTAATCAGAGTGGAGAATGCAAATTTATCCAGCAAAAGCCTCCTAACTTATCGAGTCCCAGGATGATGCCTGATATGCTACTTTTCATCTTTTGTTGAGCAGAATCTCAAAAAAAGAAAAAAAAAATCTACTAAAACTTGATTTCTCATCAGCACTGACTGGGTGCTTTTTCAGGAGGAGAAAGAGGAATTTGGTATATGTGCCTGAGGGCAGAGAAACACCTATAGTTTCCCCAAGACTCTTTGTAAATGTGTCTTTTCATTTTGCTGCATAAAGAAGAGGTTTGTGTAAACCCCTGACTAACATTCAGGAGAAATGTTCCTATTAGTCATGAATACATGTATTTATTTATTTTAGTGAAATATTTAATGCATGCTATACTAGAATTGACTTTGTGGATAGTAGTTTGGAGTGCAGGAATGTGTGAGAGATGCATGCACTAAAAATGGTAATGCATCAGTCTGAGCGTATGCATCCGTCTTTTCATCTATCTATCAATCTATGTGTTCATCCATCTATCAAAGTATTAAAATCATATGTGACCTGTCTGTCTACACAGCTCTCTGTCTCACCAGATATTAAAATCAGATCCAAACTCAAAATAGATGAATCTAATCACAAACTGATTTTTTGACTGAATACTTTGTTTGTCAAGAGGCAGTAAAGAGATCTTAAGACAGGAAAGAAGTGGCTAAAATCAGGGTGCTGCATGGGGCAGCAGCACTGGCGATTTGAGTGTAGCTGAGGCTTTGTTCTAGACAGGTACCTGATCACTGTAACTTCATAAGTCCTAATTATGTCAAGTTAAGAACCAGCAGGAGCAATAGCGATATTTAAAGGTGCTTTAAAGTGGATGCCTGCCATTTCCAGACGTCGCAGGAAAAAAGAAAAGCCCTTAATTGCAATATTAATGGGTGGAACTGAATCTGGTAGTCTCGGGACAAAAGGGTTCAAGGCAACATTGCCTGCAATAAAGACAATGGCTCCAACATTGAGAGGGTTAACTCAATCGCATACCACTATGCTGAGCCTGAGAGTCTGAACTCTTCAAACGCTCCAAATGGAGAGCTAAATCAAAGAATCCAGTTTCAAATCCATCCAAGATGTTGCTGTTTTTCTCCTCTGACAGGAGAAGCATTTGGAAGTGCAGTTTCTTTCTTTTTTTATAGCTGTCTTAAAAAGGAGTTTGGATGTTTAGCACAGCTGGTGCTCATTACATTATGCACTATCAATAAAATAGCATGTGTAATTAATTTTTAATGCAGTGCTGTATGCAGCGCTTTAAAGCAGTTACTGTATGGGGAGAGCTGACACCGGTCACTGACATCAGAAATATTGAAATAGAGGGCTAGATTTTGCATTTTTAAAGGATGTATGTGTGAGTGGGGGAAGGGTAATTCCCAGCCATCAATTCTCTGGCCACAATCAAATTTAAAAATATAGGAACAAGATGGATGAAGGTTATTTTATAATTTGCATATTGGAATGAATGAATGTATTTCCTTTTAGAGTTTGCTGAGCGATGGCTGGGTCAGGAGCAGGTAACTTCAGAGTATAGGTGAGCATCAAGGAACCGCACAACCACTGATGCATCTTTGTTAAAGCACGAAAAGGCTTTGATGGCTCAGGTGGGAGATGTGGCAAAAGAGGAGGTTGTGGAAAAGGAAAAGAAGGACATTTCTGTTCTATCTCATCAAGCAGTTTCTTTTACAGGGCTTCTTTCTTGTGCCTTGTTGTTCCCATTAGTAATAAGCCCCATTTTTTTCCCCGTGATTCAGTAAATATTTGGGAGCATCAGTAGTCTGGAAGGGAGAGAGTAGCTTGATTAGAATGAGGCACCACTGATGGCAAGTTGCCTGCTGCTCTGACAGAAGACCCAAACAAATCACAGAGTCTTCTCTTTTCTTGGCATTTGTGCAGTACTTTCCAGGAGACACCAGCATAAATAAAGACTGCTTTAATGGGGCACAGTAGGCAAGGTTTGGGCACCGCCATAGCTTTTGGCAGCTGATACAGCCAGCAACACCTTGATTGTCTGAAGGAGAAGACCTGTTTTTGAAGTTGTAGTATGTTGCGTGTTCATATTCAACAAAGGGACAGGCTTTCATATTTCTGCAGCAGAGTAACGACAGGTTACTGGTTTGCAGGCAGGCAGCCTCTCCTGCTGCCACCTCCTTCCCACCTCTTCAGAGCGCTGAATGCCTCTTGGTGAATGCTTCCAAAAAAGAGAAGAAATCAACTGCAGGAAGAGAAGGAAGGAAGCAATCACCTACAAAGCAACAAAATTAGGGGTAGTGTTTGTCAGGTGCTTTGCCTTTTGATTGGGCAATGCACCAGCTTTATAAGAGCTGATTTATTTTTTTTTTTACACACATGCACAAGGCATAAATGTTTGCAATTATTTTTTCTTTCTTTCAGAAAATTGCCATTCATTTGTACATAGCATATGCTAAACAGTTCACTTGTACAGCCTCACCTGGCACATTCAGGATCAAGTTTTCTCCTGCCCCTTCAGCAGCAGATTTTTGTCATCGTTTTTCTCCTCGCTTTCTGTCAGATACATACGGATGTGTATACCTCCCTGAGCCAGGAAGTGAATTGGGCTGTTCAGTTTGTGAGAACAGAGATAAATCTCTTGTGCACAAACACAACACTAAGTGTCAAAGAAAGTAGGGTGAGCCATAGGGTATGGTGTAGGTAGTTGTGGTGAGAACCGCCTTTTAGTTCACAAGCCAGAGTAGGAAAGGTGGAAGCAACAGTGATGCACCATGCATTTTGTAGTGAAATAGCTTCATTTTATTTTATTTTTTAAAGGAATTGGATCGCATATTCCTGGGGTGGCTCAGGTTGAGGCCAAAGAACTGCAAAAAAATTACCTCATGTCCTTCCAGAGCTGCCTAATTCAGAGGACCTGGATTCTTTTTTCCTTTCTGTGTGCTTCATAAAAATAGATGAAAGGAAGAATTCAGTGTTCAGATGGGATGCTTTATGTTCAGAAGGAGATTTGACTCAAAGAAGCCATGCTGATGCACCTCGTATGTGCCCCACTGGGCTCCTGTGTGTTGCATGTTGGTCCTTCTTTCTGGTGAGCAGTAAACAGCTGAGCAACTGTTAGTAGCATACGTTTTTATGCTGTTTGCTTTCTTTTGGACAGGCTTTTTCCAGGCATTTTTGCAGTACTTACAGAAATCTGATATTTATTTCCCTCTTGTTTATGTCTTAATCAAACCATTTCTATGGGTTCTTCTTCCAGCAACCTGCTGTAGCACGAGGTGGGGAGGCCAGGTTCAATGAGTCAGTAAAATGTGCTGGAAGCAGGCAAAAATCCCACATAGAGGAGCTTACATTTTTAATGAATTCAGCTGTAAGATTCAGAGGTCCTGGGACTTCTGGAATGAGGTTAATGCAGGCACTAAGGAAAGCAGTAGGGAGACATAGGCACTGGAATCACACCATAAAAGAGTGCTTTCTAAATTGCTAAATTGTCTTTTCTGTTAACACAAGAAATCTCTGGTTAGAGAGAGGCCAGTTTGCACAACATACTTGCAGGTTTTATGCTTGTTTAAAATGTCACTTGGCTATTGGAGCCAATTGCAAATGTATTCTTTTCAGTTCATCCTCTGGCAATGTGAGGGAAGCATCCTGTCCTTTCTGTGTGTCAGACTGTCTCCTTACATGTCCTGTATTGACCTAGATTAGTTCACGTGAGGCTTAGATCTAAGCCTGATCTTAACATCTCTTCCATGTCTGCGTGACAAGCATGTTGCTTCCAGGGCATACTGTACTATGCCAGCAGTCCACTGAGGGATGGGTTAGGGACCGCCTAGAGATGTTTAGCGGAACATCTTCCTATGAGTTGTTTTCTGACTTCAGTGGTGTTGTACAGTTATGCCAGCTGTGAACATGGTCTGTGGAATTCAGGCATGCACAGAGATTTGAGTAAGAATCAGGGTATTGTTGGGAAATACTTTCCATTTAAAACCGCCCATGACATTCAAGGTGAAAACCAAAAATTCATGGAACACAGTAAGAGCTCAATGTGGCAGCAACACCCTTTGCCTTTGGGGAACTATTTTCTTTAGTTTGCATCTTTTAACAGATTTGGGTTATTTTGTCCTCTCCTCTGGTTACATAGGGAGAGAGCAAGTTCATTTGTTATGGCACAGACAGGCTTATAATGCAAAGTGTGTCCAAAAATCAGGTTTGAGTGTTTATGGATTGATTAATCCAAATCCTTTATAAAAATGTGTGAACTGTCGATTAAACTGGGAATAGGATCATTGTGGTTTTGCCTACAGTGAGGACAAGCTAGTGAATAACTTTACATTTTGCAAAACCTTATAAGGTACGGTCATAAAAAAAAGACATTCTTTCTCTATTTTTTCTGGTTTCTCCTTAAACTGAACTACTACCTCCACTGTTAAAGTCAAGGTAGAATCAAAAACTCTGTAGCCCACTGAAGGCAAACTCTTCATTATCATTACCAATACATACATAGAATAGTTGTGAAATTATCTTGTGAAATTGCTGTAAACTCCCTCCTGATTTCCTTTGTACTTTCTCTGCACATTTTCCATGAGGAGCGGTGTGAAAGCTGCAGTGGTGCTACCCCCTGCCTCCACCACCACTGTCAACATTCGTTAGTGCAGCTGAGCACACTCACGAATGTCTGAGCTCTTCCCGTATTTAGAGCCCTCTAGCCAACAAAACTTCCCTTCTGCTCTCTCTGTTCTGAGGAAAAACCTGATAGTCAGAGTCTAAAGTGGGCACTTGAGGTTTAATTTTAATTCTGTGGCCTGATATCTTCCAGAGCTGTAAGGGAGAGTGTGTGTGTGTGTGTGTGTGTAAGACAGTACCGTCACTGGCATTAGGTAATTTGCTCCTTGCCCTTTCCTGTTAAGTTTCCTGGCCGTGTCTTGTGATTATAAGCTGGGATTTCTTAAATTTGTTTTCTCCTTAATAGGTAAAGATGAGTGAATGCTATTTCTCACTTTCTCGTCACTCTTTCTTCACAGATACCTTTGCTCTCTGTGACTGCCTGGGACTGCTGGGGAGGTATCACCCTGAGAGTTGCATTGCCCTAGGGTTAGGTTTGCCTCTCTCCATGGCAGCATAGGGCTTTATTGCATATAGCTCCCTCCCAGCAAGTCCCAGTGAGTTGCCATCCTGCTTGCTGGGCTGTCTGATGGGAGCAGGCTGCTCTGTCCATGGCCACCCTGGCTGTGGAGCTTCTCCCCTTCTGCACCTTTACCTTCACCTGCTCTGCCTCAAACATTCATACTTCTTTCTTTTAACTTTGCCATCAGGTAGGTCCTTCATTCATTGCTCTCTCTGCCGGTCATCCCTGCACTAATAATTACAGCATTTTTTTCTAAAAATCAAGTCCAAAGTGAATTTGCTGTTCTTTGTGGTTTTTTTTTTTAACTTCACATTTTTTTTTAAATGGAAATGACTGCTGAAAGTAAACACAGCTTGCAACGTACAGACTTATTGGGCCAGCATGAATTTTCCTTAATAAGCTGGGGTATGTGACTGTGCGCGCGCACGCGTGTATGTGCTTTTTCCCCTTAAACCTTGGAGTAAGAGTGCTGTCTCTTTAAATCCTAACTCAAACTTTACTGGCGATTTTACAGAGCCTGGTTTCATTTATAGTGGAGCCAGACTTGCTGTGTGAGAGCCATCCGCATGCTGGAATTAGTCTTAAGCTCGCTTCTGTGGCGTTGCCAAATTCCATGTTTGTGTTTTATTTAGGATTCTTTTCACGGCCAGTCGAATCTGTTCAGGCACACATAGGCAGTGTTGCGCCCCATGGAGAAAATAAGCAAGTTTGCGTTTTCTTTGGCATAGGCCATGGCCACAAAAGACTGCGGTCTAAAAAAACATTTTTTAAAAGCTATTTTAACCCATAACAGATGTATAAAGTAGGCACATGCATGCCAGCTTCCTTAGTTTTAATTAAAAAATAATTACAGCTTTAATGGGATGCTAGTGACAAATTTGGATGAATGGTGGGTGACATTATCTCAAGGCTTGCTTCAACTTATAAATTAGTGCATTTCTCTTGGCTAGTGGTACAGATGAAATTAAATGAAGGAGCAGATTAATATTTCTTAAAGTTACATTGAACCAAATGAAAAATCAAATCAAATAAAAAGCCAAGGCCTCTTCCTCACTCTTTTGCTAAAATTTCCGTTTGCATGAGATCACAGAACATGGAGGAATGGTTATTTTCCCTGGCTGATAAACAATCTGGCCAAGGATAAATTTGGCTTAGCTTTGCAATGTACCTATCCCTTTCATAATTTCGCATTGGTAGCCACATTGCCAAATTATTGTGATTAATGTCAGCAGGCGCTTCTATTTATAACCACATCTAACTAGCTAATGCAGTACCTCCGAGCCAGGGAATCTTAAATATAAAACCATCCCTGCATGCTGCATGTTGCAATGGTTCTCTCTCCATACCTCAGCTCTCTGGCTGCCTTTTGGGCTGTGATGCTGGCTGTGATTCTTGACATCTCTAGGCTATTTTCAGTTTGGGGCTTTTAAGGCTCACCAGAATTGGGCTAGGTGCATGGGCTTGCACAAGTAACAACAGTTTGCATCTATGAAGAAACAAACAAAGGAGTAATAAACCTGTAATGAGCTAACCCCAGATGGCATTTCTTCTCCTATTACAGTCAGGTGTATGCAGGGGCTGGGGAAGGGAAAGGGAAGGATTAGCAAGGGAAGTTTTGGATATCAAAGGAAGAGGAGGAGAGGTCTGATGGGTTCACTGGAAAAAGTCTTCCTCCTTCCTATGCAAGCCTCCATCCCACCCATGGACACCATGAATAGGTGTTGAGAGGAGAGGTGATAAAGCAGCACATTTTTTTCATGGCACGTGGCAGAACCACATTTCCTATGGACCTGCTCCTCCCATCCTGGTGCTTTCCAGCCACAAAGGCAGCCTGGCGCAGGATGGGGCTTTCTGGATGGGAGCATGTGATCAGCTTCATGATCTATGGGACAAGCAGACAAGGATCATTTTGTGTGTAGATGGGCAAACTCTGCTTGCGGCTCCCAGACATATTCTTTCATGAAACTTCTCATCTGCTTAACCTTAGCCTCCTCTTATAAAAACCAGCTGAAATGCTGCTGGTACATGTAGCGTAGATGGTGCTCTTCTCTTAGGCATGATCAGTTTTCTGTAACAGACATGTTATATTGTTTCCCCATCAAAAAATAAAAGCAATTTTCAGAAAAAGCAATTGAAGGAAAGACAGGGAGAGTATTGCGTATTTGGTGGATAGCTGCACACTTTCCCATGATGAGTCCACACTTGTCTTGTGATCTACAGATGTTTTGCTGCTGATTTACACACAAATGTGACAGTGTCCCTCACCTTGCTGAAAGCTATCTGCCACGTTAAGCCAGTGAAACCCTGTAAGAGGAAGCTGCTCTGATTGGTTTGAGCCAATCTGGAGAACTGGAGCTTCTCAGGGTGATCTGCTTGATCCTTCAGGGAAAGCAGTATCTCTCCTTGGATGACCACTGACTGAAGCTGAATCAAGCCAGACTCTCCAAAGACGATTCTCAGGCTTTGTTTAACTGCAGCAAAAGGGGGAGAGATTTTCCTTTGTCAATTGGATGAGGATTTCTGTGGTAACATTTCCCTGAGCTTGAATTCCTCGTGAGTGAAAATGAAGTTCCAGCATTATAAACATTAGTTGCACAGTGCAGATGTGAGTCATTTTTGCATTCATGGAATTTTTGTAAGGGAAACATTACATTCATGATAATCCTTTCAATAATACCTTATTGCTAAAATAATCCATGAAGCATTTTGGAGTAGAGCCCTCTGCTATTTGGTTACAGTTGAGACTTTGAAAATAGCACCTGAAAGCTCTTAGGCCCCTGTATGTCAGTATATTAATTTTCTTTTTATGTTGCTGCACATAGGATGTTCTGGTGTCTTTTTTATTTACTCCTTAGGATTTTTTTAGTTTGATAAATAAAGCTAATTTGATTTGTTCTGATCTGTCTCAAGTATCTAATTGCTGCTGTAGAGAATGATTAATGTCCAGTTGAAAGGATTCCACATCTCTAAATGAGAATTGAAAGCAGATGTTAGTTTGATGAACGTGTGCTGCCCATTCCTTGTGTGCACTGGCTCAGAGAGCAAGCTGCTGATATATCACTATCTATCAAAAGAGAGATGTTAGATGCCAAATACAGTTCAGAGTCACACACCTATCATGAGCTGAGTGAACAGTTAACAAATAATGTATCCCAGGCAGTTTTTTTCTCTGCTTGTGAAATATCTATACAGAAGACAGTGTTATTCTCAAATTGTCAGAAATACTTGACAAACTCCAGTTCAGGAGAATGCACCGTGAACTGATTACAACCAGGACTTTGCATCTGAGCTTTTACTCAGAGAGTAGTGTTGGTATGTTGTCTGAGGGCAGGTAAGTTCAGTTTCCAGTGCTATTGCTTGCACAATACTGATTCTGAAGTTAATTCAACCAACCCTTTAGAAAAAAAAAAAAACATGTGAAGCTGATTCTGTTCTTTTTTCTATTTGTGGACTGGGTAGGTGCTGAAGCTTTTCTGGCAAGCCAGACCAAATGTTTTTCAGAGTTTACTAGCCTGAGTTCATGCAGATCTGTGGAGAGCAGACAGTAAAAGGAACAAAAGACTGAATTGCCAGGGCACAAGATCAGGTTTTGTAGTGTCCAGTCAACTTTGACATGCACCTGCATACAATAAGTGCAACAACTTTTTAGGTAAAAGCAGGTACAAATGATCTTTTCACACGGACTCTCTAGTTCAGCAATGCCCGATGCTTTACAGTCCTTTCACAAATGGTGCTCTCTTGGCCATCGGAGCACGCCTTCCCAGCTAGTGTGTAACAGCATGTTAGCAGCCAGTGCATGTCAGAGTGGAGGAGGAGAGGTTTTGGCGGATGGCAGGCATTTCTGATAATGGCAGTAGGATTGTCAGTGTTTCTAAAAAACAGAGCGAGCTTGCTTTTTAAAGCCTCTTTTAAAAATCTTTCCTGCACTTTTAAAATGTTTGTCAGTATTATTCTGAAGAAAAGAGAAAGAATGGTTAGCTTAACAGATTTAGTCACTTCTGTATTTTTTGTTAAATCGCTATTCAGGTAATGCCTGTGTCTAGAAAGCTATTCCACAGGTGGACAGAGGGTGACATAAAGACCAACACAAATCTTCCTTCCTGTCTATAAATTGGTGTAACTTGGGGTGCGTGTATGGCAGGAGAGAGAGGGAAGAGAAAGAGGGGAAGAGAGAGAAGGGAGATGGAGGGTAAAAGGGACAGAGAAAGGACTTCGTCATGGAGAAGGATAGGTACTGGCGTCCCAGAGCTCTGGCTGTGTCGTCTTTGGAAATATAGTCATGTAAGAACTACAGCAAATAGAGTGCTTCCAGTGGGACCTTCTGTTCCCCTGGTACTTGACTAGGACTTTACATACAGCAAGCAGGTGAGAATAGAGGAGAGACTGGTTTTACATTTAACTGGCTTTTCCATTTGGGAAGTTAACTGTAACGACATTAATTAAAAATATAATTATTTCTTAAAATCCTTGGGTATTGTTTCATGGGTGGTACTGAACTGAGCAGTGAGACTTTTTCACTTAAAATAACTAAACTTTACTGGGCTAAAACCTGGCATTTTAGATTGTTTCTGATCATATTTTTCCACCTGTATCTACCTGACCATGGTAAAAATAGGTGCCCAAAGGTAACAGTTGCCAACTGATAAACCTCACAAAGCGACTGGAAATATGGAAGTGGACCAAAATAAAATAAATGATAGTCTTCACTCTATCATACTGTACTTTCAAGCTGTTGAAAATCAAAAACTTGATTTTGGTTGTTCTTTATTTCTCTTTCATTCTCCACTCTCTTCCTAACTTTCTTTTCTTGTAGGGAAAAAATGTCCTAAGTTGAGCTGGTGAGATACTCATGTGCTGATACTGTTACTGGTCAGCCTGTAGTCTGTGGTAAACTTCATTTCTGCAGAAGAGACCCAGGACTAAAGTCAAGAGATGAGGCACAGTTTACAGTGCAGTTAGCAAAATGTGTTGCAGTCTCTGTTCGTGTAATCTCCTGAGTGTTTATTCCTACGTCGTTACATGGAGGAAGAGAAAACATCCTTGAGAATACATGTAGAAAGCTATCCTTTGTAACACAGTGGCTTTACACATGGCAATGAACCCAGCCTGCCGAATGTGCTACAAATGTGTAATTTTTGCAGGACAGGACTTGTTTGCAGTATTTTATTGTTTCTGGAAGTGGTCACTTGAGCAAGCACACATGTGCTGTGAGTCAGTATTAGTTTGCTCTGGCTGCTTCTTAGCAGGTTTTCATATGAACAAAGGTGTGCCTGGCCCTGAGCAAATTGTGGAACTCCCTTGTGTTGGCAACGGCAATGCATAAAGGGTTAGGAACTTTATATGGAGCACGTACCTCAATGCACATCAGAGGCTCAGCATCAGGAATCTCATGTTTGCTCTGCACAGGGAGATAATCTGTGGGCCTAACACGGCTGAGGGTATGGCTGTAAGTTTTAATTGTATCTAAAATCAAAGGAGAACACCACACAGGGAGTATTATTTGGAAATGGCAGTTTTGGAGACCAACAGGCTGTCTTTACAGCTGGGAGAAGAAAAAGCTCCCAGCTTTTTTGCTGAGGATAAAAGTGTAAAAGTTTGTGAGGTGCTCAGATAGTAAAATAATAGAAAGGTACAGAAGTATATAAAATTAGTAAGAAAAAAAGTAGGCTAATTTTTGAGGAATTGCTTGTCCTGCATTTTATTGAATGTGATGGAAATGAGACTTGAGGGACATTGATAGCGATTGATGTTTCTCCAACTGTTACTGTGTTTAAAGTACTCACAAGTGTATGAGAGGTACTCCTGTTACTCCTCTCTGTGAAAACAGTGGATCAAATTGTGCTCTCAGGTACAGCAGCTCAAGACCATTGCAAATTAAGCCATTGGAAGTCAATGGGGTTGCACATTTGTAACTGAGATCAGAATTTGGCTTGGCCTTGTGTGGTGCTCTGTGTGTTAATTCTTGCATCTGAACCTGGAAGAAATGGCTTTTTTTATTACAGCAGTGCTTGAAGAGACCCCAGGAAAGTAAGGTGTAAATATTAGAGGCTGCCAACAGCTAGTGGCAGTTTCGGCCTAATAAACTGGAAGTAAATAACTTGGTGATTAGCTAGAATTGGCAGGCCACTTAAATGCAACGCTGACTGGGTACATAGCTTTCCCGTAATAGATCTGGGTAGGATACATGCCTGGAAGATGCATGCGAACAGCAGAACTTGTTCTGAATATACCTTGACACTTCTCTGTGTGAATAATCTTAATGATAACAACAACAACAACAGCAACAACAATATGTACTTAGTGAGAACCTTTCATCCCAAGGAGCTCAGAACACTTCTAATTTGAAGAGTGAGCAAACAATAAACAATAAAATACAAGTCATTACATACAGCAAGCTTATTTTTGCAGCTCAAATGCCAGACTGGGAAGCCAGTGGAACTGCTGGTTTCTTGCTGCTGCCTCCACCATACAGTCCCTCTGTGAACCTGGCCAAGTCCTTTTCCCCTCAGTGTGTCTCTGTAGTTCGGATGTGGAAGGGCTAGTAACATGTGCGGCTTAATCTCAGGCTTAAAATTATGCAGATAAAGTAAGGAGTGCAGGAACCTAAACAAGATTATTGTGAATGGACTTGTATGTTCAGAGAAATTCAACCCTTGGAGAGCTGCTCTAGGAAGAAACACGATCAAATAGCAAGGAAACAAATGAACTCTTTCAGGGCAAGACATAGACGAAGTCCATGGGAGTTATCAGAAAAATCAATTGTTATTGATTCAGTGAGCATTAGATCAGGCTTCTTGCTCCCTAACTGCCATTAAGTTGTATTTCAGGAGACAACAGGGCATTTTGGCAAGGGCAGTAAGAGAGAGTTTGGCACAGTCCACTTGTTTATGCCATGCCATCTTCCTGTTTCACTTCTCTCTTCTTATGTCTGTGTACTGTAAGTAGCAGGAGAAGATTCTGTTTCAGTTGTCATTTGCTGCTTTTCTGAATCCAACTTTAAGCTGTAATAAACATTCTTGATTTAAGATTTTGTTCCTCTGGATGACTTTACTTTTTCCTTCGCAGCAATGAGGTTCCTGCTGCAAGGAGGAATTCCCCTCTCCTATGTAATAAAATGATCAGACTAGGTTGAGCATTTTGTTCCCAAAGAGAAAAGAATATGAAATACTCAAACAGTGCCAGGCTCTCTGACAGAATTAATACTTCAGAGTATTGTGTCACTCATGCAGCCTCTACTTTTCAGTTACCCATCCCTCTTAGTCATTTCATTAGTCATTATTTTTGGCAATGTGTGTAGCCATCTGGTTTGATTGGAAAGCACCAGGGTACAGTGGCCAGGTTTATTACTTATGAATAGTGACCATCATGTTGGCATGTGGATTCTTAGGAATTTAAGCTGTATAAGGGTCAGAGAGTGTAGTGTTTCTTGACTCCTCTGCTCTCTGAAGTGTAGTCTTTTTGTGGTTTAGAAATGGAGTTTAGAATCCTTAAAAATGCTGCAACTTGCCTGAGATTGCATGGCATAGTTCATCTTTGTGGTTTCTCCTGGTCAGCTCTCACAGGTGAGTATGACAATTTTACAGGCAGGAAAAAAAAAGGGCTTGGGCACAGATCTTCTTAGTAAGTTTCTGATCATGTTGCTACATGAACAACAGGCATAACATGAATGTATGGTTGACAGTGGTTTTCTTTGGGTTTGGATTAGGCCTGGATTAATCCAGGTCAGCAGTTATTAAATTATCTTGCAGAAGATAAGAGTATTTTGGCCCAAGGTAGTCAGAATTGAAATGCATGACAAAATTATGGCTAAAATTCCTACTTGGGAGGGCTAAAACTTATGCATGGAGGTATGGGAGCATTTCTGATCAAACAGGGATTTGCTTTGCTTTTAAATTTTATCATAACTGAGGACACACAAAACGAATTAAGGAACGAGGTGACCTGAAAGATTTAAATACAACTAATTTTATCTTATTGAGATTAAGTAGTTGATACCTGAAGCCAGCTGGGAAATCAAACCAAGGTTGGCTCCACAGCATGAATCTCCAGGTTTTGAAGAAGCCAAGGATCCAGAATGGTTGCTTTATGTGGGATTTCTTCAGCCTCTTGGGCGAAAGTCAGAGCTGTGTGAAGGTAGGTGTGCATGGTATTTTGCAAGCAGACATGAGCTAGTTCCACCCATGCTTCAAGACAACTGGGCACAAGCCAGCCCTGCACCGGAAACCGTACAACTGTGTGAGTGAGGATGCTGAGCCCCAGCCCTGTTTCTCTGCAGGGCTTGCTAGCTCGGGTTTGGGGTTGTACTAACCACAGCTATGTGTCCTCTGCATTGGTGCTGGCTTGTGTCTGGCCAGGCTGGAGAGCAGGCAGGGTGAGCCTTTGTCAGCCTGCCAGATACCATGTAGACATACCCTTCCTCACCCTAGGTAGCAGTTTCTCAGGCACTTAATTTTCATTGAAGTCAGCATGAGCAAACGTTAGTCATCTTGAGTAACGGTTGCCAAAGGAGGTCCTTTGTGTAATGCATGGATTTAGCAAGCTAGGCATTGACTTCGTATTACTAATGTTTGGTCTGCTTTCTCCCAGGCATTTCCACTCTCTTGGTCACTGTCAGTCCCCTTTCCTGCTGGCTGCTCCAGTCCATAATCAAATCTGACTGCTGTGATACAGTTGTCAACCCTAGAGAAGTCTCTAGACTTTATTGCTACCCTCCCTCAAGGCAGTGCAGTTTGCCACCAGCCCTGAGAAGCTGGTTTGGAATCTCCTGAAATTCTTGAGATCTTGATAGTGCATTATGGTGATATTGCCCTCTCTCTTCACCTTGAAGAAGGGAGTGGCAATTCAGCCAGAAGAGAAGGAGTGACTTTAGCAAGATGATAGTTCTTCCCTCGGGAGTATAATAAAGGCTTCATCCTAGAGGGTACAAACTATGCTTCACAAAGTAAAACAAAGAATCAAAAAGAGGTTAGCATTGGCTCATGTTTCCAAATTGTCTGAGCTTTGATTGGTGTCTGTAATTCAAGGAATTTTTTTTTTATGTTTCCTTTTATTGTCTGTTACTAATGCACTAGTATTCCTTCCTGTCTGGCATAACTGAGGAAATTTGAACTTCATAGTAATATAAAAGCTTGAAACTGGCCAGAAAAATTCAACTTCCTTCACTTTTTCAGTTTCTGGCACTGGTGTTCTGAAACCTGCCCCCCCATGATCTAAGTGTGAAACTATGGTCCCACAGTTTCAACCCCATAGAAACTTTGTGGTAACTTCTGTCAGGTTTCTCATATGGATTTGTGTCCTAAGAATTGAGGATAATAGCAAATATTCACTTTGTATCAATTATTAAAGCTTCAAATTGTGGTTTTTTTTCCTACTGAAAGGAAACCCAAACTTAAAGATTTCTAAGAAATTGAATTGTGTGTTCAGTTTTTTTAGCCAAAGCCGTGGTATTGTGGTTCAAACCTGAGGGCTTCTTGGTCAGTATCAAGGTTCTTTCAGCATCTTTCTCCAATATCATTTGCACTCTGACAGAAGTTAAATATGTTTTTTATTATGACCAGGACAGGTCCCTGACCACTAGACAACTCCATCTCTCTCTTACACAGTCTTTCTAGTGAAACTTCACTGAAACTCAGCTCTTAACATAGGTCGTCTTAGCTGCCAAGAACCTTTGGTGAAAGTGTTCTGAGCAGCTCTAGTCCACAGTATTCAAACTTTTTTTTTTTAACTTTAACCATCTAAATCACATCTGTAAGAGAGGATCTGTAGTGTATCGTGAAAACAAATGGGCTTCATTCATTGATTATATTGCTTGGCTGGTACATTTGTCTTCCAAGAGCTTTTCTAATGTGATAGACATAAGAAAAGCCTTCCCGTTGTCTTTTCCATGCCCTGCATATTCCAGCTAGATTCCAAATAGGATTGGAAAGTCCAGACATGGGTCACTTAGCCTTGGGGTGTTACAGGTGCCCTTTCAGACCTGGGAGGAAAGCAGCGGAAACATACCTTGCAGAGTGGTGCACTTTACAGTTGGAGACGTGTAACCTAATTTGTCAGCTATCACAAAACACTCATTTCATTTCCATTGCCACAGTTTTGGCTAGAACTGTTCAAACCCTGCAGGGTTTGGTTCACAAGGTTGTATGTGAATTGAACCCTGCTCTCAGGTTGCGGAAGGGTAGGTGGAGAATAAAATCTTTCTAGTTTGTTTAGAGGGATGAGTCTGAGAAATTCACACCTTCAGAAAGCCTCGTTCTCTTCCTCTACTCACATGTGCACTGAGCCCTTTCGTACTCCTTACTGAGGACTAGTAATCCTGGTCATACTTTCTCTCTATGTTTCTGGCTGTCTCTACTGAGTCACCCAGAGTGTTATACAGTGCTTTCCTCTCCTCCAGAACTGTAGGTACTGCTGCTAATTAGCTCTTGCATGATTATAAAACATGTTAAGGATCTTCCCCTCACTGTAGTTTACCTTGTTGCAGATTTGATCTTCTCCTGGTAATTTACATGTGGAATCTGCTTCTCTACCCAAGTTTATGAGAAATGTGGTTTATAATTTGTAGAAAATATGATAGGTATACAGTTTTGCTAAAGCCACTGAGCACAAACACCAGTATAATATTGTGGCTTATTAAGGCTGTTTGCAGCAGGATCCACATCCAAAAAAATCCCAACCCAAAATCCAATAGGCAAAATTGTGTTTATGTTCCACAACCCTGATGTGGTACAGGCAAGGATTGGATGTCAATTTTAGTTCACAGTTCTGTCCCTATTAGTGTCCCATTCTTGACCATATTAATCCCAAACCTGTTTCAGTGCGTTGGCCATATTCTATTCTTGCTTACACCTAGCTGATTACCAGGAATTAAATATTTGTAGTGGCAAAACATATTAAAGATGAGATAATAACAGGATTTTGTGTATGCTGTGAGTTGCCTTAATGAGTATATATGTTTTTACTTTGGCTATAGAGACATTTTAATGTGGCTTCTCTTCTTGGCACAAAGTAACTTCCTTTCTCACTACTTCCCCTAAGTGTCCTAAGGAGGAGTAATCCAAGCCTGTGAGCGATTTAGCTGCATGGTCTACCTCACTTTTCTCATGGTGGCTGTACAATTTCTCAGTTTAAGTGCAGTACAGCACATGTGGCTTTGAATATGTGGATTTTTGTGGAAGACAAACAGATTCCCTCTCCCCTTGATGCCAGAAAGCAATAGCACTGAGCAGTCAAAATATTTCAGTCTCGTTCTAATTGTATTTGAGTGTGCCTGTGTTTCATGTCCTGTTATCAGTGCAGGAAAGAATCTCCCATCGTTGATAGCATTTTTTGGTGCTTTTTGCAAACATGAGAATGAAGAAGTAAGGGGGAGCTCTTCCACAACAAATATCGCTGCATGCTCTGGGATCTTTTGGAAACAAACGTGTTTTTTTTTTTTTTTTTTTTTTAAATTTATCTTCCAACATTCCTTGTTATTAAGATATTCATTCCTATAAAGGGATGTTAAATAATTAAGCCCGTTGAAGGGGCAACATCAACAAATGCTGGAATATATTTAAATAATGTAGAACATCTTTAATTTGTATATGTAAAATAATTGTGGGCTGGTGGCAGGTTCAGCGTTCATATTTATTAAAATGTACTTGCCTCTCTTGTAGGAAGAGGAAGAAGGTTGTCATTTCTTATACTCTCCCTCAACCTAAGCCACTTCAAGGCTTCCTTCTCTTCAGTCAAAAAGAATCCATTATGCGTTGCGGTTACTTTCCCCTGAAATACTTTGATTGCCTCATTTTGTTTTAGCTGAGAGCGCTCAAGTCATGGAGGGAAGAGGGGTGTAGAAATCACCCAGTCTGTAACCGAATAACCTGGCCTTCAGTGCAGATGCCTAGTAATTCAGAATATTGACAACAATCAGGAGTCTCAGGCTGTTGAAACTTCCCTTCTAATTGAACTGGGAAAGGTAAACCAGTTTCAGTGCTCTGCACGCTGTAATTGCAATAATTTAATTTAGCTATTTAACCTGTAATTCAGTGGTATTTATTAAAGAGCATAGGAGAAAATGAGGCCATTAGGAGCCAGAGATGAATACATTGAAATGAAAATGAACACTTCTAACTGCTAGTTGACCTTCGTTTTGTAGCAGTTTTTATTAGGCTGGTCACGGTAATTACTGCGACGTGAATCATGGAGAAAAGTGAATAATTCTGTAATGAACATTTTTATTCATTATCTCACATTTTCAGGAACTAGAGAAGTATCACGTAAAAGTGTCTCCAATGTTCTCCTTTTGTTAGTTTTTTTGACAAATAATGGTTTGTGGACAATAGCTGGGTGCAAAGCATCACTCCACTGTGCGAGTTCATGTCGCGCTAAATTGATGTGGCTGTGGTGCTCTGCCTTCAGTGTGTGGGGCTGTGGGGCACACCATGGAAAACCAAGCAGTTTGGATATTGAGCAGGGGTTGTGATAGTAGACACAGAACATGCTGTATTCAGACTTAGGAGTACTCTTGAAACTTGGAAGTTTCAAGTTGATTGTACCGAACTCGGGTTTGAGTCTTTTCACTCTGCCACGAGACAGTTTGTTTGCAAATAGGTCTCCCTGAAGTCAGTATCCATGGAGACTTCTAACTGTTTTTTTGTAAGTAAAGAGAGAGGTCTCTCCTAAAACCATTGTGTGAGCAGTACAGTGTCCTCCATTCCTGTCCTGCTTCAGCACACACCAGCATTTCCAACGCCAGCCTAGCTCTGGAGCACATAAGCTGCATGCTCAAGGTTTCCTCCAGAGGAGAAAGAATGGAGAGAGCAGGAGTAGATGGACTCATGTCTCTGCCTTTTGCATGGCTGTTCAGGGAGTCCCTTGGGGCTAGGGAGCAGGTGAGGGACCAGCACCCTGCAAGGAGGTAGGAGCCCATGTGCTGACCTGCGCTGGTGCCTGCGTGCCATGCAGCATGGTCTGCTGGGTGTCCTGCCGCCACAACCCTTCCAGCCACGTTGTTTCATTAAATCTGCTACTTTGCTGCAGCAAATTGTTTAGGGTCAATGTCTCAGCAAGGAGGAGAACAGGCAGTGTTTGGGCACTTGTGATTGATACTCTGTTCGCTGCTGTTGAACACTCTGATCGTTCTTTTTACTACTCTAGTTTTCTTACCAGTGTTATTAAACCAGTCAGACTCTACAGGGACCTGGCCTTATGCGCTCCTGTAGTTCACAAGATCTGGAGGGGTTTGGGGTTTTTCTTTCGGTTTTGTGGTCTTTTTTTTTTTTTTTCCAAATAATTTTTAAAATTCTTTCTGTTTTGTTAATTACTGCCCAAAACAGTGAAATGTAAGTTGGGTGAGAGCAGTGCAGTGGACAGGGTTACTCCCCAAATCCCTCCAGCATATCTGCACTATCCATGACGACAGTAATTCTAACATGGATGTACAGGGTGAATTTACTGACTGCAATTACTCACCCTGAAGAGGATTTTAATAGTACCATGTTCAAAGCTGTAGATGCTGAAGATGATCTTTGCTAGACATTCTTTTCTGTACTTAAAAATGGCCAATAAACCTACGCTAAGCAGCAGTGAAGAACTCCAGCTGCATTAACCTCTTAATTTCCTGAAGTGTGTGTTTTTTTACTTGAAGTTCTTTGATTTTCCATCTGACTTTGAGAAGGAACATAGGTCTCATTTAGTTTTAAAGCATCCCAGTGATGCACATTCTCAAGATAGTTTCCCTAATTTGTTTCACTGCTTTCACATTGAGGCATATCTCAGTCTCACTGGCAAAGCTCTCACTGGGTCTGACACCAAATTGAGGCTTGGTATTCAAATGGCTGAAGCCATTCTGTGGTTTTAGGGTGGTAAAAAACAAATGGAGTTGTAGGTGGTGAGGTGTGAACTTTGTCAACATTCACCTCAGGTCAGAAATTGGATGTAAGTTAAAAACTGATATTGGAGAAATGCGCGTATGGAGAGGCACGAAGGAGCTGGGCTGACGAAAGCACAGGTGGTATTTTTCACTTGACTGATTCTCCTGCTATATCCCCTTACCTTTAAGATACCTCTTACTGTGCAGTCTAGAATGCCAGCCTGGTAAAGATGACACTGTTTGCACCAGTTTTCTTTATCTGATACTGATTTAACCTCTACCTCACTGAAGAATATAATCTGAATGCTTGCTAGGGACTGGAAAGCACTTACCTTTCTTTGAAATTTGGCAGCATGATCTCAGGGTGCCTTGTCAAAGTCTTTTTGAGGGGGGGTTAGTTACCTATGACTAGTTCTTTTTAGAATACTGCCACATTCTTCTGGGCCCCTGTTGCTAAGTGAAGATGTATAAATGCACGTCTGACCATCCCTGTTCAATGATCAGCCAGAAAACTTAATCTTGGGTCAATCTAATGGGGTCAAATTTTATTACTAATAGTTTTCATCTGTGGTGGCTAGTTAACAATTATGGATGATATGGGACTGCTGACTCAATGTTGCCAGAATACTCAAGGATTTGAGAAGGTTTAATACAGCTCAGATTTTAAAAAACAGTTAGCAGGTTCTGGGCTGCATTTCTTTTAAAGACGTTTATTTACCTTGTTTATTCAAATGGGTAGAACTATATGTCTGCCCATGTCTACTATGTCCTTACTATAGACATTCTCTTTGCAATGCAAGAGTTAAAAACTGTTATTGTGTATTTTTCTACATCTGTGTCAAAGATACCATAATTGTGAGAGTTACAGGCATACCTGTACAAACAGGCATGCATTCAGCATACTTCTATAGTCAATATATGTTTTATACACACACACACACATATCCACACATATATGTGGATAAACAGTAAACGTAATTTTACCATTAAATTTTTGTTTGGAAATAAATGCCAGCCTGTGATAATGGTATACTTTTTCTAGCATAGGATGTTCTTAAGCCACAGACTCTGCCACTGGGGACTGTACTGTGAGATAATTGACCTCCACATGAGTTATGTGTCCTGAGTCTAAAGCAAGGGCGCACGTGGTGGCATCAGAATCAATTATCTCACAGTACATCCCCCAGCAGAAAGGGCAACTACAGTTGGAATAGGCCCATGAAAATGAATTAGGTATTTTAAAATGTTTTCAGTGACTTAATTCTTATAAATAATATTATTACAAATAATGTTGGTGGATTAAACTGTGCTAAGTGTACCTAACAATGGACTCTGTGTGAGCACTCACTAGCTGAGGATGAATTCTCATCAGGATATCACCAATGGAGTTTCACCAAGGTGGTATCAATTAGGCTGCATCCATTGCTACCATGCAGGTGACTGCCAAGTAGATGCGTCTTAATTTCCTCTTTGGTTGTCATCCTCTTGCATAGAATCGTAGAATCACTATGTTGGAAGGGACCCACTGGATCATCGAGTCAGCAAAAGTAATAGGCTGAGCCACTAAACTGAGGACAAAATTCTGTCTCTGTTAACAGTTGCAAACACTTGCCTGGGTAAAACTATTTGGAGAGAGCAAAGATATTTAACTCAGAAAATAGGAATGGCATCTCCAGTCAGAGCCTGATCACCCAAATGATCATAGCTAAGCTACCTTGTACCAGAAACTCTTCACTTGCCCAGTTGCTTGGTTACAGGACTATTTGTTGTCTATTCTGTTAGCAAGGTGAGAGGTGGGGGAACTGGGTGGAAGAGGAGAGAAGATGACAAGTGCTGTTGAAAATGCAACGAGCACGTTCGATCATATCTAATTCCCATTTATATTACTGTGGACATCCCTACTGCCCAGCTGCCCTCTCAAAGACTGAGAGCTAAGAGATTTTTTGATGCATGAATGAAGACTGGGAAGAGGGCCAGCATGCTGTTCATAGGCTTCTTCATCGTTTATTACCTTCTATGTTTAATTGTTTTCCGGCTTCTCTCAAGATATTTATCTAGGAGGAATTATACTATGCAATGTAGATATGTGAGGTGGCAACTGAAGATCGCTTGTTAGCTCAGTTCACTATATGATAGATGGATCTTCTTAAAATGGAGACTATTTATATTAGTAGAAGAGGCCCATTTATAAAACCTTTATGACTTAAGTGTGCAAGTTTGACTCCTATTTGTCCATTGTAGAGGTGTGGATTATATAATAATCACCACATAATGACACTATCTATATTATTATAGTAATGTAAAACAGATCTCTCTGTATGCCACTCCTTTGCACCCTATTGTGTCTGCAGGGCCACATTTATCTCTGGTAAAGGGCTCTGGTAGATTTACAATAGGGCAAAATTTAGTCTCCTTAGTTTCTGACTTGTATTTTAGCAGCGGAAAAATGAGACAGAAGCCACTAGAAGAGAGCTTGATGATAGGAGGTAAAACAAAGGGGAAGTTGGCAAAGAAAGAAGAGAAGGATAATTAGTGAGGAAAATATAGGAATGGAGTGTGTGTATCACAGAGTGAGAACTGAAGGGAGGAATTTGGATCTCTCATTCTCTGGAGCTTGGGTGGAGTTCCAGTGGGCAACTCTCAGTTGTCAACCTCGCTGTCATTTGGATTCCCTTATGAGATCCCAGTGGCTTTGTTGCAGGCAGCACCTTTGGTTATCTTTCATAGTTGCCATGCTTCTTCCCAGCCCTGCTCCATCCTACTGAAATCGTGTTTGCCATGGCCACAGCCTTCCCTCCTTGCAGAAGTGGCGATGGGCATCAGGGGGGCAGCGCATGGCTGAGCTGCATAGGAACTTGGTCTGTGTTTGGTCAGCCTCCTGCTACAAAACCTCACACAAACACTTCAGTGTACCCAGAGGAGGGAGTACTGGTGTTGTGAAGCCATGTGTAATATGTCTCCGGACTTTGCTGGTCAGTACTTTGTGTTTTCAGAGCAACTTACACTGTGCAGTAGATGTGACAAGTCACTCCAAATCTCTGAGGAAGGGCACACCTGTAGGCTGAAGGAGGAGTGACTGTTTTGATGCAAGTCCTCTTTGATTTGAAGAATAAAAAGATGCAAGCCACTTTTCATGGTTTGAGGGCTAGAGAAGTAGGGGAGCTTTCATGCCTCTGGCCCATTTCAGTCTTCAGAAAGGCAAGGTTTATGCAGTCAGGGCTTCTCTGTATGTCTAGTACCTAGCATTCAGTGTTAGTTAACTGGGAGAGTATTTGTTGAGTTTGATGGGTCTGCTGAGCAGAGTCCATGTTGCCAAATTCAGTAGACAAACCATACACACCAGATTCATCCATTCCTCATCCATCTTGACAAAAGGATAAATATTGACTCAAGTGTTCAATCTTGTTTTCCTCCTACCCCCTCTCCCAGCAAAACCCAAAGAACATGTTTTATGGTTAGAGCCAAATGACCAAGCATAGATAAAAATACCTTGTGCTTGTACATATGAAATAGAGTCAATTAATCTGAGTAACAGGTCATCATGCCTGAGAAAGCACACATCATTAGTTGTAAAAAGATAATTTGTATTTTATAAATATATATCATGTGTATTTCTAATGACTTAGGAAAAAACCTTTACCATCACATATTTTTAATTGTATAATAAATGTTAAAGTGTGTGAATCTGCTTGATTAAAAAATACAAAAGAGCTGAAGTACCCTAATAATAAATCTGTAGGTATGTTTTGGGAAAGAGGTGCAGTTCACATGACTGATGAGATATTAACAGTTTTGACCTGATCTCTTGGTGACTGATATTGATAGCACTCATCTCTAGAGTACACTGAGGCTCCCATACAGCACAGCCTCTGTTGAGGTTGGAAGGTGTATGTGCAGCTCATGCTGAGTCCAGCGTATCTAAATGGGGCTCTTTGAGAAACTCGATTCATTTTTGTCAGTCACGGCTTTAAATTTAGAAAGCAGAAAATGCCTGTTCCATAATGCTGCCCTGACTCTAGCAGTGCAACATTATTTTTGTTGTGTAATCTCAAGTGCTCTTTCTTGTCTGAGACACCCCTGGCTTGGGGCTTCTCTTAAGGATTTGCTGGCCTCAAACTTAGGAAATTTTTTCCTGATAATTGGCCTACACCATCACTGGCCCACTTAAATCCCATTACTTCTTGTCATACCCCAATGTGATTCCCCAACAATTCCTCGGCATCTTACTATCTGTTCCCAATCAGACATTCCTGGATGCTTATCTGGAGCCTCCCACCAGACTCCAGCTATAAGTCAGTCTGATTGCTGTCTGCTCTGTGCATGTCCAGGGCTCTTCTTGCTGCTTAGCATCTCATATCCCTCAACTGCATTTTTTTTTTTTTTAAATCTGGTGTACCATAATGTTTTGGTTAGAAAATAACTTCTTAGTAGAGTTAAGCATCTGTCCTAGGATTGATAAAGACAAAACAGTCCAGAGAGAAGGTTGTCAGTTAAACTCTCTGTCACCCAGCTCTGCCTACTGGTCTCAGGAGTCATAGAAGAAGACTCTTGATCACTGTTCGATCCAGGGACAATGACAACAAGCTGTGGAAAATACTCTTCTCATTTTGTACACTTCATTCAGACTTTGTTATGCATATGGGCCAAATTCATTTCTCAGTTTCCCTATCCCAGGGTGTTCTTGAAGTCAGAATCTGATCCACAGCAAGACTAAATGGAAAACTATTTTTCCACAGAACAATGGCCCAAGACTGTGTATAATTCTGTGCACCCTGGTAATTGGTCGGTGTTGTCAAATTGGAGGTAATACAGAGACGAACAACAAAAGTGATTAAAATGTTGGCGGTGTTGTTTCAGGGGAATGATAAAAAGAACTAAAAATATAAGAGCAAGTTAAATATGATTCAAGTAACAAGGAACACTGAGAATGATTCAGTAATGTGACACCTCCTCCAGCCCTCCAATTCCAGGAGGTTTGGATTGAGGTTATGAAGTCTGTGAAGCCAATGGCGCTGCAGTATCGACTTGATGCTATGCATCAGGTACATTTTCAGAATGGGAGCTCCAGCCACGAATAATAGGTAAACTGAACTATGTGTGAAATTAGCATTAGGAAAAACTTCCAAACCGTGACTGATTTTCAGGTTGTAGAGTATTCTGAAGAGGTGGAAAAATGCCAAGCTTCAGTGAGGTACTTATAAACCCATATCCTAGCATTTGGTGAATATATTTCCTTTGTTTGAGACATTTAAACATAGATGAGATGTTAAACCTAGGCTGGGAACAGAACAAGAAACTATTCAGTTGATCAGAGATCAAGAGCAAACAAATTAAAGGAAGGATGGTTTGGGAAGGAACATGCCATATCTGCCTTGTGTCCAGTCCTGAAGTTTTCCATCTGCTGTTAGTTAGAAGTAAGTCTCCTGTGGAATCTGTAAGGATTTGGCTGACGTAAGAATTGTGTAAAGGCAGAGAGTGTGATTTTACTGTCCCTGTCACTGGGAGTATTTTGTGATGGTGTGCTGCCGTGACACACTCAGGTTGCACTTCACAGTGCAAGTGTCCCTGTTAAGTGTTCTGTTAGTCAGGCAGCAGACTTGAAGCCGATGTAGTATTTCGCTCATGCTGAACAGAGGCGTCGGACTCATTGCTGCAGGATGTCGCAGAATCTAAAAGTAGTGAATGGCTTCAGGAAAGAACTAGGCAAAATCAGGAAGATTTGGTTAGTGAATAAGAAAATTGCTAATCTGGTCTGGATCAACCCCTGGCACTGAAAGGCTCTAAATCATTGATTGCTAGGAGCTGGGAGCTGGGATAGGGTCTAGTTGTGAACATTTTTCTGCCTTGATTCACATGCTCTTTCCCTAAGCTTATGCTGGTGGCAAAGGCTTAAAATGGGGTCCTGCCTGTAGGCATGACCCAGGACTTTTATGCTCTAATATGAACAAGAGCAGTAGTGTTTGGCTGATGGGATCTTGCTTATTTCATTTTGTCCTGAAAGATATCTCAAGATTCCACCCTAGGATGCCATAATTTCTCTGGCTTGTGTGAAGCCAACAAACATTTCGGTCTGGCTTGAACACCCTCTTCCACTAGTTTGACTAAAGGATTCTTCCAGGGAGATAATCTAGAATACTTCAGGGTGTAGATTGTATTAACTGATTGCCACTCTCATTTAGCTGACTTGTTTTGGCGTACCTATATAAATTTACAGTGAGAAATTTCCTGATATAGCCAGTTTTAAGCTGACAGAAATTAGAAGCTACACTGGGGTTTGCACTGGTTAAAGTGAGTCTTTTTGATTAAACTGGTGCCAAATTCTGTGTGGACAAATCCTCATATTGTAACAAACCCACAGATCCTCCCTTTCCTCTGACAATCATATCAGGCTGGTGAGTCCTATGGACCCAATCTAATAGAAATGGAATTTTTACCATGCAAATCTTATTACCTAAAGTGCCAATGAAACTAATGGGATTTTGGATAGTAAAAAATACTCTGTATGTGATACATAGTTTGGAATATAAATTCGTTGTGGGGTGGGGGGGAGGTGGGAGGGACGGGGATGTAAGGAAAAGGAGCTGTTATTGCATGGTCCTTTGTGAATTTGGAGGCCCTGTTCCTCCCAACAGCCTTAGCTTTCCCCTTGATTGCAGTGGGACAAAAGTGATGTTTGGCATCTTGCTGAAAACACTGAGTTCTTTTGCAGAATTTGGTTTTTAAAATACACAACTAAGTGTCTGTTTTAGAATTCAGTTGAGGGAGAGGAAAAGAAATAAAAAACATCCCAAATGCTCCACTCCAAGGACAGACATCTAGAGGAATATATATTTTTCCAAAGGGAACCATTTTTGCTGTCCAGGTCAGCTGAATGTATCAAGAGCACAGGGAGCATTTGGACATATTTTGACAGTCCCTGGATTAAAAAAAAAAAAAAAGATTGAATCTATTTAGATAACATTTTAATTTATGCTCCCCTCCAATACACAGACACATACATATGTGGTGTATGTTATATGTATGCTAGTGTCCTCAGGCTGTCAACCTGTGTGACAGGTCCCAGGCTGAGGACAGTGTCAGCAGATAGAGCCAAAGTGAAGTGCTGCAAACACTACAACCGTTAAAACTATGTCCTCTGGTTCCTCTATGTTGTGATAACACAGCACAGCTCACAGAGGGTTCAACATCTCTCATCATTGCTTGGGCAGAATTCCTACTGGCTTCCCTGGGAGCTTCATTTATGTGTACATTCAGGCCTAAAATATTTTAAAGTAAAATCTTTTTAATAACCTATGTATTTGTGCCATTTCAATGGTGATGCTGATTACTTAGTATCCTGTCACATTGGAAGCATTGGTGCAATAAATGATATCTTTATTTTTGTATTTATTTTAATGAAACCCGTGGAAAAGGCACTTTAGAAAAGTGGAGGAAAGAGGAGAAGGTCAGATAAAAACAACCGCAGTCTGATGTTCGTTTTTGTGGCGTTGATAGTTATTATTCCAAAGAAAATAATGTCCTTTTTTATTTGCTTTTAACATTGCGCCCTTGGCATCTGTTCCATCCATTGTGGACTAACCTAGACTCTGTTCTCTGACGATGGGTTAAAGCGAGCACTTACTGAAGAGCATTCTCTACTTAATTACTTTTCCTTCTTCTGGAAGCTATTTTTTTTATAGTCACATGTTAATTGTGTATTAGTAGGCCTTTCTGATTAGTTGAAAACATAATGAAACCTTTGTAAACAACAGGGAGAAAGAGGAAGAGGGAAGGAGAAAGTGGGGAGAGGGGGGAGAGGGACAGCGAGAAAGAGAGGCGTGAAGTGGGGGCTGGACCAGTGGGGGGGAAGGTTGGCGAATTTTGAAAGGCAGAAATAATGCCAGTGGAAATTTTTGTTTTTTTGAATGACAACTTCCCTCGCCCAAATTAATCAACTTACTTAACGAGAAATGAGATGCATGGAGATGCAAATTGCTGTCGATCTCCAAAAGCAGGGTGGCAAAGGCAGCAAGTTGGAATGGTGTGGAGGGGGGCTGAGCCGCAGCTGTCCACTAACAAGTCAGTCCTATTTGTAAAGAGCACGAAGCTGAATAACGGTTTTGTTATTGGCTTTCTCTCTCTCTTAGCCATAGGTAGAAATGCTGCATTTGTTTCCTGCAACTATTTCAGTGAGATAGATGTCCTCCTCTTTCATCTCCCACAGTGGAGCCCTGTGTTCCCTGTGCACCCCAGCCCCTCCCGATGGAGCAGAAAATTTGGATGCACAAGGAACACAGGCTCAGGTGCAGGGTTTCAAACATGCAAGGTAACACCAGGAGTTATTAAGTTGTCTGCACACCCCTCAGAAGGGGAGGAAGAATTTTTAAAAAGAAAATAAATTGCACTTAGAACCCAATTCAGTGATGATCGGAGTCCAGCCAGTGCAGATCAGATTCGGTGAATCAGCTGAATCAGGGCCCTCTTCTTGGAGATGTTTTTTCCTTTTCCTGGAAAGCTGCTCCTTAAACACAGTTCACATTGGTTGTTTTTCAAAAGGACTATCCTCTGTTCGCAGCACTGGATTTTGAACGGGCAGAGCCTCCCCCCAAAGTCTTCCGCCCCCCACCCTCTTCTGTTGCTGCTTTAAAGAGCTATGCTTATAGGGATTTTGCAGCTCTCCATGTGTTATTAGAAAACGTGTGGCTGGAACGGTTAAAATGGGAGTGCTACTGTATTCAAGAGCAATGTTCACTGTAAGCAATCCAAGGAAATCCTGCCAAGGCAGTATATGAACAGCAGCCAAACAAAACACAGGCGCCTTTCCAGTGAAAACCAGCACACTTCGGCAAATAGAGGAAAAATTGACTTTCTGATTTGGAGTGTTTCTACAACTAAGAAGAATTACTACAGTGATTGTTCTAAAAATATTTTTCAGCAGTGCATTCTCAAAGGGGTTGGGATGCTTAGCATTGTTTAATTATGCTTCTCTTAGGCGATCAATCTGGATTGTATAGAAATAAAACAGGAAGTTTTTAGGATCTTCTTTTAAGCCAACATGACCATTATTTTCTACAGTGTTATAGTGGCATAAAACACCACCTATTTAAGGAGCAAAAAATTGTATTTTTATCATGGCACTTCAGGAAGCATGATTGGAAATTCATCTTTTGCAACTTTGTAGTCATAGACTGCAATTTAACCGCTTAATCTAGAGCAACCTCCAAGATCTCTCCTTTGTAGCTGATGGGTTTTATTTTTCATCTGACGCATTTTATACCTTCCTTCTTCCTTTGTCTCCCTCTCACATTTAGACTTTTACTGCTTCTACTCATTTTGCTTCTTTGTTCAACCAGTCTGGGGTTTTCCTTTACAGGACTTTTGAGTCCTGTAGGAACCCTTTAGTATAAGATGTGTCTGCAGACATTCTAGCATTCAAAAAATTTTTGTAATGATGGAAATTGAATGGGATTCCACAAATTTCATTTATTACCAACAATAAATATGTTATTAAGAAAATGTTTTACTAATCTTGGCTACATTTTTTTCCAAAGAATTCTTAATAACAGAGTTTAAGAATGCAGTTTATCTAAAGTAAGCTAAAGAAATAGGATAGATCTACAGAGAATTGTTATCCTTTTTTAATTCCAAACCCCAACATAATATCAGCATAAGAAGGAGCAACAGAATTTTCAAGGATTAATTTCAGTTTCTATGTTTCTCATATTTCAATTATTTTTCTTTTAACTAAGGATGCAAATGATGCTTTAGTAGATATGCCTCCATTTATTCCTCTAAAATATTTAGAGCTGAGTTCTTTAGGCTTATAATTTCTGTGAACTCAGTTCTCTTCTTTTAACTACACCACCACAAACCAGATTTATTCCTACACTGAAGGCAGTGTCTTGAGACTAACAAATCCCAATGTGGAAGACGACCCTCATCCAGAGCCTATTAACGTCAGTGGGAAGTTTCATATTGACTTTGGTGGGGTTTGTATTGGGATATTAAACATTCAATTTCTCTCCTTCTTTTGAATTTAACTACTCATTTTCAGGGTGAGATACTCTCTACTTCAGGCAAATCTTGAAGCTGCCCTAGTTTACTAAATTAACTTGTGCTGCTATTTCCCGTTGAGACAAAACATCAGTTGGGTGAAACTGTTGCATCTGCTTCTCCCAGGAGAAGGTTCTAAGGTTCTATCTTTGAACATCTAGCTGGCTTACCTGGGAAAGGATGGACTTTCACCCTGTGTTTACCCCGTTTTATCCTTTGTGTACAGTGCTGTGTTCACAGTGTTACAGAGAGTAAATAATGTATATATATAAATACACCCCCCTCCCCTCCAGGTGTAACTATATAAAAATGAAAGAAAACTTGAAAACATAAGCATTTCTGCTTTGAATGTGAGGGAAATCATCCGCTATGGTCAAATTAGGACATGGAAGTTGTGGCATATGCCGTGTCAAAGCAGAGCAGCACAGTTCTGTATCTTTAAATGTTGATACATAGCAGTGAAACCAGGTGAGATCTGGCCCCAGGTGCTGCTTGCTTCATGCATTGCTGAACAATTTTTAAAGGATGCAGAATGGGTAGTTGGAGGAGGAAAAAGTAGGTCTTTATTCCTAAACAGATTTTTTTAATTATTTTTGTGAAATATCTTGTAGGTTTAATGCAATGATTAAAAAAAATGATCGACTTAAGCTTCGTGCATTCCTCTAATAGCAGCTCGGCATAATCCAGTCCTGACCTGGCTCCCCCTTGATGTGCAGTGCTAGTTGTCATGGAGCCCCAGTTATGCCAAACTGGGTGAAGATTTTGTTGAGACCATGAAACTCATTTCACAGGTGACTATACACGAATGCTGAATTAAGGGTCCTTCACAGAGTTACTCTGAAGCGAAGGATTGGATTCTGAAGAGGTGCTCCAAGGACTGTTTCCGCTTTCCCTGTCTGCACAGCAAGAGCCTACATGGCTTGAAAAACAGCTTCACAGCAAAGTTTTTTTATTCATTCCTTTAAATTTAAATCTGGGTTTGAACCATTTTACCTTCAAGTTCATAGGTTCAAATTCTCTGGTCATCAGAGATGAGGCATCAAATTGAATTTGCAGATAATTTAGATAGTGGCCCATGCTGAAGGTGTGTGGCTTCTAAACTTAATTAGAGGTGTAGTTTGTTGCAGGTAAAAATTATTGATACACAAGGAAGGTTTTATTTGGAGACAGCTGTAGGTTGGCAGCTGTGCCAGGCATGTCTGTTCTTCTGAGTAACGGAAGCCACGCAGCCAGGAATAGCCGTGCTTTGGTGACAAGCATCGAGAATATTGGTTGAATTGCACTGTGAAAATATTTTCATTATTTTTATTATTACTGTTCTGCAAGTGGATTTGAGACGTGTGCCTACCTATGGCTGTGCGCACGAGCGGATGAGGTGGAGAGGGAGGGCTATTATTTTCATTTTCTTCCAATCACACCTCCTTAGCATTTTGTACATATCAGCATTCTAGCCAAGCTATTTGCTAATTGCACTGGAAGACCCACTTTAAATGCAGGAATACTGAAACTTTGAAACTGTAACATTTTGACTGGCGAGAATGACCAGTCTTCTTTTCTCTTTCGCAGTGAGCTAGTTGAAGGAAGCTGGCATTGTCAGAGTGAAAGCTCTGCAGAAGTGCCGCAGGTTTTTCATATGGAAATGTGAAATAATGGGGTGATTAAATAGAGCTGTATATTAAAGTACATCTGACATTAGAATTAGCATAATGTGCTCTAGCCCTAGGCTGAGTACTTTATTTGCCATCTGCGTCGGACCAAAATCCCCTGGGGAAGCGCTAAAATATTCTGAATAAACTCAGCCCGAGTTCTTATTGAGAGTAAAATACCATTTGTGGCACGTCGTATTGATTCGTCTTAATTGCGGTGCAGAAAAGAACATTCAGTTGCTGATGACTTTTGTACTCTGTGACAAGTCGGCTGGAGTTATTCTAACACTGCAGTTGGTTAACCTGAACAGACTGTCGTGCTCAGAGAAGGAGAAAACCTTATCTTCAGCAGCATAAACGACAGTATCATCTCCTGGTTTTACTCCTTTCTGTCTTGATGCAGCATCCTTTTTTTTTCTTTTTTTTTTTTTTTTCTCCTATTATTCCGGGAAAACAGCAGCCAATGATCTGAAAGGGAAATGGGACTTCATTGAATCAGTTCAAGAAAATTCACATTTTTACCTAGTTATTCTCCCCAGTCTCCCTCCCCACACGTCCACCCCCTCATCTTCTTAAAAAAAAATCCAGAAACATCTGACCAGCTTTCATCTAAGGGAATGAAAATCAGTGGAACTTGTCCTTAAGGATGCATCTCCACAACCATTAGTTCTAGAGATTTATTATGGATATTTTGTAAAAAGCTGTGGTTTCTCCTGTGTGTAAGACCACAGTCTTAGGCGATTGTAATGGTTTGATTTTTGTCAACTCTCCACTCAAATAGGTTGCTGAATACCTTTGAAAAAGTGCTTATAACATGCATAAAAGATAAATATTTCATCTGAAGGAAAATACTTTGATGCTCCATGCAATTCTGTAACATTCATAAGGTCCGGTTTTTACCCTATAATTGCCTATCATTATATACAATTTACATATTCAAACATTCTCTGCAAACCTTAGTCTAGCGTGTTTTTATTACAAATTCAGATCAAGGGAATAACCTTTAACTTCAGACACAAATGAGACAAATTTACAAGTGCATGTCTGCTGTTTTCTTGTGTTTTATAAATCCCTGCAGACCCGAACACTTTTGCCATAACGCCACTCAGAACAATATACATATATTACTACTTGTTTGTAGTGCTTCGGTAATGAGTCCCCTTTGTATTAGATAACCTATATAATTCAGCATCTAGGCCCTCCATAACGTCAATTATCTCCTCATAGCTAAATGTACATTCCATTAAAACAAGATTTACAGCCTTTATAATACTTCTTAGGATTGAACTGGATTTAAAGAAGCAGAGATGGGAGTTAGCATTTGTTAAAGAAGCAATGAATTAAAACAAAAATGCTATTTCATTTACTAACTATGAATAGGCACCTAATATCCTTAAGAAATACTTGTAAAACAGACTGAAATATTCCTGGGAAGAAAAAACAGGAAAACTTGGTTTCACCCTTCGGCTTTTTTTTATTGTTTCCTAATTTGCTCTTTATTTTTCCATTATGTAACATGGACAATTTCCTTTATGTGTCCTCCTCTAAGTTCCTATTCAGATTACTGAGGATTTTTGCTTGGAAGATGAGAAAATGGCACCTTAGAAAAGTCTGTGGGAAAAGTAAATCCCAGCACTTGCCAGTTTTCAAACAAAACCACTTGCAGGAAACCAATTTAAAGGGAAGCTGCTGGCATATTTCATATGTTGTAGAAAAGACTGACATTATTTCAGATGCATTTGAATACCTTATGCAAAGAAAAGGCCTAAAAGTGTCCTTGAGCTGTACAAGTATTTTTCATTAATGCTGTAAATGGGATCCTACATGTTAAACCACCAGCCATGGGTAGTCCTATGGTCTTTTCAGTCTCACGAGTGGGTACATTTAGCCCCAGTATTACATTACCCATTTTCACTGATAGTTTTCAGTATTTTATACAGCAGGTTTGGAAAGCATCCTTTCTATAGTCTAGCTGATGTTATGTTCAGAGCAACTAACTATAAGACACAGGGCTGTTTAGATGCCAAAGGTGGAGTCAATTGAAACTGTTGTACCACAAAGGGCTAATTTAAAAGTTAACTCATTCACTATTGATCTTTTAATATTGATTTTCCTGTTTGCTTCTTACTTTTCACACTTCTCCTTTTCTCTGCTTTATAAATTGCTTTTGTATTTTCGAATTTAACACCAATTAGAAGAAGGTGTTCAGAGATGGCAAACAGGTTTTTTTATCTTCCATTTTAATAGTGCTTCTGGGTCAAAATCCCTGTTGTGAGTTCTGGTTTTTGCTATACATTTTTCTTTCTTTTTCTGCACTAAGTAAAAGCACTTCTTTTACTTCTGTAGGCTGAACGTTAACTTCCAGTAAGCCACTAGCTATTTTAACAATGAGAAATTGGATATCCAGAAGGAAGTTGCCCAAAATGACTATTGACATTTTATACCTAAAAATATAATATCCTCATTTTGCAAGAAATTAAACTGACCTGTACATTTGGCTAATTTATGTGAATTTGGAAGTACAGATCTGAGATATGATTAAGTCTCACAGAAAATAGGACTATTGAACACAAGCTGCAGCTTCAGCCAAAGGTCACCTGTGTTCATTAAGAAGCAGGAAGCATCTATTTGTGTTATGCATGGCTGTAGTCTGCCTGCAGTCTCCTTCTTTTTTTGTAGGTATAAATGCTAGGGAGGACATAAAAATGCTTCTGAGTAAAGTTTAATTAAAAAAAATAATGACAATTCAGTATATTCAAATAACACTATTTAAGATAGTTTGTGATAATTTGGTATAGATCATGTGGAAAAATTCGAAGTCTGCAATGGTGGTCATTTGAGCTACTTTAAATTCATAGCAGTGTAATTCAAATCAGGGCTTGGCTAAGAGCATGATTTTAAGGCATCAGGGTAATATCTCTAAATCTTTCAAGGATTCATGCTCTTTATTCTTGGAATTATGAAAGGATTGGCTGTAGATAGACAGAATGACAAGCTGACTTCCTGACTATGTGATTGGTAATTAACCTGTTTGGTTTTTCACTCATGATAAAATATTTCATTTGACAAAAGAGATATTTGTTATTACATGAATGATAGACAGACAATTTACAGCTTTGCCTAATAGAAAAGGAACATGGCCGAAAAACACAAATGTCTGCAGAAAATAAAATAGACTCCCAAAACTGGGGCAGCATTTAATCCACCAAAGAGAGAGTTTGGCAGTTGGCTTTAGCAAAGAAAAAATTAATAGCAAATTGCTAATAGTAGTGTAGTATTAATATATTTCAATATTGGTGTCAAGTAGTGCTATTGCAGCTCTTTTTCAACAGGTAGAAAATGCTCTTGAGAATATTCACATCACTAATTAAAATCAGTGCTGGGAATGAGAGGGTCTTGCGGGATTTTGTAAGTTCTCTTGGCATAATGCATCTTGCATAATCTCTGTAGAGAACTTGCAATCTCACTAGTCAGGGTAGAAACAGGATGGGGAAAGCTGTAAAATACACAGACAGTGTGTGGGAGAAGAATATTGCATGAAGTCGTGATTTCTTTTCTGTTTGAAGATGGCACTGGAGGAGTTAGGCTGTTCAAGAGGCAAGGTAGGAAAAGAGAACAGGACCTAGTATGGGAAGAAACAGGATTCTGTTACCGAGAAGTAACACTTCTGGGACACTTAATTTCTTTAGACACCCTGATTTTTCCATCCACATCTTAAAAACATTTCATTTTTATTTCCCTGTCACATTCTTTTCTTTCACCAACCTCATCCTGAGATTCCCCATTTCCAGATGATGACAGGCTTTGTGGCCCCTCATGCTTGGGCTCTTGCATCTAAACCTTCATCTCCTCTTCTTGACTGAGGTGCACTTCAGGTTGGCTGAGGTTTACAAGAGAGAGTGACTGTTTATCTGAGTGGAGAATTGGAGAGGTGCTTAGGTTGTGAGACTGCAGGTATGTTGCCAAGTCGTAAAGTGCTAACTTTAGTCGCCAGTTGATGATTACTTTATGAATTGTTGGTGATAGTCTCCGTCACCCTCGGCAGGACATGCTGCTAAACTCTCTCTTGAACCATTTCTTCATACAAGGCATTTTAGGATAGGATGCACTGTGTTAGCTCTGGGGATGGATAGAGAAGTTGTACTTGTTTTACATCCTCAGCTCATGTTGCCATCAAAACAATTAAAGTGAATTGAAGTATAAAGAGAAATGGTTTCTTTGCATTTGATGTTTAAAATTAGTGGTTAATATTGGACTGGCTGTGGTGATCCTCAGCCAGTCTTGGACCCTACTTCACACTTCTTTTTTTACTGAGACTCTCAGTCTCTCTGAAATGGACGTAGCAAGACTTACAAACACCCCAGGGACTGCAGAAAGGGTAAACCTCTTGATATATCAGCATACGTTTATTCAATCATAAATATGTCTAAGTAAGTGTTCCTGCTAAGCAGGATAGTTTAGAGCAGTAATATGGCTTATAAAACCTCTTTGGCAGAAAAATCTGTATTACAGATATTTTTGCATAACCAATCAGGCATTGGATATGAACCGATGCAGTTCACACTGCAGATGCACACTGCAGACACCTGGAAAGTATTTGGCCCTTGTCTAGGTGACCTGTCAAACCACATATAACCGTATATTTTCTTCACTGTGAAACACTAAATCTTTCCAGTATTTAATGCCTTTCTCTTTAATGTCAGCTGGTCTTACAAGGAGACTTGTTAAACTAGTGTTCTCAATTATGGTATTTTAATTTAATAATAATTCAATTAAAGGTGTGTTTTTTATGGAGCATCCATGCTACCTTTATTGGTATTATTAGAGTAACCATAATAATAACAAGGAGTAATTGTTTAAATGCTCATAAAAATTGAGTGGTGGCAAAGAGAATAACATTGGTGGAAAGATTGTAGGAACCTGATACATGTCTGTTCCTGAGTGCTACAATAAAAGGTGTCCTTTCTTTAAAGCTTGCAAGTTTCTACTTTTCTTGAACTCCTAAAGGTGCAGTAAAGCAGCATTAAAATTCCTTATCATTTTTATTGCTGCTGTTGTAACTTTGTAAAGGGAATCAGAAACCCTATCTGGAAAGTATTGATGGAAGTAAAGAATGGCAGTGGTTATTTGGACCTGACTGCAGGTTCTCACTGCAGTCCTGGCAGGGGTTATAGGTGGGTAATTAAAAAGCGGTGAAAGTCATTCTCTGTAACAGCTAATGGAATTATTCAGGCATGCTGAGGGGAGGATTCATAAGGCACTGGATGTCACTGTAGCCCAGCAAAAAATAATGAATTCTCAACAGTTCTTATCTCAAACTGATTATTGTTTGATGGCATCCAGAATAACAGGATATTTTGAGGGAAATTTATCTCCAGGGCAAAGGCGCTCAGCATTCAGGGTATATAGTAAGTCATGTACCAACTGGGTAAGGAAGATCTGCGTATCACTAAATGATGCAAGTCAGACTGCAGGGGACAGATAAGTCAGCGGATTCAGGCTGCCTGGTGCAGTGGGATGAATGCTACTCATGTTCTGGGCTAGGCAAACTGACCTGTCTTTTCTAACTGTAAGGGCAGAATTTGGGAGGCAGGATCTGAATTTAGTTTTGCTTTGTGCTCTTCGTGAAAGAAAAAAAACGCTCATTATTGCTTTGACATTTTGAACAGAACATAATCTGTCATGCAGTAATGGAGAGAACACATTTTAATATTTCTGGAAGGACCATCTTTTGTCATAATATGCAGAAAAGGCAAGAGTGTTCAGTAAGTCCATAGTTTATAATTACCTGCTTAGGGAGAAGATAGAGAGATTTTTAATCCACCAGATAAAAACATAACAAGGTCTAATGGTTGGCAGTTGAACACAATTTGAATTGGAAACAAGACAGTTTTTTTTTTTAATACTGACGATAGTTAACCACCACCACAGACTACTCCAATACATAGTGAATTCTCTCTCACTTGGCATTTTCACATCAAGTTTGGAGAAAGGTGCTCAAAGACTTGAAGTAGTTCAACTTCAAATCATTGGGCTGTATGATATCTGTATGTGAGATGCAGACAATTTTTTTCTGTTTTTCATGCTCTTGTAGGTAGGACAAAATGTTATGGTCTTAAATTGCAGGAAGAAGGATTTAGATTAAGGCATTTGGGGAATGTTCATGATGGTAAAGAAGAAATGAGGTAGACTTTCCATCTGGGTGGCCTTCAAAGTGGGGCGATGGAACATCTGCCATAGATATGAATAGATGCATAGATACAGACATCTCTTGGGTCAGGAATTGAATAAGGGCAACCCTTAAAGTTTATCCCAGTCCTCTAATTCTTTAATTTCATGGTTCTTCCTAGCCTTCAAATCAATAGTTCTGAACCTATATACCTGTGTCTCAGTAGGATCCAGCCTCACAAACTTGTTTCATGTCTGAACTCCAGTGGCAATATTTATTTGCCTTTAGTGCAACCTTGAAGCAACTATTGACTGTTCAGGGCTTGTGGCCTGGATGTCTCATCTCAGTACATACATGGTATCTACCAACTAATGTAAAGAGAAAAAATTATACTTGAGCCATCACCCTTGAAAATCTTGCCTAGTTACAGACTGTAGTGTTGAATCCATGTGTAATTCATTGAACAGTACTAATGAAGTCTTGGCTTGTGTTTAACTCTAAGCACGTGAATAATTTCATCACTATCCAACAGAGCACTTCAGCCTATGCTTAAGTTTCACTGATGTTGATTACTCACATGCTCAAAGTCAAGCACATGCTAAAGTGATAAATACTGCATATGGCAAAGCCTATATAGCTAGTTGTTATAAAGTAGGTATTTAGACAGACTTCAGTGCAGGTGGCAAGGGATTAAGATAGCCATATATCAAAACTAGTCTCATAACAAAGAGTTTTATAGTGTAGATGCACTGCATTATTAAATATAAGGATCATTTTTGAGCAATACATGACTGTTTCTGGGCATGTTTAAAATATTTAGCAAGTTTTCGAATATGAAAACATTTAGAGTGGATCTTCAAAGACTTTTTGACATTGTTCTGTTCTTAAAAGTGAGCATCTACACTGCTCAGGGCAACTTCTAGGCAAGATAACTATGAAGTGATAATATGGAAATGAACATTTTATTTTATTATTTTCCATTTTTTTTAACGGGGAGTCTGAGGAGAGTCTTTGAGGGTTGTGAAAGTTTATATATATATATATGCACACACAGGCATGCAAAAACGAACACTTGTGAGGCAGTCAGAGATTGGTAGCCAGGTAGCCTGCAGTCAATTTTGCCATTGTGTTGGGGTGTCCTGAAGAGGAATATTAAGGAGCATAAAAGCTAAACTAAACAAAAGGGAAGAGCAAACTGTCTTATGACTGTTAGCTTGTAAATCTTAGATCACTAATAGCACTAATTTGCTCTGTTTGAAAGAAAACCCAAAAGGAGGGGGATTGACTTTCCTCACTTGAATTTCACAGAGGTGAAGTTTTGGAACATGAAACAAAACAAAACAAAACTTCACAAAACATCTCAGTTCCGTATAACATGTAGTAGCAAGCATCCAGCCAGCTGCCATTTTGAGGGTAATTTTTTTAATCAGCCATTTCAGTTTTAGATTGGCCTTGATCCTCAGCCTGCTCAGGAATTTTTCTCCTTACATGTGTGCCTTTGCTGAAGTAAACGTGTTGCTGTTGTTGTCCTCGTTGTCATCTAATACACAGCTGCTTTCTTCCTCTTAGCAGCTCTTCAGCTAAGCAAGGAGAATGCGTGCATGCACACTCAAACACTTTATTTTCTTAAAGAAAAAAAAACTCACAACAAAAAAGAATGCATGCTGTGACTTTAAAAATGAAAGAATCAAACAGCTGTGGGTAATAAATCGATTAATTAGAATGGATAAAATGAAGGTGAAGGGTGCAGAGCACTCTTTAATTTGAAGATATATGACCTTGTAGGATGCTGCACTTCATTTGCTATTAGATCACACTTCAGAAGGGGCTTTATTAAAATCTATTCTAGGGTGAGCTGAGGTAAAACATATTGTTAAAAAAAGCTTTTGACAGAGTATGTTATATAGTTTAGTCTGCTTCAGTGATTTCTGTCACTTTTTATACTACACATGTTGCCGTGCAAGAAAACTTAAAGGTCTGGACATTTTCATCATATTTCTGGAAGAAACAGATATTTAAATATTTGAAGTAATAATGGAAGCATTTACTGTTGCTTTGGCTGCACAGCTGACATAAAACTCCCTAACTGCCTCAGTGCTGAGTAGATTTTTAAGGGATAATGTATCAGTTACTTTCTGTGTTTGTATGTGGCTTTCATTAATGTCAACAGCAGTTGCAGGTAATTTGTCCAAGCTGAATACAGTTCCCAAACTTCTTTTCCAATAGTGATTGTTAGAGATTAATCAAAGCAACTGGGTCTGTCCTGTGTGACGCATTGTGCAGGGCTGGGGCACAGGGGCTGTGTTAGCCAGGCAGAAACGCCCACTGTGTTGCATATGCCAGCTTCTCCTAAATCGGGGTCTGGAGCTGCTATCCACAGCGGTAACCCTAATAAATCAATACGAGCATGAGGAGCTGCACTGCATTTATGACCTACCTTTGTAAATAAGTCTCGATCTGATAGATGCTCCTTTCTTTACGCTTTTATGGATGTTCATTCGGTGATAAGATTAAGATAGACTGACAGGCTGATAGGTAGGCAGATAATCTTATATCCTCCTTGTATAAGGTTTTGTAGGCTTTGTTAGCAGCAACCATTCCTGAAGCAGCCAGAAGAGGGGAATTCAGTCAGCAGTAATCCTGCTGTGTCTGGTGTGCCAGAGTTTAATTTTTTGTCTCTTTTTTTTTTTCTTTTGACTTCTATGCGTCATTCTTCCTTACAGAGGTAGTTTTGTTAACGTGGTTCTGTTCACCTTATAAACACTTTCGTTTTCAAGCTCAAGCTCAAGCAACAGGCTTTTGTGAATTGCATTTCCCCCTGTCTAGAAAGGGGTTGTATAGTTCTGCTTTGGATCTGAGCTCCTGCAGAGGGGCTGGTGTCGTCCTTTGTACAGGTCATTATGCATATATGGGTCAGGCATGAAGCCTTGTTCAGGATTTGAACTTTCGGGAAGTTTAGTGCCTTTAGGTGCAGCAGGGCCATCACTAGCCAGAAATATGTGCTTTTGTAAACAAACAAGCAAACAAGAAATTAATTTTAGATTTTCCAAAATGGGTAATTGTTTTTCCGGAAACCTCCCCCTCATTAACAAAAACCCAACCCAAAACAACAAAAAAAATCAAACAGCTAAATCCTGGATCATGATTTTCCAAGTTGACATGTATTTATGAATTTATCAGTCTTGCAGAGGCAATAAAAAAGGAACAGGAGGTGGAGGGAGTGCTTTTTGAAGATAGCGCATAGTTTATATTGTGCCCAGGACTGGAATTTTCTAGCTAGCAAAATTATGACTGTAGTGCAGACTTGTCCACACCTGTTCTTTATGTAAAGCTGAATCAAGGTTAAAGGAATGCTTTCCACCTTTATGCAGTTGTTCAAAGAGGCTAGAAATGCAAACAGAACAATATTTTTGGCTCCAGTGAGCGTTTTTGCATTGGAGGGCAGGCTCAGGCTCAGAAATTCTCGGGACCCAGTTCAAGCATGGCCCGACATTTGTTACTGTTAATTGCAAGTGTGCTGTCGGCTTTGATTACCGGATGTTTCATTTGAGTGGCTTCTTGGTGTTTTGGCAAAAAGAATGTCAAAGTGGTTTATGCAAGGGCACATTTTCCAAGTGCCTGTTGACTTGAATAGGACTTGTACAGCTAAATACCTACACAGTATTTTAAAAATGGAAGTGCTGGCATGACTGAAGCATGTATAAATTAAATTCAGCAAGATCTCAGGGGACTGCTGCACGAAGTACACAAAAATATAGAGTGAAAGAGTGAATATGATACTGAAGCTCCTTGCAGGTGTCTTGTAAAACCTGCCACACTGCATTTTCTTTGGGTTTTGTTTGTAGTCATAAATCCCTTAAAACAAATTCCTTTTTGCGAAATAAACACATGAAAGGATTTGGATCCCTATATGTCATAAATGAAGGTTTTATTTGCAAGTTAGAGGATATAAACACACATAGCACCAGTATGTATGTGTAATGTTTGTCATACATGTTAAGTGAATAAGTGTGGTGAGTAAATGTGCTGTTCAACAATTTATATCAGTCAATACATTGCAATTAAGTCCTTCTTTCAGAAATGCCAAGGAGGAAATCTGCTAGCAAAATAAGGTGCATGCCAACTGTATTTAAATATTCTCCACTGTATTATTTTTTGAGTGTACTTTCTGTTTTTCTGTTATAGGTAAAGATGAGCCTTCAAGCTATATTTGCACAACATGCAAGCAGCCTTTTAATAGTGCTTGGTTCTTGCTTCAGCATGCCCAGAACACACATGGATTCCGCATCTACCTGGAAACAAGCCCTTCAAACAGTTCCCTTACTCCACGCATCACCATCCCTCCTCCTCTGGGACCAGAGACTGTTGCACAGTCCCCGCTGATGAATTTCCTTGGAGACAACAACCCTTTCAATCTTTTACGGATGACAGGACCCATCTTGCGTGAACACCCTGGCTTTGGTGAGGGTCGGCTCCCAAACACGCCTCCACTGTTCAGCCCGCCACCTCGTCATCATCTGGATCCACATCGCCTTAGTGCCGAAGAAATGGGGTTAGTTGCCCAGCATCCCAGTGCCTTTGACAGAGTTATGCGTTTAAACCCCATGGCAATTGAGTCCCCAGCGATGGATTTCTCCAGAAGGCTTCGAGAGCTGGCAGGAAACAGTTCCACCCCTCCGCCAGTCTCGCCCAGTCGTACCAACCCTATGCATCGCCTATTGAATCCTTTCCAGCCAAGTCCTAAATCACCTTTTTTGAGCACCCCGCCACTGCCTCCCATGCCCCCCAGCAGCACTACACCTCCCCAGCCTCAGGCCAAGAGCAAGTCCTGTGAATTTTGTGGGAAAACATTCAAGTTCCAGAGTAACCTTATCGTGCACCGGCGCAGTCACACAGGAGAAAAGCCCTACAAATGTCAGCTCTGTGACCATGCTTGCTCCCAAGCCAGCAAGCTAAAACGCCACATGAAAACGCATATGCATAAAGCTGGCTCCATGACGGGCAGGTCAGATGATGGGCTGTCCACCACTAGTTCTCCTGAGCCAGGCACAAGTGAGCTCACTGGAGAGGGACTGAAATCCAGTGAGGCAGATTTCAGGAACGAGAGCGATCCTTCCCTGGGCCATGACAATGAAGAAGAGGAAGAAGAGGAGGAGGAGGAAGAGGAGCTGGAAAATGAGAGCCGGCCAGAGTCGAGCTTCAGTATGGACTCGGAGCTGAGTCGTAACCGAGAAAATGGCTCTAAGTCGCTGCCGGATGAGAAATCCCTTGTCCTGGGAAAAGTCATCGAGAATGTAAGTCTAGGTGCCATCCAGCAATATAACGACATGCTAGCTGAAAAACAGAAGAGGAGTAGTTTCATGAAAAGGTCTTCTGACCAGCGAGACTTGTGTCCTCGAGACCTCTGTCCGAGAGATCCAGGTGATGAAGACTCAGTGGTAGGAGAGCTAGACCGCACTGATGAAGGGACGGTCAATGGAAGAAACTTTGGCCCGGGTGAACCCTTCCCAAACTTGTTCCCCCGTAAGCCAACGCCTATCACGAGCCCCAGTTTAAACAATTCCTCTAAAAGAATAAAGATCGAGAAAGATTTGGACTTGCCACCAGCAACGATAATACCTTCTGAAAACGTTTACTCCCAGTGGCTGGTAGGGTACGCAGCATCGCGGCACTTCATGAAGGATCCGTTCCTCGGATTCACAGACTCCCGACAATCCCCCTTCGCAACCTCTTCCGAGCATTCATCAGAGAATGGGAGCCTGCGTTTCTCCACCCCACCGGGGGACATGCTGGATGGGGGGCTCTCAGGGCGCAGTGGCACGGCAAGCGGAGGCAGCACCCCCCACATCAGCGGTCCCGGTCCAGGGCGACCCAGTTCGAAGGAAGGGCGCAGGAGCGATACATGTGAGTACTGTGGCAAAGTCTTTAAGAACTGCAGCAATTTGACGGTGCACCGTCGGAGCCACACTGGAGAGCGGCCTTACAAATGCGAGCTCTGCAACTATGCATGTGCCCAGAGCAGTAAGCTGACGCGCCATATGAAAACGCATGGCCAGATAGGGAAGGAGGTCTACCGCTGCGACATTTGCCAGATGCCCTTCAGTGTTTACAGCACCCTGGAGAAACATATGAAAAAGTGGCATGGAGAACATTTGCTGACAAATGACGTCAAAATTGAGCAGGCAGAAAGAAGCTAAGGCCGCTCCCCCCCCTCCCCCCCCCCCCCCCCCCCCCCCCCCCCCCGCTAGGTTAAATTTCAGGGGTCTACGTAACATTTTATTTGTACAGTTTAAGTATTGCCAACTGAGAAAAGATGACCTAATTTGCCTCCGTAAACATAACTTAGCATAACTATGGTAGGTGCCAGACTTTGGCACTTAAAATATAACCTGTGTCTACAAAGTTCTATTAAACCTGAGGGTTGATTAAGGCAGTAAAAATTGTGGAGCCTTTTAACTGTGCAATAATTTCTGTATTTATTGGGTTTTGTAATTTTTTGGCATGTGCAGGTACTTTTTTTTTTTATCCTTTCTGTTTAAATTTCTTTTAAAATTTTGTTGGGTATCCCTTTTTAATTTTACCCAGTCGTAGCCTGAGATTACTTGCATTGTAGGGGTAAAACATATCTTTTTAAATTATAATTTTTGGGCCGCTGCTTTGTTGAAATTTAAGCTAAGCATGTGTAATTTCTTGTGAAGAAGCCAGCGTTTGAACAGAAATCTTTCATTTTTCTTTTCCTTTTCTTTCTTTCTTTCTTTCTTTCTTTCTTTCTTTCTTTCTTTCTTTCTTTCTTTCTTTCTTTCTTTCTTTCTCTTTCTTTCCTTCTTTCTTTTCTTCTTTCCTTCTTTTCTCTTCTTAAATAACCTCGAAGATTAGGGAAAACAAAATTATAGAGCGGATAACAATCTTTAAAATTAGCACTTTCTTTTGCAATTGGATCGAGTATGTAGCACTGACAATGTCGCTGATGATAGGGGCCTTTTCTAGATGGATTTCGTCCCTAAAGTTATGGCAACAAAAAAAGTCATATGTGCAGAAGACAGCTACATTCCCAAACCAGGAACATTCTTAATTGTGCATTACTATTGGTTAGTTTCTTGTTCTTAAAAGCTATGGCAACATAATGGTGCCATTTTTGTCCCCTTTTGGGGGTGTATTTCCCTCCCTCTTCCCCTCCTGCCACTCCTCCCAGAGACAGTAAGGGTACATCTTGAGTACTATAATATTTAATTTTCAAAACCTGGAACAGTCAAATGCCGTCTTTTTTTTTTTTGAACTGTAAAATCATAAATCTGAGGTCAGGACATCTATCTACTTTAGGCCAGATTTGCTGTAGTTAAAATATTTATTAGAGGATGGGACAGTGTGAATTTCTCCATGAAAAGCCTCAACTCATAGGCATTTGTTTTATGAGTGGAAATATTAGAATTATCTTATATCATGTACAAGGATGTTATTATAAGGAAGGGAAACATAAGTTCTAGTTGATTAACCTGTCTTAGCAAGATTTGGTTCCTACTGAAGTCGCTACGAGTTTTCCCTTTGACTTAATTAGGAAGAGAATAGAATTGTATTCAGACAAAAGCATTCTGACAGAAAAAAAGTAATGAAAAGAAAAAATGCACCTAGTCTACTTTCAAATTCCAAAATTTTTAAAGCCTTTTATGACTGATATTAACAAATGTGGACAATTCTGGTTAGAGATTTTGATTATGTTGACCCGCACTTTAAAGCTTTTGTTTGTGGTTAAGAGAAAAATGGCTTCTCAACAAGAAATTATATCATATTCTTCTACTTGGCCCAAAGGTGGGTTAAACTGTAAGGGAACAGCTGAGATTAAGTGTCAGTGTTGCTAAGCATGGCATTCACAATACTGGCACTATAAAGAAAAAATAAACAAAAATAATTTATTGGACAGTTTTTCTACTGCCATTCAATTTGACGTGAGTGCCTTGAAAACTGATCTTCCTATTTGAGTCTCTTGAGACAAATGCAAAATGTTTTTGTGAAAAGACTTTTAAAAAAAGTAAAACAAGAAAAGTACATTCTTTAGAAAAAAAGAGCCACATTTACTTAAAAAAAATTACTGGTTGAAGATAGCGGACATGAAAATGCCATAAGACCCAATCAAATGAAGATGTATACCCAGCACAACTTCGGACATCCATTAGCTGAATTATTCTCAGCCTTTTTTTTTTTTTCAGGACAACGCTGCTTAGGAAATGGAATGGAAATGATTTACTGCTGAATTAAAACTCAAATGACACAAATTACAAGTTGTTATCATTGAATGAGAAAAAACAATTCAGGAACAACGGCTAATTTTTTTAAAAGTTAAATTTAGTGCACTCTGTCTTAAAATACGTTTACAGTATTGAATACATACAAGGGTAAAAAAGAAATTGTGTGTATGTGTGTTTGAGCAATCTTTTTTTTTTTCAAAGTTTGCTTAATAGGTTATTAAAAAAATGCCATAATGGCCATGTGTATATTGTTTTCTTTTGGTGACGGGGTTTTAGTATATATTATATATATTAAAATTTCTTGATTACTGTAAAAGTGGACCAGTATTTGTAATAATGGAGAATGCCTGGGCATTTTACAAAACCAGAAAGAAAAAAAAAAAAAAACCTTTTCTTTTTTCCTTGAAAATGTTGCAGTAAAATTTAAATGGTGGGTCTATAAATTTGTTCTTGTCACTGTAACTGTAAAGTCTTGAGTTTTAGTAAATTTTTTTCTGCCTTGGGTGTTGAATTTTTATTTCAAAAAAATGTATAGAATCTCGTATTCGGGGATTAAAAGGTGATTGCTACACCATGTAGAAAAAGTATGTAGAAAAAAGTGCTTAATATTGTTATTGCTTTGCAGAAAAAAAAAAATCACGTTTCTGACCTGTACCTATTTTTCTCTTTTTTTCTCCCCTTCCCCACTTCCCTTCCCCTTCTGGAATGGATATTGATATTGGTTGATTCATATGATGTAGGCACTTGCTGTATTTTTACTGAAGCTTGTAATTTTTTAACTGTACGCTTGTCCTTTTAAAGGGATTTAATGTACCTTTTTGTTAGTGAATTTGGAAATAAAAATAAAAACAAACAAACAGGCTGCCATAATATATTTTTTTAATTTGGCAGGATAAAATATTGCAAAAATAAAAAAAAATTTGTATGTGAAGTCCTTATTGTACAGGAAAAAAGGGGGTTGTTAGACGACCTTTGAGTAAAAGAAACAAAACAAAATAATTGCTTTTTTATTTTTAATTTTTTGTTGTTGTTGTTGTTCACAAATAATTTTAGTTGTATATATATTTTTTTGTCAGAAATGTCCTACTAAAAAGTGCTGTTCCCACAGGGCTCTAAATAACTTCAAAGTTGCCTGGACCCCTTGCATCAAGGTTTTACCCAGGTATGGTTGAACCAGGCTGGATAGTTACTGCCTATTTGTGTGAAATGAAATGCAGTTCCTGTGAAGGTGTCGGGGGTGACATCCCATAGCTTCCCTGCAGATTTGAGAGAGAGAGAGGAGACCTTTTTCCCCCCTTCCAAAGAAGATGTCAAACACATCTTCCGTCTTCTGGCCAAACCCTAGTCACTGTTTCCCGCACCTTGCCACCACCCTCTGGAAGAAAGTCATTCTATAGCAAACGGTGAGAGCTGTTGCATCCACTTTGATACAGTAGTAAAATGGGCTGCTGTTGGTACAGCTGTAACCGGGTTGAAGTCAAATTGGTCCAGGCGCAGCCCTCCTCTTCCCTGTCAGAACAGGACCTATCCCGTGTACAGGTCTTGCCAGTCCATGTTATGAGCTGCTTTGCTACTGTTCACTCCTAATTTTACATTCCATAAATTTCTGAATGTTTGAGGGACTGGGATGAAATCCTGTGCCTTTTGATTTCTGTCTTCTTTGCTGCTCTTTCTCTCTCTCTCTCATGCTCTCTCCCTTTTGGGTCAAGGGGAAGACAGGTGGCAGAAGAAGAACTGATGCTCTAGTGAAGGGGAGAAGGAGAAAACGCTCACCGGTCTTGCAGGAAATGACAGTAAAATTAAAACACAACAAAAACAAATACTGCCATGCCAAATTCTTCTGCTGCTTCTGGTGCAGAATTGCTGGACGTAACGGAGAGGCATGGGTGTGACAGCAGGGAGAATTTGGACCAGCTACCTAACAGATAGATATATGTCTTCCTGACTTGAACAACGTACCCTTAATACTTCTGGACAAATTCTGGATCTCAATTAAACTGTTATAAATCAGGAATTATTCATCACTCTTAGTCCTGGATTACTCCAGTGTAGCTGAAGCTGGAATGTGGTCCCTCAAAGGCAAATTTTCACTTTTTAGTGAAAATTCAGATCTCCGGCATTCATAGAAATCTAGAGTCATGTCACAGAACTGACAGAATCCCTTGGACATACATAGATGTAATGAAGAATCAGAAGTTAAATGCGTATCTTCAGTCCACAATTCATTAATTTAAGAAACAATCTTACCTTTCATTTTAGCGTAAGTTGCTTAGGAGCTTCAGTCTCCTTGTTGTTTTTAATTATCCAGGAAGCTAACACCAGCAGTTGTGTACTTTTGTGACTTGTATCACTGAAACTAACAATAAGTCACTCAAAAGCACAAGGGTTGTGTTTCTGCAGACTGTAGTGATATGAAATGGCCCTCCTTTTCTTCTTGAGTAGAAGAACTGTAGTTTACTAGGCCATAAGCACAATATAACATAAACATAAAATAGCTAGAATGTTGTCATAGTTCTCTTCACAGTTTTAATTATTATTTTAAGGTTGAATTTATTACTTCCATTATGTCTAGTCCTGCTGCCTTTGAAGTCCAGAGCAAAACTCCAGCTGATTCCCTCGGCAACAGGATAGTTCTGAGAACCTGGTTTTAGAAAGAAAAATACCAATATTTAAGAAAAGGGTAAAAAAATCAGCATTTCATCCCAGTCCTATGTAAAAGACAGTCCAAGGTTTTGTTTATCACAGGCAAACTCATTTTTATGGTGCTCTTTGTATTTTAGAACTGCAAAGCAAGGTAACGTTGATTTAAGTTGTTTGCATTTGTACCGGCAAGGCAAAATATTTTTATTACCTTTTTCTATTACTTATTGTATGAGCTTTTGTTGTTTACTTGGAGGTTTTGTCTTTTACTACAAGTTTGGAACTATTTATTATTGCTTGGTATTTGTGCTCTGTTTAAAAAACGAGAGCACTTTTTTTTTTTTATTATGGATAAAATGTTGAGATGGCTGGAGGTCATTTCAATATGGCTTAGTGAAATATTTATTGTTCCTTTTATTCTCTGTACAAGATTTTTGGCCTCTTTTTTTTTCCCTTATTGTCACAATGTTGAGTTCAGCATGTGTCTACCATTTCATTTGTACGCTCGTTCAAAACAACGTTTGTTCCAGTTTCAAGTTATAAAAATAAATTGGACATTTGACTTGATCTCCAAATCTTGTCTGTCTTGTTTTTTTGAAATTGAGGGGTGGGAAGGGTAAAAAAGAAGGGACTGAAGAGTTGAAGTGTCAGTACAGATGATGGAGCTTGTGCTGTATTGTCGGTTGGTTCTTGTGGGAGTCAATCAAGAGAGAATTCTTGTTTGTGGAGGACATATGAGCACCTGCATGATGTTAAGAGGATGCTCAAGTCCTTCTTACATCCCTTGGAATTAAAAATAATGTAAAGTATTTCCTGAGTAGGGGGTCTCGAGAGAAAGTGGTAGAATAATGCTTGAAAACAGTCAAATTTCTTATATGGAATTATGCAAAATTGGGGGCAATTAGCACAGTTTTCTGAAGACAGAGAGAAGACCTTGTATTCCTTTCCATCCCCATAAACTTAACTGAGTGTCATACGCACCTAAGTTTGTTAACGTGTTTTGCTTCTTGGATGCCAACATAAATTGAAACAACACTTACCAGTTTAACCAGGAGCTGAATTTGGACCACAGACTGCATATTATTGAAGTGCACCAAAATGTAACTGCAACCAAGTACCTGCTCCTCCACAGCAGGGGACGAAGACATGCACAGTTAAAGGTAAAATTATCTTGGGGTTTAAGGATAAGAGCTGACAGCTACAGGCTGTCCTGATGCTCTTTATCAAGCCAACCTGTTAGCAAATGCATGGAAATCTTAAATGAGATAATTGTTATTCAAACCATTATTGGAAAGCTCAGGAAAGATTTGGATTGTCAGAGACCAGATTCTGTTTTCCTGGAGGCCCTGGTCCAACAAACCATGTAACAGGCTTGTGATTCAAAGCAGGTGGGTAATTGAAATTCATTTCAAAGGAACTGCTCCTGGACTTTAAAGTGTTTGGCTAAACTCAGAAGTCGGGAGGGGAAGCTAAGTGGTTTGTGCTACCGAAGAGCTCCTACAGATAGTCCCTTCCTGATCTCAGGCTCCCTGAATCTACAATCTAAATTTAGGTTATGTGTATAAGTGCTTTGCTGGATCAAGGCTGATTTAAAAGTTACAGGCTTTGAAAAGTTGCACTCGCGAAAAACCAATGAAAATGAAATCAGAACTCAATGCTGACAATTATATTGTGTAATAGTTCATGCTGTAATTCCCCATATGCCATTTTGTAGAGTTTGTATTTGAATGAGGTGTTTTTGACACCTCATAAACATGACTTCACTCTAGTGGAGCTTTACACCACTGTGTCATTTTGTCAGCCTTAAAGGTGTTGCAGGCCTTGCAGATGTTGTTGTGGTGGTTGACAATTTAGTGGCAGCAGCCACTGTTGTGCATCCTAGCCTGTGGCTGGGAGGGTTTGAAGGCATGAAGAGACCCTTCTGTCCACTGCCTGTGCTAGGGCAGGTGGTATCTGCCTGGCAAGGAGAAGCATGGACTGCCTGTGAGTAGTAGTGCCTTAAATTACTTCTGTTGTATCTGCTAGAGCTTGTCTGTCAGAGCCCTGAGTACTCACACACATTGGCCTGAGGGTAAAAGCAGGATTAGACCCTTTTGACGGAGGAAATTTGGGTAATCACACAAAAAAGTCTGCAAATAACTAAATCCAAACTTATTGCAGTATCCTCAGGTTGGATCCTGCTGTTTCACACATGCTTGTGTAATTCAGGATCCCTGTTACAATCGGGAAAGGAAAAGGACCTATAAAAATCTTTGTGAAATCTAAATCAAATCAATAGAGTTCAAACTTGAGTATGAGACTAGAGGTATTTTAAGTTAGCATTGCAATTATTATAATGAAGAAATGTGTTAGAAAGATGATTTAATTTCTCAAGGGCCTCATTCATCACAGTAATCCATATTACTTCTTAGGGTTCAATAGATTTACTCCTGATTTATATAAATATACTTGCAACTGCAAAAGCATCTGGAAGAACATTATCGGGAGTTGTAAACATGTTCACCAAGTGGAAATCATGCTCACCAAACTGATAACCTGTGACATCATGACTGGATGGGTACATGAGGGGAGAGCAGTGGATGTTGTCTACCTCGACTTCAGCAAGGCTTTTGACACTGTCTCCCACAACATCCTCATAGGTAAGATTAGGAAGCACGTGTTAGATGAGTGGATAGTGAGATGAATTTAGAACTGCATGGATGGCAGAGCTCAGAGGTTTGTCATCAGCAGCTAGACAGAGGCTTATGGCCAGTGGTATTCTCCAGGGGTCGGTACTTGGCTCAGTCTTGTTTGACATATTCAACAATGACCTGGATGAGGGAACAGAGTGTATCCTCAGCAAGAATACTAATGATACAAAACTAGGAGGAGTGGCTGATACACTGGAAGTCTGTACTGCCATTAGGAACGTAATGAAGTTAAACAAAGGCAGGTGTAAGGTTTTGCACCTTGGGAGGAATAATCCCATGCACAGGTACTGGTTAGAGGCTGGAAAGCAGTTCTGCAGAGAAGAATTTGGGGGTCCTGGTAGACAGCAAGTCGATAATGGGCCAGCAATGTTCCCTCATGGCCAAGAAGGCCAATGGTATCCTGGGGTGCATCAAGAAGACTGTAGCAACCAGGTCATGGGACATTATCCTCCCCTTCTACTCTGTCCTGGTGAGATTGCACCTGAAGTATTGTGTCCAGTTCTGGGTTTGTCAGTTCAAGAAAAACAAGAAAATACTGGAGAGTCTCCAATGGGGGGGGCCCAAAGATGATTAGGGGACTGGAGCAACTCTATGATGCACAAAGGCTGAGTGAGCTTGGTGTGTTTAGCCTGGAAAAGAGAAGACTGGGAGGAAACCTTATCAGTGCGTATAAATATCTAAGAGGCAGCTGTAGGACAACGCCAACATTCTTCTCAAGGGACAACAGGTACAAACCGGAACACAGGAAGTTCCACTTCAACATAAGGAAAAACTTCTTGCTGTAAGGGTGATAGAGCACTGAAACAGGCTGCTCAGGGAGGCTGTGGAGTGTCCTTCTCTGGAGATATTCAAAACCCACCTGGGCATGTTCCTGTGCAACATGCTGTAGGTGAACCTGCTGTAGGAGAGAGGGTTGGATTAGACCATCTCCAGAGGTCCCTTCCGATGCCTACCATTTTGCGATTCTGTGTTTCTGTGATTCTGTGACCGAATCTGGCTTAGTGGTTCTACATACAAAAGCTTTACATAAATGATAAGAACATATAACAGAACAGCAGTGGCCATTGAGCTCTACCTCCGTAATTGAGATTCTTCCACCTGAAAGTGGAATCAAAGAGTTCCTTTTACTTTATCAAAGACAGACAGATGCCATATGATCTGTCTGTCCAAGTAAAACAGCTTTAAAATGGAGCACCCAAAAGGCCTGTGAACAGGGCCAATAATTAAATACCAAAATCCTTCAGGAAATCATTCTGAATAATGAATATATTTGAGAAAATTGTGATCTATTTGCAAGCAACTGGTAAGCAAAAAAGAGACAACACTTGCCTAATAGTTGATTTGCCCTGGATTATTCTCCTAGCTCAGCTAAACGCAGACATTTGACTTCTCAATGACAACATGCATTTCACTGTCTGACAGACTGTTCTCTGGGATCACACATGTTAGAGAGAGAAAAGACCTATTCAATCCTTTTGCCTGTCCACTACCAACGCAAGATTATTCCTTTCTGTGCATTTCTCATAGAGGATGTTATGCAGAATGGAATCACATATAACTTTATATCTAGCCATTGAACACAAATTTTGTTGATAAGCAAAGATTCTTCAGCCAGTTTTGTCACTGTTCGTTTCCCTGTGAGTTTAATCATAGGGCTTGGTTGAACTGTAGTTTGAGATCAAGACAAGTTCCAAAAAAATTTCTAATTCTTCTTTTTTGCATACCAGTCAGGAGCCCATTTCATTATACAGACAATGTACTGAATTACCGATTGCTTTTTCTGCACAGAATTTTGTTGTAGGTTTCCTTTTATATGTATCTTTTTATTTATTTCTTAGTCTGACAAGATGCCTGTGAAATAGCTCCTGTGCAATTGAAGACCACTTATGTATTTTCACGTAGAGCTGGCAAGTGCCAGTGCTGATTATGGTAGAAGTCATAGGTATCATCAGAGAACATCAAATTTAATGAACGTTAAGGAAAACAATAATGTTGTAATGATTCCTATAACCTGGCTAGGAATTCAAATAATGCAAAAAATACACATTTTTGTTAAAAAATGTTTTAAGCTTGAAGAGTGGATATTCAGTGACTAACAAGTTTTATGCATGTGAGTATGCAAAAACTATGTATACACCTCTGTGTACCTAAATTCAGATTCAAATTTCAAGTGTGCTTCTAGAAAGCTATAGTATAATTTTAATATAATTTGAATTTCTCCTAATTAACAGACAAGGGTAACTGAACTCATTTTGGTCCACACCATTATATCCTCAGGACTGTCAATTACTTTGGCAAAGCTGATATAAAATGGATATTACAGTGATAAACAGATACCTCTTGCTTTCCCTCTAGGAATCACAACTGGAATAGCCCTTGCACATGGGCCATGTCCGTGTAACATTCTAGTAGGCACTAGTAAAATCCCTACGATGCTGTTTTTTACTAGAAACCAATAGATCGTAAAGAAAAATTCAGTGAGTAGACAGTTTCCACAGTATTGAAGTACCACTAGGAGGTATGTTTAAAATTCTTTCTCTCACTATATTTATTAATTTATATGAAAATTTGTATATCACTACCTGTATGTTTGGGGAACATGGAGCTTCACTCGTCATGGTGTATGGGTCTTTCCACTGCTGTGAGATGTGAAGAGATGAGTGAAATAAAGATAAATTACAAAAGCCAAGTAGAGATGGAAATACTCAAGAATGAACTGGAGGAGAAGGACCTGGGGGTGTTGATTGACAGCCAACTGAACATGAGCCAGCAATGTGCCCAGGTGGCCAAGAAGGCCAATGGCATCTTGGCTTCTATCAGAAACAGCGTGACCAGCAGGTCCAGGGAGGTTATTCTGCCCCTGTGCTCGTCACTGCTGAGGCTGCACCTCAAATCCTGTGTTCAGTTCTGGGTCCCTCGCTACAAGAAGGATGTTGAGGCTCTGGAGTGTGTCCAGAGAAGAGCAATGAAGCTGGTGAAGGGGCTGGAGAACAAGTCTTACGAGGAGCGGCTGAGAGAGCTGGGGTTGTTTAGCCTGGAGAAGAGGAGGCTGAGGGGAGATCTTACTGCTCTCTACAACTACCTGAAAGGAGGCTGCAGAGGAGGGAGCTGCTCTCTTCTCCCAAGTGACAGAGGTCAGGACAAGGGGGAATGGCCTCAAGCTGCACCAGGGGAGGTTCAGACTGGACATCAGAAAAAAAATTTTCACAGAAAGGGTCATGGGGCATTGGCAGAGGCTGCCCAGGGAGGTGGGGCAGTCGCCATCCCTGGAGGTATTTAAAAGACGGTAGACGAGGTGCTCAGGGACATGGCTTAGTGGCAGATAGGAATGGTTGGACTCGATTATCCTAGAGGTCTTTTCCAACCTGGTGATTCTGTGATTCTGTGAAACTCTCATCATTTAAGATTCAGTGATGTGATGATTAGAAGAATTTCTGAAATGAAGAAGGACGCCAGAGGAATAAAGTCTTTATATGAGATATTCCCAATGTGAACCATTAGCAAAACCAGGGAAAATTGATATTGATAGCAATAGTAGTTTCTATTCAGGATGTGGCTGCAGCAATCTAATCAGAAACTAGGCACTAATCACAGTATAGTTTGAATTCTTAGCAATGATGTAATACAATGTAGTTTCACCGAGAAAAGCACCATTCCTGAAAAATATCCCAACTGACTGACAGGACAAAATGATACAACTAGAGAATTAGAAGAGGAGAGGGAAGGAGACATTAAGAGATATAAACAAGGAAGAAAATCATGTTTCACATGGTAATAATGTTCAGATAAAAGGAGTGCATTGGAAGATCATTGATGAATCAAGCCTGTTGGACATTTCAAAATACCTAAGCGAAATGGGAGCTTAAATCCCATTCTAGGGGTAACTTGAGTTCTAAGTCCTACTGATTTTTTAATAAGCGCTGCATTTCCAATTGACTTTTGAAAATAAGGCAGTGGTCCAAAGTTACTTTAGGAAAAAATCTCCCATCATAGATATTCTCCTCATATTCCAAAGCCTAAATTATTACTTTTAATGTCTGAAGATTTTGCAACATAGAGAAATTGGAATGCCTGACTCATCCTGTCTCAGTTTGTGTCTTAGCTTTATCTTACTAAAGAGAGACATAGTTCTTAACTCTTCATATTTTAGGTCTAGAAACCCATCATAGTACCAAGGGTAATGACCAATGGAGATAGAGATATGTCCATGAAGATGAATTCTCTTCCCAGATGTCAATCTGAAAGCAGGTTTTGTTTTTCTTTAGGGGGCAAGTTAGAGAAATGAATTTTCTAATCATACCTTTTGGGGGAGCAAACCAAAATGGGACATTGCCTAGTGTAAATCAGCACTTCTCCGTTGTGCCGAGGTATCTAGGCTTACTTACTCGTCACCTGAGAGTTATTTTCAAATTTGCACTGTGCACCTTATCTTGGTAAATGTTTTTAATATATGATATAGTTTTCAAAACCACTGAGATGTTATTCAGATTCTAAACAAGAATCTTCTAAAGCAAGAAGTATTTTAAACCAAATTATCTTGATTGGTTTGTGATACTGAGTGTAACTTCCTAATAACTCAATCCTCAAGAAGAGTAATGGGAAGCAGTGGCTCTCGTTGACTGTGCAAGTCACAAAGAACTTCTGTAATGTATGTGGTGGATCAGACAGCAGTATTAAGTAGCATTTTTGTCTTTTCAGAATGACCTAATCTCAAGAAATTTTTCCCAGAAGCATGTACTTGTCTTCATATGCAGAAACTCTGGCCACAGAGTTCATATGATTTTCCATACTCAGAGACTGTTTCTTTTGATAGCTGTGTATTCAGACATGATTTCATGTTACCATTTAATCCTCATGATGAGTGATTGGTCAGTCTAAAACTAGTATGTTTCTCTTCACCATGCTGTTTTCCAGCAGATGAGGTTTTGGTCCTTCTTTCTCTGGCTGGACAAGACTGGACATTGACTTCCCTAAAGTGTTAGAGTGAACTATTTGTACAAGGGAACTATTTGTATTGTGCCTCAAGGGAAGTTTCTTGGTTCCTGCAAAACACTCCTGGCTCAGAGGACTGGCGATCTGCTTCTGCAGTTCTCCCGTGATAGCTGCTTAGGCAAAATAGGAGCTTAAGCAAAAGCCAGTTCAGATCCTCTAATCACAAAGGACATTGAAACAAGCAGCATACCTACACAGTAAAGTGTTGTTTGGCTTGCTTCTGTGTCTACCAGCCACACACTATATTTCAGTTTGTTTGAATTCCTATATGGTCCTCATTTTCTCTTCAGGGTACCTTTTCTGTTCAGGGACAGAAAGAGACATACAGACTGAGGAGGATCTAGGCCAACTGTCTGAAGCAGTGAACTATCAGTGGGCAACTCTCCACAGGACAACTCTATACAGCGAACTCTCTGGGGGAACAACTCTACATGGGGAGCTCCAAATCCTAACCCTAACTCTCCCTGTGTAGAGTTGTCCTGGTGGAGATTCAACCATGCAGAGTTGTGCTGTGGAGAGTTGTCCAGCGAAGTGTTGTCCGCCTTGGAGAGTTGTCTGTGGAGAGTTGTCTATGGAGAGTTGTGCCATTCCAGCCTGAGGGGAACAAAGCCATTTTGAAGGAGCCACTTTAAAACAGAGCAGGTTTTAAAGGGTCAGTACTGGGAGTAGTTCTGTGCAATGTTTCATTAAAACCTTAAAAGCTGGGCTGGAGACAACACCTACTATATTTTCACACCAAACCAAGTTGGGAGAAATCAGAAGTGTGTTGAAGACTGGTGGTGCTGTTTCAAAGTGATTTTAATATCTCATAAAGTTCACTAAATGGCCATTGGGCAGAAAAAAAAAGGGCATGAAGGATCACAAGTGACAGGAAGACAATAAAATGGTGTTGTAAAAAAAAGGCAAATACCACCAAGGGATGTATCAATAAAAGAGTAACCTGCAAATAACATGATGTACTCTGTCCACTCTGCCTTGCTTTTGTGAGCACTTTGGACATACTATTGTTGGTTCAGTTCTTACAATTCAAGAAAAATGGAGACCAGGAAATTATTTGAAGTCTTCAGTATATGTTTGATGAGGGAATACTGAAATAATTTGGAAAGTTTATTGGAAAAAAAGAGCAGAAGAAGGAGCCAAAGTGAAGGAGGCAGATAACTGTTCTCAAGTAGGGAAAAACATGTTCTAAAGATGTTATCCCTCTCTATGGTTTCATATACCTCTGTGGTACCTGGAAGAAGTAATATATGGACTGCACCTTCACAAGGAATTTCACCTTATGCAATTCTCATACCCTTTCCTTCGCAAATCTTTCCTTTCCTCATAAATCAGTGGTCATGGATTCCTTGATTGGCATCTTAAATGTTCAGTGGCAACACTTGCCTTCACCAAGATTTTTTCAAATGTAATTAGAGACCCATGGACCAGATTCAGACCTGGTATAAGTTACTGCAACTCAACCTTTGAAAGAGTTCCTCCTTTTTCCACCCAATGTGAATTTAGCCCTTAATTTAACTCAGACAAAAATGCAAATTAGCCTAATTAAACATACAGTTCAGGGAATCACAATATGGGTTTTATACTATATTGATCTATTTTAAAATATCAATCTAGGACTGTTAAAAGCACAAGGAGCAATTAATGTTTTTCCCTGGAAAAGTGTGAAAGGTATCTGTGAAATTTCATTAAGTGCATTTATTCTTTCCTTTCAAACTGTCTCTCATTTGAACAGACCACTACTCTGGGTTAATGGTGACAGAAGAAAGCAGCACTGTTGTAAGCATCCCATACAGCAAATGTAGCCTATTACTGAAAGATGGGGAATCCTGAAAATAAAATACTTTATTGTTGGGGCCTCTGAAATATGTCATATGCCTATAATATGCATATTTTCGTCTCAGAAAAGCAATGCTGAAGCTTGCTACCTCTGGCATTGTGAGAGACTTGATATCTTTGGGTAGCACATGTAAACAGTAAGAGAAAAAAATATTATAGTAGCTTTATGAATGAGGCTCTGAAGCACAGAACAGTGAAGTGATTTGTTCAAGATCATACAAAAAATTCTGTGAAGTAGCCAGAAGTTTTGTGTAGATCCCCTGAGTCCAGCTCTGGTGATTTTTGATCTTGCTCCTCAGTCACGAAGCAACATCCATCCTTAAGTAAACGAAATGTTATGGAAAGTGATATTTGAATGTGTGAGAAAAGATGTTTTTCCATGCAGGCTTCACCCAGAGCTTGTCCAAGTAGGTGAAAAATGTTTCATTGGTTTCAATGGGTCAGCTAAGAACTGCAAGGGGATAGGTCACTCCTTGCTTTTCGGGAGAGGGCAGCACAACCATGTTGGACCACAAAAGATCAACCTGACCTCAGCCAACCAATGCACCTGCTCATCACTGGCAAAGTCTGACCTGCCATGGCAAGCGAGAAGGGGTTCGGATGAGTTTTCCTACTGGACTTGCTGCAGTGGAAGAGTTGGGGATAGAGACAAAAGAAATGAGAAGAGGCAGTTGGCAAGAAGGAGGACACCAAGCTGAGTGGTGAGGTTTACACTCCTGAGGGACAGGATGCCATCCAGAGGGACCTTGACAAGTGGGAGAGGTGGGCTTGTGAAAAATTTCATGAGGTTCAAAAAGGTGAAGTGCAAGGTCCTTCTCCTCGGTCAGGGCAATCCCCAGTATTGATACAGGGTGGTGGATGAATTGATCGAGAGCAGCCCTGCGGAGAAGGACCTGGGTGTCCTGGTGGATGAGAAGCTGGACATCAGCTGGCAAAGTGTGTTTGCAGCCCGGAAGGCCAACTGTATCCTGGGCTGCATCAAAAGAAGCATTGTCAGGAGGTCAAGGCAGGTGAATCTGCCCCTCTACTCTGGTGAGACCATACCTCGAATACCACATCCACCTCTCGAGCTCTCAGCACAGGAAAGACATAGGCCTGTTAAAGCAGGTCCAGAGGAGGATACTAAAATGATCAAAGGCTTGGAACAACTACCCTATGAAGAGAGGCTGAGTGTTGGGGTTATTCAGCTTGGAGAACAGAAGACTCCAAGGAGACCTTATTGTGGCCTTTCAATACTTAAAGGAGGTTTATAAGAAAGATACGGAAAAACTTTATAGCAGGGCCTGTAGCAATAGGACAAGGGATAATGGTTTTAAAATAAAAGTTTAGACTAGATATTAAGAAGAAAGTTTCTTTGCTGAGGGTGGTGAAACACTGGAACAGATTGCTCAGAGAGGTGGTAGACAACCCGTCACTGGAAACATCCAAGGTCAGGCTGAATGGGGCTCTGAGCAGCCTGGTCCAGTGGAAGATGTCTCTGCTCACTGCAGGGCATTGGACTAGATGACCTTCATGGTCCCTTTCAATCCAAACCATTCTGTGATTCTGATTCTATGAAGGAAGGTCTTAGTGTATTTCCTGGTGAAACCTGCACTGTGCCGTGTATGTATTTCTGTGAGTTCCTCTGGAGCGAGCACTGCAGGGCTGTGATCACAGCCGTACAGTTTGCAACTAACCGACAAATGTGAGCAGCCATAAGTCCCTGAGTTGTGACCTTTGATGGTGGAATAGATTTCCCTCGTGATGCTGAGGTTCTCTGACAGCTGAGCCTCACTGCAAGTTTACATGTTTTGTCAGGCCAGCATCTCGCAGGGTTTGTGGTTAGGCTGGCCTTGGTGACAGTCACTGTTTCCAGTTCAGTTCATGAAAGAAATGCTGGGCCACAGCAACAATTCTTCAGATATTTCTCCAGCTGAAAATCTGCACAACTCTGAGCCTCACATTTTCTTCTCAGTAGTTTATAATGTTATACAGATTTTTAAGAAGTATAATTTATGCCAGTGCCATTTAATAATGCACCTTTAACTAAAGATAAAACACTACCTATGTTGCTTCTTATTTAGCCTTTTTGGCCCGGTTGCTGCAGATCATTTTAGCAAGGGGAAGGTTGTCTGCAGTATGAATCCCCCAAACAGTGAAACTACTTTGTCTTAATTACCTCAGGACGAGAGAGTGCCCCTGAAGCAATCATCTTTGTTTGTTAACACACCCTATCTGCTGCACTACTCCCCATAAATAAAACATGACCAAGATTACAATGTCATGTTCCCGTGGACTCCAGACCCTGGTAACTGCTCAAGTAGAATGCACAAAAACATCCCACAGCAACCCCGTGCATATCGGAGGGCATATTGAAGGGATGTTTCTCATTCCTAAGCAACCACATGCATACCGGCTTCTAATATTAAACACGATGTTTGCTCAAATGCTAACAGGACATATAAGACATACTCTTTCTCGCCTTTGTCTCTGGGAAACAGCAGATCCCAGGCCAGATCTGTAGCTGCTAAAAAACAGCACAAGCTCCAAGATCTGGCCCAAGAGTTTACCCTCTGCAGATTGCCTAATTGGAGTCCATACCCACAGCATTAGCAATTACTATGGTGTTCGTGGGAGAGGGTTGTCAGTGATATTAAAAAAGATTTAAGGATTTGCAAGTGTTTTGTCTTGTTTTTCTCTGTAAGCGTTCATCTATTAATGTTCTGCCAGCATTGCTATTCTCCCCAGGCAGGAGAGCACTTGATTGCTTAGGCTAGGACAAATGAATATAATAAACAAATAGATTGGCCTCTTAAATATCTGGGAGGGAGAGGTAACAGGTATCAGCTGTGAAATATTTTCCTAGGCTTTGAATCTTAGAGATAAAAATGGAAGGTAGAGTTACTTCTGCAGTGAATAGTGTCTTACCCTGTGGTTGATCTCACTAAAATTAAGGGGCACTGTAGGGTTAAAGATGGTTTAATGGAGGTTAAGAGAAGGGCTGTACAAAATTATCTCCTGTGAAAATAATTTAAAGTTAGAGTAAGGTGTGGAATGAAGCTGACCAGGTAGCTCAGAAATGCTCTTCTGCTCGTTAGGAGGACAGTGTATTTTCCTGCCATCCTTAAGGGTCTTTGGCTTTTGATGCAGGGGCAGCCTGGACTAGTGTTGTAAGAGAGTAGGGAAGAAGGGTTCGTCTGAAATTTGGCACTTTCTGCCTATTTGGCCCTTCTGCTTAATAGCTGTTTGGCTTCAAAAAGGTCTAGGATGGCTCTTCCACTCTTCTAGCTGTACAGGCCACTTGTATTACAGAAATATCTGCATTAGACCTGCACTGCATACCTACACGTGTCTGTACCAAATAAGTTTATTTCAAGATACTCTCAACCCTTCCCTCTTCTATTTATTTTTTTTTTTCTCAGAGAAATAATATATCCTTTGTGCTCCCCTCTGTCCGCAAAAAAACCCAATGATCCTGATATGAAACTACCTTCCATTGGTCCACTGATCAGCTCCAAGACCTTTGGTGGTGCTCGCTTTTTCATGTGGTGCATGGTTCTTATTCAGAGAAGGTCCAAAGGCAAGATCCAAGATATGGAGAGAGGATAATCAAGAAAACTAGGTCTCCTTAGACTGGGAAAGAGATATCTGAGGTCTGTAAAATTGTGTGGATGGGTAGGGATGAATGAAATTATGCTGGCTAGGCAAAGGCAGAAGTGGTTTTCCACCATATGTGCAGGTAAGCTGCAGAACTTCTTGCTTTATGTTTCTAAACATTCAGATGCCTTTAAAGGTGAGGCTTTGCAAGCTTGCAGAAGATAAACCCCCTAAAATTTCTGAATATGCAGAGTCCATCTATGGTCTAGGAAGTTGCTGAGCCACAAACACCTGGAGACTAGAAGACTATTTGGAGAAATATTGTATGCATTGCCTTGATCTTGAATATTTCATATGTGCTTGGTTTTAGGCACTGTTGAAGGAAGAAGATGCAGGCAATTGTTCTGATCCTACACATTGCTGCTACTGTCATATGCAGTGGCTGATGGTCAAATCTGTGTGCCTGGTGTTACAGGCTGGTATATGCATTTCATGGCACCTTTCTAAAATTTTCTGAAACAATCTCCAAAGGCCCACCTAGTTGGAGGCCTCTTGTACGTTTGAAACTGTGATGCTGTGTTTGTTCATTCAGAATATCTCTGTTTCTGTGGTCTGTATTATAAAAAAAAATTATCTATGTCCAGTCAGCTCTCAGCATCACTGCTCAGAGAATCGGTCGTGCCAGCTGCCCTGGTGTTTTTTGTGAGAGAGACAAACATCTCCTGCAAGGCGAACCAACAGCCCTTTTAATATCTGACACCAAACAGACATCAGAAAGGGCACACTGCTGTCTGACAGGCTGTTCCATGGATTATCAAAGGCAACTGCCTGCCAGTGCCTTGACCTGCTGTATGCTTTGGTCAGGCCATGCGTTTCATTCATTTGTGATTTCAGAGGTGCTTTTTGAAGGCAAAACCTCTTTTCTTGGCTAGTTGCTCTAAATGCAGGACTCTCAGTCTCTGTAGAATACTCTCGTCCTTTTAATGATTTGTGCCCTGTCACTTGTGGAGTTCTGTCTTTTTCTCAGCACTGCAATAAAATTATATTTCTCTCTCTTGTGCTTTCTTCCTGCTGCTGTACTTTTAAGTTTAGTTTTGTTTGTTCAGTGTTGTCTTGATAAATTCAATATTGTTCTTCCTGGTTTCGTCTCTCATCTTTGTTTTTATATAGTTGTCCTGATTTACAAGAAAATTTCTTTATTCATTGAGCTTAAATCTCTGTATCTGCCTTCTTATCTCCTACAGTTGCCTTGTTTCCTCAGATACATCACTGGCTTTTATCTAGCATCTCTCAGCCTCTCTTGGCAACTCTCTGCTAAGTGTCTTCTATTTCTTCCTTTCTGGCACCACTATTCAGGTGCGTCTTACTCTGAGATTTGCTGGCTTTCATCAGTCAGGACAGCACACTGGAACTTATGTAAGCACTGATTATTTTTTTTATTTAAAAGCTATTGGTTAAATCGTATACAAAGACGGATGACTAAAGCAATGCAATAACCTCTAGTCTAAGTTTACTGCTGGACAACAGCTTCAGTTTGCAGGGAAATATGGGGGGGGGGGGGCGGAAAGAGCAAATCTCCATACTGTATCAAATCAGCGCAACTCTGAATCTCCACAGATGAGGGTTTGGCCCTGCCTGTTAATGCATTTATCTTGCTCAGAGACCTATCATCTGCAGAATATTTCAGTCATTTTGCAGGTGGGGAGAGAAACCTGTTGGGGCAGATTTATGTGTCCGTGCAGAGGAGTAAGGATATTGTGAACCTGCCTGTGCCCAGGTGTGAGCGCTACGGGTGGAGCTGCTCAGCTGCTTCCTTCTCCCGCAGGCAGGTGTGTGGGCAGTGGCTCAGAGGGATGGCTGGGCTGTCACGGGAGGGCTAAAGGCTGCTGCTGGAAAAGGCTGCTGGCAGATAGTACTTTCTGCCCTGAGGAAGGGGCAGGAAGGGGACTGCGTTCTGCTGGGGGTGTCTCTGAGCTGGTCAGCCTCCTAGAGCTGCTCATGGGCTGACTCTCTGCCATCACCTACTGCTGTCCTGGGGCTGTGCCTGGAGGCATGATCTGAGGCATAATTTATTGATGAAAGAATCTCAAAATGCCGAAAGTGTGAGTTACTGACCCCTGAGTTCTGTTAATTAAAGGTGGGTAAACCAGGAGGGAGGAGGACCTGAAAAATCACGTTTTGTCCTATGCAAATGCTGGTTATTGGAGGCCTCTGCTTTCACATGCTGACATTAGAGAAGACTCCAGACAGACCAGCAGAATTAACGGACAGAAACTGGCCTCGTAAATCTGAATTGCCAGTTTTTGCAACAATGAACAAAAAATGTAATTGTTTAACCAAATGTATGTGTCATAACTTGGTGACCTCAGTGAATATGCTTTAATTAAGTCCTTTTGTTGCTTTTCAGCCCTTTCCCCTCAAGCAATTCCAAGTTTTTCAAAACAGCCAAACAAAGTCAGTTGTGATTATTATGTATCTGACAGAACTGTGAATGACCCACAACTATAAAAACACAATATACCAGCTCCCGTCTTTGGCTTTTAGGCAGAACTCACCATGGCTATTACTGGGGTAATGAGAACTTCCCAACTCTCACTGTGAAGTGCTGCAGTCATCCCCTAAAGCAAAGCTGTGTATGAGCTGCTCAGCTGCTCTGATCCTGCGCCCTTCCTCTAAAATCAGGGGAGCCAAGCCGATGCAAATCAAGTTCAGGATTTGGTCCAAAGACATTTGCTTTTGTCTTGAGAAAGGGACAGTCTGTAACTGTATCATTCCACTTGGAAATCTGGCCTAAAGGCATGAAGAACAGGAGATTACAGGAGTTGCAAGGAGGGATGGAGCTGTGGCAGACCTTCAAACAGGTTTGAAGAAAAGATTCAGAAAGCTTGGGTGATGAGAAAGATGCAAAACAGGGTATAGACTGGAAGTACCAAGTAGAGAATGAAGAATGCATGGGAACAAAATCCAGGCTAGAGAAACAGGAGGGCAGTGAGGCATTAGGCATGGAGCCTGGAGAAGAAGGGCTTTGTAGGAGGTAAGGGTCACCAGGGTGGATAGGTGGGTTTCAATGCTTGGACTCTGAATGGGAAGTGGGAAAAGGGAGAAACATTTGTATATTGGGAGTACTTATAGCCCAGTTGGGATAAGAAGGCATAAGATCCCAACAATGTGGGAAGTCGTGTGATCTGAGGCAAAGGGCTATGATTGGGGCTGGTGAAGCATGTTAGTGTTTTCATTGAAGAAGCAGGTGAAGAAAGGAGGTTGATCGAACAGGTAATTATTCTGCTTTTGAAGACCTAAACTCAAAAGAGTAGCACAGAGAGGCAGATCATTGAAAATAACTAAGTGGATGATCTCATTCCATTATTTTTAACTCTATATAGCATTGATAATTAATTTGTCTGACATCATATTGATTTTCTGTCTCTTGTTTTATTGTCAGTGTTTTGTTTGTAATATATAACTAGGTAAACTTACAATTAACCCATATTGCCCTGTCCGAACACATCTGCGCATATTCAGAAGCACAACACTATGTGATCCCTTGAAACAATGCTTGCAATGTGCAATAAAATGCTCAAGCCAGTACTAATGAAAAATATTATGAGAAGTGTTCTTATAGATGAAAGCAGAGCTAGAACTGACGCTATACCGAGCCCTGTTCGGGGAACATAGTATAGTAGATATCTCATAATGAAATTATTCCTGTTTTACCCATATCTAGGATAAAAGATCTGTGCAAAATATTCTTCTGTAGATTTTTACCTAACTGATTAGCATTTCTAAGGGAATACTTGTGTTCAAGCCAAATCAGGATACTTTGCATTTCTTGAAAGATTTTCCCTTCTGATATCATTAAAAACCTTGATATGCATATGATAAACCTATGTTTCTTTGTTATTTCTTGGTGGCCCAACATTGTTTTCATTGTCTCAAATGTAAGCTTTCTTGCTTCTAGAAGAATTAATTTTGTTTCGAATCTTCAGGATCACTAATACGCATACACACATGCACACACTTATTGTCCTTTTTCTCTGACTTAGGCTTTCAGTCTAACACTATGAACCTCAGCCACCAGGAAGAGCAGTTCCTTCGGGTAATTTGCAACAGAATAAACAAAATGCTAAACCCTCAAAGTAGCAATGACCTTTTGTGTGCCTTGGCTTCTGCACTGTCAGTTCTGCATGGCAGAATGGCTTTGCTTTGCTATCAAAATTCACAGGGTCAGCTGGAGACAGGTCCCACAGAAGCATCTCCCAGCCATAATGAGAGTGCTCACAGCACTGTTCTCCTCCCAGCTGTTCATTCTCCTGCAACTCAGATACCTGGACCTTCCAAAATGCTTAATCTATCTGTAATTTCCCTGATGACTGCCCAAAACTGTCCTTCCCAGCTGCCAACAGCTCTCAATATATCCTGGACAAGCTGACTAAACATCCTCCTTCCTCTCTATATGTCAGCAATCATGGCCATGCAGTGTTGTCACATCTTGTGACTGCTCCTCCTCCTGAATTTTACATAACATTATGGTCTGGAGGAAGCTGAATCCTTAAGTCCATCATCTTAATTGTGAGTGATGGTGACATATTTTGTTCATGCCTTCATGAAGAAATTGGCATAAGAGTCTAGCCATTTTGGAGAACAAGTAGGCTTCTAGCTCTGAACCCCAAGCCTCTGAACGTACGGGAGTTCAGTCTTAACTTAGTCACCAAAGCACTCTCCTGAAGTTAATTGGTGTGAACTTTTGTTTCAAAGATTGCTTTGGGTGTTAAGGAAAGCTACGGTACCTGTATTTTCTCTTGTTGTCATGGTTCATAGTATAAGGACCATTAGCCTTAGTAATTTCTGATCAGAAATATGTTCCAGCCACAACTCCTCACACAAATTCTTTAGGGGACACCTGGGATTTACCCACTGAAGTTTGTAGAATGCTATAAATACGGCATTCTGGTGGTGGACACTGATAGTTTTCTTCTTCAAACTCAAGAAAGCACTCTTCCATTTGGGTAAAGCTTGTCTGCGAAGGAAACACAGTGTTAGGAAAGTCCTCCGTCAATTAAAACAAAAGCCTGAGAAACTAAGGAGCATCACAAGCTTCTCAGTCTTCCACTCCAAGTGTGAGACATGCTTTGTGACCTTGCTTTATCCAGTATGCAGCAACATGTGCAGACAAAACCAGAAAAAAAAAATCTCTAGGAAAACAAGAGGCCTGGCGCCACATACTCCTCCTCCATGGGGAGATGATGAGAGAACAAAGAACATGTGATGGATGTGAGACACATCACATAATGTGATGTCCTCAGATACTCAGATGAGCAAGTATCCAAGTTTCAACAGGACAGAAAGATACCTGAATTTCTGCAACGGATTTCAATAGAAAGTGAAGATGCTGAGGTGAGTGTCTTGGTGCCACAGTACTCTTGCAGCGAATGTTCATAGATGATCAAATTTAGTGGTTAGTATAGACATGTTTTCTTCTGGACATTGCATGGCATTCCTGACTTTATTAAAATCATGTGTTGTACTGCTGTGCTTTTTTCTATTTCATTCTTCCTTGTATGTAGAATGTCCTAGTTTGACTGCTGGTCGGGTGGCTATTTTCCAGGAAAACTGTTTTGTAACAGCTGGCGCACGTTCCTTTACTTTAGCTCATAGACTATCAGAGTTGAAAGTCTGCCTGTAATCATGTAATGGAGACAGGGCATGTTTTTAACTTACAGAGTGAGGCTGAAGCTATGACAGCAAATATCACTTTCCCTACAGTGAAAGCTATAGATAGACAGAGAGAGAAAAATAATAGAGACTGAAGGAAGAAATTCTTCAGTTTGGCTCCCGCATTGGGTGACTGAAAGTCTATAGGTGCATATTATTGGTACCTGATGTGACTACTTGCCTGTGGGAGGTAATTTTGACACAGAAGAACTGATAATAAGCAATTCCAATGCTTCCTAAAATCAGAAGCTATTTTCAGTGAAAACAAATTTCTTAGTTGCTTTTTGGAACTGGAGCTTTGAAGAGAATGCTTCTGAAAATTAAACTTCAGACAACAAATGGCCATCATTTAATACCATCTTATATATAAATCACTCAGGAGAACTGAAATGATAAAGGGGTTTTGGAATTTGCTGCCCATAACCATCAGACATATCAGATTAAATCTTCAGCCATTGTAGTATTGTAGAGATTTTTGAGTGTGATGCTTTTTACAGGTTCTGATAATCAGACAGTGATTTTTCAAGGTGTACAGCAGAGAGTAGTTCACTGGGCAAGAGATGTTTGTGACATATTCAGAAAACAATTCATGGATTTCTTTGTCCCTCTGAGCATTGTCTTGGTTGGTGGGGTGTGGGGAGACATGTAACGGGAAGGTCTGATGGTTATTGGTTAGCTCAGGAGCTGTTTGTCTCCTTCACTTCCTCAGCTGATCCCTCTCACATGATTTACATTGTTCCGAAAGCACAGGCCAGCAATTCAGGACATCTGCAGCATCTTGTCTTTCTGAATTTGAGTTGACATAGGGCAAATTCTGGCCTTAGAAGGCTGAGCCTGGCTTTACTTGCCCTCCCACTGGAAGTTGTCCTTGCTTCCTGGCATTGAAAATCAGAGGCTCTGCTCACCAGCGCAATGCAGTGCTGGGCAGACACACCATGTCTATCCAAATCTGCCCATTGTGTTTTCTTGTATTTGGGTCATCAGCGCCTAGGTTTTGTTCTTTTGTGTTTCATTCTCCCCTACAGAAGATGAGTGTCTTTCTGGGTGACATGGCCAACCAGATACCTCCTGAAACAAGGCATGCCATTCTAGCAGAGATTCAGTCTGCCTAGTATACAGATTCAATGTGGAAAGTGGGCTCTAAGGCACATATTTAAAAAGGAAGTTGAAAATTATTTAAATATGAGTCTTAGCAGAGGAAAGTTGTAATCTAAATGTGTATGTTACTGCAATTTATTTATTACTGCAAATATTTAGTGGTTGTAGATACACAAATGAATCTATTGGCTTGGTTTCATCTCAGAGCTGAATGCCTTGATATGGTGCTTGAGCTACACACTCATTTGACATGTGGGAAGACATAACTCTGCTAACATGCAAAAAATGGGGCATCGTAAGTAGTGGGATGATTGTCTGCTTTCTTGCAGTGTATTATAGTTCATTAAGAGCTGGGCTTATGTTAGGTTTGATGCTTTGCTAACTGTGGCTGAGTGGAGTGTGGTTGGCTTAGCGCACTGACAGAGCGTTTGTGTCTATCCACAATATAGCACATAGGCATGCTACGTGATTGTTCCTATGCTGAGTGGAGGTTGGTCTCAACAGAAAAGTTAATTCAAACTATTGTAATAGTCTGTTCTAGATAATAAGAAACGGAAGTGTTAGGTTTTGGGTCACAGTGTACAAAAACACTATAGGAAAGCCAGCATGCATTATTCCTGTAGATAAAACCAAAATAAACAACAAAATAAAAGCCTGCAGAAGCCAAAGGAGCTGCTAGAGAAAAATGTGAAATCCACTTTAAAGAGAAAAAAAAAAGCAATAAGTCAGCACAGCACTAACAGGTAACACAGAAGGTGACAAGTTACATGTCTCTTCAGAACCCCAGACAATGCCTTCTCTTTTACAGCTACTGTCATTTCATTTGAAGGACATTAGTACCTTCATCTTTACTGCACTCACGGGAAGAAAGGAGAAGAGGCAGTGCCTCGAAGTTATACCTCCCTGAGAGGAAGTGTTAAGGGTTATCAAGTAGGCTAAAAAGGTGAACTAAAAGTGAGGTGATGTCCTTGGTGTTTGATGTTCAGGCACAAAATGAGAGAGAGGCGAAGTGGTGCATAGTTCAGGTTTTAGTCCTTCCTACACCTACAGTGTCCTCTCTCATGAGACACATCTTGAAAACAGAGCTTTTGAAGATATCAGACATAAATGTATCACATAAGCAGCCTGTCAAAATATGGGAAGCCACCTTTCCCAATGTGCTTTCTACTGTACTTAAAATAACAACATTAAATGTGCTTAGCAGAACTTTCCTATACACATAAAATTCTCATCAAATCTCTAACTTAGCACTGTTTCACACCAAGTTGTTTCTTTTATAGTTTCTCTGAGCTTCCGACTTACTCGGAGAATTAAGATGTTTTCTTCTGCATTTAAGCAAGTTACTTTTTTCATGCCAGTATTGTACAAAGTCTTGTGTTTACCTTGTAGGCATCTTGATGTTGATGCCAATGCAATTTATTCTTGTGATGATAAAATTCTGGCTTGTACTTGGTTCTTCTGTTAGCAGGGTATTTTGAAAGTCTGTTCTGATGTTTACTGGTTGTTCGTCTGCTATGTTCACTTCCACATCCTGCTAACTGAGTCTCAGTACCTCCTTCATGTCAATGTCCTGAGTTTGTAATAAGGATGTATTTGTGATAATCGTGAAGAATATGCCCAGGCACTGCTGTGCTACATGACTGAAGCTTTATCTGATCAAGACATGTATCTTCCTCACAAATATATCATTTCTCCTGAGGTTACATTTGATCCCAACAGGATCTCCTGATGGTTGTTTTGAGATGTCATTAGTTCATCAGTTATTGTATGCTTTGAACTTCGGAAGGCTCAGTTTTTGTCTTACTTATCCTTTCACTGTTGGCCCTCATAAAACCCTAACAATACAGGGCCTACTGGCATGTATCTAGATATCAATCTAGTAAGGCCTTGTGTGGGAGAGATCCTCTCCCTCTATTTTTTTTCTCATTGAGGTTTTCTGTAATAGGCTGGCATTTTTTTCCCTTTCTCTTCTTGACCAGCTTTCACATTTCCTGGTAAATTGCTCAAACTCATTGTGAACAAACAAGTGTCTATTGTCTGAAATTACACAGTGTGGGATTACATTCATGATGAAATGTTTTACTGCTTTGTTTGGGATGGTCACTGTGGTAGTGTCTGACAGTTCGTCTGGTTTCCACGAGGAGGATTTTATATTAAACTATTTAGCATGAGCGTATCCCTTGTTTTAACCAGATCACTTTTTCTCAAGATGTTACTCTCTGCAGTGCCCTGGCCAGACTCCCAGCCAGGGAATAATTTTATGTCTATAAAAACTCTTCTTGAAGTTACAAACAGTCAAGTCAGAAAGACTCTTGAGTTTAATTTACCAGGTTAAGTAAATGTCAGCTTAAGATAATGAGGAGAAAGCCTGAGATATTTATTCATTTTTTCCCCCTATTTTTCTAAATTTTGAGGAAACAAAACTTCAGTTTTTATTAAAAATCTGCAAAACATTTTGGAATTTTGAATATGTTTGTCCTATTTTTTTTGCTTACCCTCTGTTTCAGACAGCTGTTAGGGTGTGTATCTCACAGATCAATCTGTACTTCTATCATGAAAAAAGATGTGGTATTGAACTCTTACATCATCCTGTAAATCATGTTTTCCAGTGTAACAAATTATCAATTTAAAATAGCTTTGTTTGTTGTTGAATAGACATTTTTGATCAAAAGTTCCATTTAAAAAAATATTTTTCAAAAAAGAAAATTCTCACTTCTCATTTCCTCAGTTTTCACTGACTGAACTGAGATTTTGTTTCCATGCAAATTGTTTCAAAATAAGATTTTATCAGTTTTCTTATTGCATAACTGAAATTGCCTAATCATCTCCAATATTTGAGTAAAAGGTTTGCAAAATGTCTGTAGTGAAGATGGAAGGTATGAATTTATGAGCAAAATTTGGCTTGTATTTGAGCAAAGATGCCTGTTTATCAAGACTCCATGGTGTCCTAAGCCACTGGTGAAAAAAACCAAAGAAATGCATACTGGCAGTTTCATGAGAATGAAAAGGGAAGTAGGAAATTTAAGTATGTATTGTACCGTATGGAACAAAATAGTTAAAGGTTGACATATTTTTTGGAACGAGAAAAATGGAATTAGTGACAAGTCCCTTTGAGATCCTTTGGGATGGAAGATGGCACACAGTGGCAGGATGCACAGTATTGCTGTATTATTATAATCTTTCTAATTGTTCAGAGAAATAAAATGTACTTTGCTTGCCATCCTGTCCCTCAAATTTCCAACCCCTCTTAGAATATGCATTTGAACGGTATAAAATGATGTTTTGGCAAGGCCTGTTGAAGATAATTACACAGACACTTTATTTAGGTCAAAGCAACTGGGACTGCATTTTCTTCTTCCAAGTTCCTAGAGATTGTTATTTTTGCGGAGGGGTCATCTGCATAACTTAGAAATGAAGAGGCCCTTGCATTGTATATGAGGCATAATTTGCGGGTTTTTTCCCGTGTTTGCCTTTGATCTGCACAGAATGAGGAAAACCTCCTCCAGTTTGAATTTTAGAATTACATGAATTCCCAGTTTGAAGAATTACAGTGTGCTGGGAAGAAAAGTGAGAGCAGGTTAGTCTTCCACGTTGCTTTCTATACAGAAGGAAGGAAATATCTTAATAGCATGTTGCAACAACAAGTACATTGTGTGTGCATGTGCATGCGTGTGTATGAGTGCACGCATGCTCATGCCTCCAGCTCTGTGGTTGGAGTTGGCACAGAGAGCCCAACTAATAAATAAAGCTCTGACGGGTTGTGTTAATCATTGCTGCTCTTGGAAAACCACTTTTGTAGGCTTCAGTTTGTAAATCTCACACAGTACTCAGATGTTTAGCACTCTCCTTCTGGGGCAACATTTTGTAAACCACCCGTCATTTCTCTCTGTAAACAGAGGAGGAGAAACTAATTTTGGGGTTCTCCATATTTACAAGGTAAATTTACAAATTTGCAAAAGCCAGTCCCCGGCTAAGCACTAAAAGTTGCAATTACTGATGCATCCTAACTAGAATATGAGACTGCCAGTAAGCTATGAACCTTGTGTGATGTGTAAGCATAGGAAAAGCTACAGTAATCAACACATCATCCAATTCAGTGAAGTTCCAGAAGAGATGAATTTGGCTCACTCTTTTTTCATGCTAAAGTAACAGCCTATGTGTGGTGGGATGTCATATACGTTGATAGTTTCCAAATAAGTTAAGAGCTGTGATCTCTTCTTGCTTTTCCACTAGCTATATACCTGATGTGTTCAATATAAACTTATTAAATAACAAGACATCATGGGCCTAACTCGTTTAGATCCTGGCATCATAGTAGATAATATCTCTACATTTTTTATAGGACTTATACAATACCTGTAGAAGTATTCATATCTATAAAAGCACAACAATATATTTTATATGTATATTACTAGATACCTATTAATAAAAAATAATGTGGTTATATATTAATTTAGAATATATTTTTTTAAATATAATAAAGCGTCAGAAAAAAATGTTACTGTCTTGACAATACAAGTGGAAAACAGACTTTTTTTTGTATTGTTGCAGAACTCCAAACATCATATAAACCTGCAGCCGTGTGGTGCTTTTTGACTGGTAGCCTGATCCATGGAGAGGTGGCATCAGGCTCCTGCCAATACTTACCTAACGATTCCCTTCTTGGCTCAGTGCTGGGAGAATAATCTACTTCAGTTATCATATATATATATATTTATATATACACACACAATGATATTAATTTTTGGAAAAGAATGGAAACATTCTTTAATCAGAGGCAGGAGAAATTTAACATATAATTAAGCAAGGATATTTTGGGGTGTGCTTTTTGAAAATATATGTATCAAAGGGATACTGAGTTTCATAACATCTTATGTTACTTATTCTTTAGAATTGTTTTCCGTTCTTTTTTTTTCCTACCTCGTGATAGATGTAGAAACAGAGGGATCATCCTAGACCAAAAGGAAAAGAAGAAAAGGAAAGGGTATTTTGCTAAGGTGATGGAAGTTTGTACAGTCCTTTATTTACTGAATTGGAGGACTATATAGCTTTCTTGGAAAGTGGCCTCATTTAATTAGGAGCTGGTACAAGTATTCAGCTGAAGTGCTAAATTCTGTAATTGTCACATGGAGCATCAACTGTGTCTTCTTCTAGGATGTCTGCTCCTATAAGATTGCATCAGTATGATCTACTGTGCCATCCATATTACTTCTCATTTTCTATGGGAACTCCAGTGAGACTGCAATCCTGACAGACCCCTGAATAACTTGGAGTTGAATTTGTTACAATAATATTTATTATTATAAAAGGAAATTATTAGAAGTTTCATCCACCAAAATTAACTTTTGACTAGCATTCATTTAGTAGCTTTGATTGGAGTATCCCATGATCCAGAGGGGCTGTGTTTTACGATGACAAATGAAATGCAGCGTTGATAACTGCAAAGAAGTTGTATAGAAGGAGAAATCCTCCCTAAAATCCTTGTCTCTTCATCCCTATACATCTATGGACGGGATGCTACAGGTACTCAGAGATTCTGATATCATTTGGGAGAATTGTTCAAAAGGATATCCTCAAGAAAGGCAAAGGGAGTATTTGGAATGATTAGTGAAAGAACAGAGGAAAAATTTGAAGTCATCACTATGTTATTATGCATGCTCATGACATTACCATGTCTTAAATACTAAACGCAGTTAGTATTTATGATTATACTCCCTCAAAAGAGAGAAAGGTATCTGAAGGAGATAGAGAGAAATGTGATGTGTTTTACCAGAAGCAGGAATGGCTTCCATACACTGTGGACTAGAAAGAGTTCAACTTCTTAGCTTGTAAAAGAATTTCCGAGGGGATAAAACAGGACCCTGTAACATTAATATTGCAGAGAAGGTGATTAGGGAAGGATTAGGATCTGTTTTTCACAGTCCAGTGAAATTACAAGGTTTAAACCAAACAAAACCTTCCTTTTTTTTTTTTTTTTTTTTTTTTTTTTGTGAAATGCATAATCAAAATAGATACAGTTGAAGTGGAAAATAAAAGTGAGATAAAAAAATAATTAGACACATTCATTGAAGTCCAGCAGTGGTTGTTAAACTGTATATTTCAGAAGCAAACTCTGCTTCACAGATTCTTCAAAACGATTGAGTTTAGCATGTAATCTGGAGACAAGGCCTGTCCATGACTAGACACAGGCTGGGCAGATTGCTCTCTGATCCAGGATGGGGTTTATGTTTTTGTGTATCCAGTGCTTAGAAATCTTGTCTTATGCTAGATTTATTTTATTATTTTATTATTTTATTATTTTATTATTTTATTATTTTATTATTTTATTTTACTATTTTATTATTTTTTATTAGCTTCTTTTCTGCCTTGAGACCCTTTCTGTCCTGCTCTTCCCACCCTCAGGTCTAGTCAAACAAATGTGGGAGACAGTCTCTGTGCTATTAGGCTTGAGTATAAAAAAATATCTGTGGGAGAGACCACAGGAGTCTGGAGAACTGACTTGCCCTTTCTCACACAAGCACAGAATGCTATTCAGGAATAACTTTATCCATCTGTGGTGAATTCTTGACCTGGCTAAAATCAATGTCATAACTACTTTTGGCTCCAAAAGCGTTTGCTCTTCACCCTTTAAAATGAAAAATCTGCAGACATTAGTTAGTATACTGTATTCTGAATTGTGATATATATTAGAATAGGCTAGTCCAGGCTAGAAGAGTAATTAAAGAGTGCTCTTTCCAATTAATGGAAGCCTATTTACTTTACCTTCAGAAACTCTGAACTGTTTCCATCACGGTGCATGATACTTATCATAAGCTTCCTTGGTGATTATCCAACAAGGATAAGCAACTCTGAACTCACAGAGAGCTCTGAGAACCCAGGAGAGGCAAGAGACAGCCTTTAAGAGAGAGCATGCATCTAACAAAATCAGTTTTAAAATTAGTTAATCCATTTTTCAGGTATACAGATTCCTGCTCTGCATGTTGGTGCTCCAGGTCTTACTGTGTCTAAATTTTCTACTTGCATAAGTTAACTTCAGCATGGAAAACCCCTGGGGAATATAGCAGTGCCTGTGAAAGGGGGACCTGGATGTTCTTGATTATGAGATGTCTATCTCAAATAGAGTAGGAATGATTTTAATCCAGATTATGACATTTGTATTCTTTTCAAGTTAGTCTGCATAAAGGAAAACTTATTAACATCCTAAATCTATGGTAGAAAAAATATTTTCCATACTAAGATAAAAATCTTCAAGTTAATTTTAAATGTTACATATTTGGTTTTTTTTCTTGGTTTGGTTTTTCTTTATGAGATTTCTCTTGTCCCAGTGCATTTCATGAATAATAATCTTAAATCTTCAAAATAACAATAGCACTTGAATTTTCTTCCACATTAACTGGACTACATTTTTTGAACACATGCTAGAGATTTGGAGCCATATCCTTGTGAAAACTGAATCAAAGCAGCTTTGTTGATTTACACAGTTTGAAGATTTTTCTCTGTGTTCTGGGCTTTGCCACTAGCCCCAGATTTCATGCTACAACAAACCATGAGAGTTTCCGTCATCACTGTATAACCAGTTCTATGCTTCCAAACACTAGGGGAAGGAGAAATACAAATGGTCTGGAGAATATTAGTGCTAGAAATTGGTTTAAATTTAGTAGTACAATGTGCAAAGTACTTCACTTAGGAAACAATAACAAGAATTTCTGCTAGAAAAAGGAGACTTATTTAGAAAGAAGACAAATTTTGGCATCTTAAACATTACGGAATAATACATAAAAATGTGCCTAAGTAACTGGCAATCATGTGGCTGTGAAAAAGGCAAATGAAATCCCAGGTAAGACATACCTACTAGAAAAAACAAAATAATAATGATACTACATACGGTATGAGAAGGATGTCTGGAATAGGGTGTACAATACAATTCTGTTTATTCTTACTGAGTAAAGATTAATTTAAGTGAAGGGGGGATGAATCTGCTGGGAAGAAGGGAAGCAATGTGACTCAGTAAGAGACAGAAAGCTTGTCATGAGAAGCTACTGTGCTGCCTCAGATCTCCTTCTTGAGAGATTTATTTCTAACTTCACAAGTAAAAAAAATATCAGTATCACCCAGATCACCATTCTGTGGTCAAACAATGGCTGAGAGCTACATGTAGACCCTAAAAACAATAGTTTCTGATGTTCTTTGAGATTTGACAGCTTGCTTTCTCATAAATGAATTTTAATATATCCATCACTATAGGAAAAGCAGCATACAGTATGTAACACTGAAATTATTTCCTACCCGATCTCCATATGGATACTGTCAGAATAAGCTGCTTCACATAAAGATATTCTTAGTAGGACCATAACAGCATCCATGTGAGGATTGAACAGGGCATTAATTCTTCCTGACTGCAGGTGCCTTAGGTGCTTCACATAGAAACCTAGTTGTATCCAGAGGGCAATCAGATCTTAGCTAGGTTGAAACACCTTGAGGAGATGTCTCTCTTTTGACTAGGCAGTGTGTTTTGGCACTCTGCTTCGGTGTCTCAGATGGTGTCTCTGTAACATCTCATAGGTGAATCCTTACTCTTTGTGTAGAATTGCTGGTATGCTGCAAATTCTTACCTCAATGTGAATTGATGTCAAGATGAAGATGAAGCCAGCCTCAAAGAACAAACTCAATAGTTGCTTTGTCACTGATTAAAAGGCAAGAGGACGGGGTTTAATTTAACATTCCTAGCCAGAATATGGCTTCTATAAATGTATACCTTGCCATGAATCCCTTCCTCTCAGGGCAAGAAGACAGTAGTTAACTGGTTCTATGTTTCTTTACTGGTTGCTTCTACATGATTAATTCAAGCCTCTAAGGAAGAATTACTTCCAGGTTGACTTTTCCACTGCTTGGAATCTCTCCTGTCAGGATTATGAAGCTGTCTCCCACACAATTTAAAAATCTCTTTGATGTAGCCTGTATCTTGCTCTAACTGCATGGCAAATATCTGGGAAATTAAACTCTCCAATGGGGAGGGTATGGTGTGGTTGCAAGTATCTTGAGAGTTCGTCCAAGAATTATTATTCTTGCTTTCCTCCAGTCTTGGTGATCTATAGTGTTTACCTCCTGTAGATTCCCCTTTGATTTTCATTCCTTTTGTCTTTATCCAGGAATTTCACCACCCTATTCTCTATTTTCATATTGTCGTCTGCTGGCATTGGAGATATTTTTCACATACAAAACCATCCCTCCTCTGTCTCTTCCCATTGTATCTCTTCTATATAAATTGAACCTGTCCGTACTGATATTCTGGCTATGAGAATCATTTAAAAAGGTTTCACTTGTATTCATACTCTCCATTATTTAGTGATACTTCTAGTTATTCTTGCTTGTTTCCCATACAGAATTTCCATTCACATAAAGCCATTTTATGACTTTAGTACTTTTATTATTCATCTTCTATTGCAGAGATGTCTCAACTTCTCTCTTATTTCATGTGTTAAAAGCACACACTTGATTCTTTGGATTAAGTAAAAGCTTCTCCTTTCTGCTTATTTTAAAACCCACATAACTACCCATTTTTTTACCTGAGAAGTTGGTACTCTGTTTTTATGGAGACCATCTAAGTAAAGCAGCCATCTCTCGTTACAGAAGATAGCCAAATACTCTTTGATTCTAAAATACTTCTCTCTGAGCTGTGGAAGAATATAGTGGTCGGTGTCTCATATCTGTTTTTGCTTTTCTTCACCAATGCATCATATTGGAAGGCTCCGAGAAAAAATCACCTGGGTTGATTTCAGCTTCATTTCTTTCCCTGTTTCTTCTCCTTGATCTCTAAGGAGGTCTTTCATCTTCCCTAAACAAAATTATAGCTGTTCCTTAAGTCGGAGATTGCTTATCAGAAAACCCTCTTCCTTCTAGATAAATAAATATAGAGAACAAAACTAGATGAATGTGAAACAAATGTTTCACATTTCTGCAGCTATCAGTATGCAGATGTCCATGCTTTGCAATAGTACTGTTGAAATACTGTGGTATTACTGTGGAAACAGTGATGTGGGTTACTAAAAGAAAGATGGTCTACTGTCAAATGGCTGCCAAAAAAAAAAGAGGGGTCAATTTCTTTATGAGTCTTCCTATTAAAAAGAACAGCAGAAAACTGAAAGTCCAATCTGATTCATAATGCTGCAGATTTTGAAGGCTAAGCTCAAGGCATCATAACAAAATTGCAGCCCCAGCACTCTGGGAGATGTTCCTAGGCTGTGCAGGATCACTGAAGGGATAAGCAGAAATATGATTTGTATTTTAACAGATAAATGTCAGTTAGCTGTTTTCCTGTTCTAACAGGGAATTTGAATGATGATTCCTGAGTTTCTCTGAGGTTGGTTCACTTAGCAGCACTCTTTGATATTTGTGAAATGCCAGCTTTCTATGAATATAGGAGTTTGGCAAAGAACAAGAGAACTATTCATTAAAATTCAAAAGTACATAAATGACAAATAAGGAAGTAATTTAGAGGATGTATTTGGCATGTGGGGTGTGGAAACTAACCAAGTAGCCTACTGCAAATTTGACTATATTTGAAGTTATGTATTTAATTCATCCTTGTGATCCTAGGCTGGCTAGAGTCTACAGAGGAAGCATTCTCAGTCCTGTGAGAGGCACCAGGTGTGCTTTGTACTGAGGTCAAGTTATGGCCTCCAGACATTAGTGAGGCCAGGGTAAAGGCTCATGAGCTGGGCCATCTGCTGCCCGTGCTCCATGGGGTTGATGGAAGGTGACAACACTGATGTAACCAAATGACAAACAGGGCAAATACAGTGATGTAAGTAAGAGCTTAATTTTTTATATCTATTGTCACATGATGCCAGAAACGTGTGTTGTTGAACTGATGACAATTTTTCCTCAAGAAGAGACAAAAGCAACGTATTGTTATCTTTCCACAAGGACTAGAAAAGCTTGGTTTGTCTCTGCTATGCTTAGATCTCGCCTATCTTTAGATATTGTCTTGAGCAGGGCAACTTGAGGAGAAATTTTGCCTCACCTGAGCTACAAGCTTGGGATGTTGAATTTTCATTAGTATTTGTACTTGGAAAAGATAGATGAAACCTATGCTGGGTTCACCTGTACATATCAACTGTGCCGTCAGCACGTAGAAGCAGAGTGATTTCTACTCAGTCTCACATTGTCTACAAGGCAAAAATCATCTCAGAGATGTCAAAGCTTCCTTTGCATGAGCAGTTGTCTTTGCATGCCACAATGACTGTGCCGACTGTCTCAAAGAGCTGTGTTGCTGCCTGGAGTTTGCAAACATGCCTTAGCTCCCTTTTCACAGGCAGTTGCATGCATGGGAAAAAGCTAATGAGTTCAGAGGCAAGGTTTCAAAATATGCAGTACCATGAAAAAATATCACAGAAAATTTCATCAACGCTATTCACAAAGAAAAAGAAATATCAGTATATTATTCCTTGCAATAAGCTCATTGATACACACTAACACCAGGAATTACCTTTACTGGCTTGTGTGCCATTTCAGGGTACACAAACTGCATGGTAACTTCATTGTTCACAATGGTAATTAAGTCACTGCATTATCTCATCACAGTGAGTCACTTAACTGGCATCACTGTTGCAAGATGGGAAAATTTACCAAGCTGGAAAATTATGGGTCAGATTAACTCCTGGTGTAACATTCAGAAGTATTATGCCCTGAATACATTTGGCCCATCCTTTATAAATTACATTGTGTTTAATGTGCTTCGGAGAGGAGATGAATCAGACCTACTGTTTGGAAAAAAAAAAAAAAAAAAAAGAAGAGAAGAAAAAACCTGTCTCATGCTTTTAGTTTGCCCATTCCTTAGGGCAAATGGCTGTTGAAGTTGCGAAAATAACTCCTTGTTTTTCCAGAAAAAGGCCTGCTTGCAGCTTCAGCAGTAGATCACCAAGAGAGTGTAACTTCTGTACCAGGTCATGGGAGTTCAGTGCAGAGTTGTACAGTAGAAAGAGCATGCCTGCAGTCTCTTAAAGACATCAGACTGTTGCAAGTCAGCCATGCACATGGCCCTGAAGGGATATCTACAAGGTACTTAAAGCTATAACATAACTTGCAAAGGTCTGAGATGGAAATTGAGTCTAAAATATACAATTACATTTGAGACATGTTTTAAAACAGGCCATGAATATCTGTTTCCAAAAACTTCCTGTGACTGAATTTTCCTTTTGACAGTGAAATATGTTTTTTAAAAAGAAGGAAAACAGAAACGCTTGATACTGAAATATTTTTTACTGATGACTCGCATTATCCCTGAATGACAGCTTCTTAATTCAATTGCAGGAAAATATGGACATCATGCCCAGGTAAACACTAATTAACTTTTCATGACAGCCCCTTTTAAATTAAAGAACATAAACATTGGCATTCCAAGTTGTTGCCAAATTTGGCAGCTCTGATCTTGTCCTGATTCTAAGCCCAAGGAGCATTTACCAGGTTTAATTTCCGAGGACACTGGTGTGCTGAAGGCAAAGCTGGTGCTGCTGTTCCCAGCAGGTCAGGGCTCCATCCCCAACCTCTGTGGTGGCCTTCCCAGTTGGGAAACAAGTGAAGTGAAATCCCTCAGTGGAGGGGTGCTCTCCAGTTTTAGTTTTGTGAAAAAAGTTAAGCATTTAAAGACGAGGTTTCAGGGAAGCAGAGTCTCAGCCTGTTGAACTTGTTTTTATTCACCCTCCCCTCCACACCCCCGGAGATGCCCAAGTTTACAGTTTGTGGCGCTATCTGTAGGGCTTCAGACAGCAATAAAAGGGAGGCAGAGAGGTGCCCTGACAAAAGCCTGAAACCCTGGTATCTCTTTTGTTTTCACCCTAGTCTGTGGCCACTGACATTACTCCCTTACACCATGGATGGATAATAAGCCCCCTTCTCAGGAATAGAAAAGCTCTTATACATTTTAATGTGACCTTAGACAGTGCTTTTCAGAAATCACAGGCACATCTGACTACACTTGAGGTTGAATTGAGCTAATGGCATTCACCTCATCTTTAGATGCAAAATTGGAAGATAAAAAGACCTTGATGTGAAAAGGAAAGGGGGGTTGTGGGGAGTGGGGGTAGGGGGAAGAGAAGCAGATTAGAGATATTGCTTAAAAATCTTATGATTGCTAGTTGATAACGAAATGTCTCCTTCTCTTTCTAAAAACCCTATGGGCTTGCAAGATGTCCTTGCGCTTTTATTTTTAATGATAGAATCTTTTTATTCCCTGGCCAAGGAAATTTCAATGTTGCTGCATATGTGGCCAGGAGATACGTTGACCTTTAGCAAATCTTATTTTTAAAATCAGATGGAACAGTTATTGCAATATTCCAGCCCTGTAAGATTAAAAAAGAGCTTTCTTCCTCTGTAATCAGACGTGGATTAAATTTATTAAAGGTGCAGTATCTCTTTTAAATGACACTTGCCAGTCATACTGAATTCTAATAAACCATATGAAGATTTTGTATCCTCCTGCTTTTATTTTTTTCTAAAAGCTGAAACCAAAGCATTATAAAAAGAGTGGGATAACTTATTTGACTAGCAAAGAAACTTAATGTTAACAGGAGAAGGGCAGCAGACAAAAGAAAGCAGCTGAAACGTTAATGAATGATAATGCTGAGCAATGAAACATGCAAAGGAGCCTGCAATAAGGAAATTCAATGAGGAAAATACAATTTAAAGACCAAAGTAAATCTACTCCATGAAAAGGTGCAACTGGCACAGAAAAAGGCTTAAAAAATCCAATGATGAGTTGGTTATAATGATTTCAGTTCTATTTCTAAGCAGAATTGTCTGCCTTTTGGGTGCATATGCACATTTGAGAACGCAAGACCAGTCCATCCTATTTGAATGTGCTTGTGTTTGCTAAGTATGAAGAGTTGCCTGGGGTTGTCCAAAACATAAGTAAAGCTATATTATAATTCTTTCTCTTGGGAGTGCACAGACTGACTAGATGGGTACCTTGACACTGTTGCTGAAATTTTCAAAGCAAATTTGGAGAGTTACTCAGCAGCTTCCACTAAAACAAATCTATTTTGAGTCTTCGTTGAAAATCTTAACCTCTAAGCATGGGAGCAAATACACTGATGGCACAGGAAATGTGAAAGGTACAAGGACACTCAGCAGAAGTTTCTCGTTAAGCATATCCATCCTTTCAAAATAATTAGTAGAGTCCTAATTAGGAACCTGATCTGTGCTCTCTGATTGTTCCTAGCAAGGGAATCTTTCTGTCTGACCTTCCCAGTTCTACTTAGCCGAAATTTTCAGTGGTTCTGAACCTGCTCTTCAGAATCTGTTTGGATAGCTGATAATCACCATAGGCATTTTCATGGATGACCTCCTTTAAAAAAGCAAACATCTAGTTTTGCATGTCTATGTGCAGAGCCCTGGACTGCAAGCAGCACTGCAAGCTCAGGATCTGGCTGAGGATTTCGCTCAGGACAGTGCTATATGTGCACCAACAATACTGTCCCTCCCACACTAGTGTGGGAGAAGCTGTCCCGTGCTAGGTGCTGTTAAAGCATTTTCCAGCATCCCACTCTGAACTTCCCAATTCTCTTCCTGGTTTCTATCTCTTATTCCCCAAGAGATGCCCGTTATTGTAATTACATATGATAGTGTGATACATAGAGCCAAATGTATCCCCAGGGTAACTTTGTTGACACTAGTAGATTAGCATGTGTGATAAATTTGGCCATTCCCGTGATGCAAAACCTCTTCTTTCTATCCCTAAATAAACATTAATTAAAAATTTTACATAGATAAAATATATGAAAGGAAAAAGAATACTCAACTCCTTCTGCATTAATGTTACAAGAAATATCACTTACCATAGCGCAAACTAAGAAATTCAAGCTAGTCTAGAAAATTGAAGCATCAATGCCAGCTAACAGGAGCTGAGAATTAACTACCTGACTGCAATTTGTTAGTCATATTATTCACTTATGATTTTCATTTTACATAGGAAAACAGCCTGACTTTGAATGTGTGATTTTTAAAACCCAGATGCTTTACCAGCTTTAAAACTTGAAAATCAAAACCAGAAGAGATTTTTCTTTGTTCTATTTTTCTGTGTTTGTTTGCCTGTCTCTCCCTCTCCCTTTTCCTCTCCCTCTTCCTTTTCATTTTGCCCTTTCTTCCTTCTTTCTCCCTTTTTCCCTTCTATCCTGCTGTAGTTGATGTGAGTGCCTAACATTAGGCCAGTGTTCTTGTCATAATTTTCTAAATAAAAATTATTGTTATTAGAGGGTGGTCCATTATTTCCTATGTTTTAAAATGTGTTTTAAATTGCTTTTATGATATTGTACAATGCCCCAAGCACTTCAGTGGGGGAGCACTTTATAAATAAAATTATTATTATTATGCTTAGTGCACATGTCAGCAAGTGTTCATAAGAAGTAAGTGACTGGTACCCTTGCCCTCCAGAGACTGAGCGCCTTATTTCTTTAACTTGACTTTCACCGGCCTGAAGTCTGGGTAAGAATTAGAGTCACTTCTAATCTTGTTCTTCCCATTGGCACAAGAAAATGAGCTGTCATTGAGTAGCACTGGCAACAAAGGGCCATTTTTATCATTCCTTCTACATCATATTCTATAACCATGTTCCAGTCTTTTAATTTGGGGATGTAAAGTCGTCAAATGAGAAAAAAAGAAATAAGAGCTATTTAAAATTTCAATGGGACCTTCTGGAAGATTCATTTGTGTTGTGTGCATGGAAGTGTGGGTGGACTGGCAGAAAGGCAGCAATAATCTTAGTTTGTGTTATTGTGTTCATCTTAAAGCTTAATAAGCTGTTTGGTGCAACTTACGGAGAAGGTGTTGGCCCTAAGTTCTGATTGTGTGGTTCTTGAAATCTGCAATTCTTTAATAGATAATTTTTTTTTCCTTTAGATGAACTTTAAAGAAAAACTATAATGTAAGCACTGCTGGTTACTCTAGGTTGGGATTTAAGATTACAGCACTTAGTAAGATTATATATTTGATGAACAAGGCGAGGTGGTGTGTGTCAGCCTTTGAAGGGGTTACCTCGCTTAGGAAGTGAGTATTAACAGCATCTCAGCCCTACCAAGATTAATGTCAGTGGAATCAAAACTGGCATTAGCAGAGCACTGTTGTCAGGAAGCTCACAACAGTTCAATAACTTCAACACACTGGGTAGATTTCAGTGTGTGTGTCAAAGACTAGTACTGCTTAAAAAGGCATGTGTCAAGTAGGAAGTTTTAATATAAAGATCATAAAAGATTTGAATACCAAATGTACAAGTGTTGAGTATTACTTGTGGGTACTTGAAAAAACCCACAACTTTTAACATTTTTTTCTGTCTCCTCCCCCTCCTCTTTTTTTTTTTTTTTTTATTTTAGATGTAGAGTCCCATCAATAAAGAATTGGTACAGGAGTCTAATACAACCGGTATATCTAATCTCTAACACACGTAACTGTAGATGAACCTAGTAAGAAAATGTGGTTTATAAAGGGAAGAATATGTAAGGGAGGGATGAAAACTCCTCGATGGCTTTGTTAAACATGATCATGTATTTCTCGGGTTTTTCACTTCTATATTTCTTTACTTTTTCTGTGGCAATATTAAGGTGTCCAAGCACTATAAAAAACAAACTGCAAATGACCCGTTGCTAACTACAAAAGCCCTCCACTGATCGTTGAACCCAGGGAACAATAACGAAACCCGGCGATAAGTATTTTCAGGGGCACTTAAAAAATGACATAGGAGGGCCGTCCTCTTTCCCACCTCGTTCCCTGAAGGGAGAAACACCGCCGAGCCCCGTCTCCCAGCCGCTCGGAGCCGCAGGGCGGTGGGAGCGCGGCCGTGCCCTGCCCCGCCTCCGGGCGCTGCGAACCTGGAACCGGCAGCTGGGATGAACCGGCTGCGGAGCTGCGCTCTTCTCCTCCCTCCCAGAGAGTGGGGACTGCCTGTTTTTCAGTAGTGATGTAAACTAGGAAATATTTTATTTTTCGGCTTAGCTTTGTCAGACGTTTCGAGCTGGGAAGCATAAGCTCGACGTAATGTCTCGGTCCAGCTCTGGTTTATGTACGCGTGCAGATGGTGCGATTCTTACTCTGAATTGGGAGCGGCAGTTCGGCACAAACGCTGGTGCTGCTAGGGAGAAACTCGGGAATAATTTCTATGAAACAGATAGCAGTTTAGTTAACAGGTGAAATATAGGTAGCATTTTGTGTTACGTACCTTTGCAGGAATGATAATTTGGGGATGTTGTCTGCGTCTTTGGGAGGAGGAGGAAAAGAGATACATTCATTTGCAGAGGAGGATTTATTGTTACTGTCCTGTTAATTTCTCTTAACTAAAATATGGAATCTCAGAGAGCTAAAATGAAATTATGTAAAGAGCATAGTGTGTTTGTTTGTCTCTGGTATAGGCATTTTATAAATGAAGGCGTTCGTCTGCAAATTATCTGAAGTAATATTTTAGGGCAAGCCTTAAATCACACACTATTATTATCCATTGCCATGCTTTTCTCTCTCTGTGTCTCTACGGATATTTTTGCTTTCCTTGCCGTTGTGGAAACACAGTCCTTTACACAACTTTTTCTCTTCTATAAGTTACTGCTATTTGAAAACCTAAATCTGACTTCTGGCCCCTCCTGATTCATGAACAGCAGTTTGCTACTGAAAATCCAGAACTACAGGGAAGAAAAGATAAATAAATAATACAAAAAAAATTATTTGCTTTAAATATGTGAAGTGTCCCAATAATTTCAAATAGTTTAATTTAAATTTTAAACTGCAAATCTTCAACCTCTAATCACTTCTAAACTGAAGTGGTTTTAACCAAATGTGAAGTGCTGCAGAGTTTGAAATGATTATGCCTGGAGTAGATGACTGTAAACTTTGGAGAGGGTTTCAAAGTAGCTTTTTTTTTTTTTTTTTAAACAAAGACTTGCAGAGCATTGAACTATTCGTGCTGAAGAAGTTGAGGGGCTGAGAGGGAAGCTGTGTTAATACGGCAAGAACAAAACAGTGAAAAGGTGGAAGCATTTGAAAGTTTTCAGAGGTAGTGTTCAACGCCAGGCTAAAGCAAACATAGAAAGCCCCTCCCAGCCTGAGAGCCTTGGTATTGCCGGGGGTGTGCTGGGCTGTAGATGCAGGGGCAAAGAGATGCTGAAGGGTCTGTGGTCCCCAGGCTCCTGCGGCATGGGAAGGCAAGCCTCGGCGAGACTCTCTGGAGAGGAAGGTATGAGTGCAGCATGAGGATGGTTAACACTCCCAAATTTGCAGCTATGTTTTTAGGACTCTTTCCAGCATTAGTTTCTCTTCAACATTTTTATTTTAGGGCTTTCAGTCTTTGCATTATGTGTTTTTCCTGTTTGAGGGAGAGAGTAAGAAACTTAAACTAGAATTCAGAAGCTGGTCCAGGACTCTGCTCCAGCTGGAAAAACACATGTGCTGGCATTCAGCTCCTGTAAGCTCCTTTCTGACTATTTTGAATGCTGGCATTGTTACAATAGGCAAGGGAACAGTCATGATAGCCCAGGGTGACAAATTGCTCAGTCTTGTGCATATATGTTTTTGCCTGGCTGGTTTTTATTAGCATGGAAGCATCATCTGCGGACTGCGCATTCTTTCCCTTTCATTTTCATGACCTCGTCCAGTGCGGACGACTGACAGATTCACTATGTGATTTTCAGCTTTTGATGATTAACTTTTTGACAGCGGTCCTTATCTTTTATTTAATATTATTATGATGATTATAACAAAGGGCTACATGTCGGGCAGCATGGAAATCAGACTGGGTGCTGCCTCCTTAACTCCAGTGATAACTTTGTGTTGATTTAACAACAAACCAGAATACAACTTTATGGATTAAATGAGGAAAAAGGGGGACAACTGCTGAATCTGATTATTTGGGTTACTGCAATGGGTAGCCATTTTATGCCCTGCTCCTTCAAGGACTTTGGTACTTAGTTAACTTTCCTTGGGGGAGTAATCCCATTGAGTTAAGCAGGGCTACACATATTTATGGAAGGGCTAGGGCCTTATTGTGCAGGGAGGATGTAAATACACATCCACTTTTTCCTTTTTGGTTAAAAGGAGACTCTTGTAAATGAATGAAACCAAAATGAACAAACAGAAAACAGATGAAAGAGAAAACATCTTTTCTTGCTGAAAGAAAAATGTTACATGCATCACTTCAGATTTGGCAGCCCTTGTCTCTTGCAGCCTCTGGTTTTATTTGCTTAGGGATGGCTGAATTACTGGTTTTGATAATGTTTATGACCATGTGCTAGGAAAGGAAACCTCCCAATAGGACTAAACAACAACTCTCAAGCATGCTGCGTGCTCTTCAGCAGGTTCAACAGGGGAAAGCATTGAGGAGTAACTTTTGCTGTGCAGTCCCTCTTTTGCATAGGAATTTGCATGGAAGGTGTAAACACACTTTGCGTGTGCAAATCAGATGTAGCTGCTTGTTAAGCATTTGTCAAGGAGAAAGGTTTTGACTTTGACTTTGCAGCTTGTTTTCACTACTGGCCCAAGAGTTTAAATCTCTCATCATTTAGGTGATTACTGAATTATCCATATCTATTGCTCTATGTTTCAAGCAATATTTGTTTAATTTTTATGTCTTCCCTGAGGGCAGATGCTGGTAGGAGGACACTAAATGCAGAAGACCAATTTCTTTTCTACTTATTAGAAGACTGATTCCCCAATTTCCCAGCCATCCTTTCCCCATGTGAGTTTCATGCTCCTTTGTTGCTTTGATTTGAAACAGCTGCTAAGAGAATCTTTGCCACTGAGGTTTTGGTGACAAAATGGAGATTATATCCTCAAACATCCTCCCAGACATGTCTCTTTCCTTCTCTGCCTTGCAGAGGTGGGGTTAGCATTAGGAAATGTCTCTGAGGGCATTATGGCAGTAGAAAATATTCCTTTGCTTCGGGAAGTCAATACTGGCAAGCGATGGAGGCATGATATCCCCTTTTCACCACCGAAGTGGAGTGAAGGGGGTGAGTCAGTGCAGAATACTGTATCCTTGTTTAGCAGATGTTCCTCTTTCATGCATCAAGATTTTCCAATCAGTACATCTCATGGTTGGACTCAAGCAATACAAGATAAAATCAGTCCTTTCAGTGGGTGGAAAAACAGTCATGAATGTGTGAAAACTGTCTGGGAACATCCATGCTTTTCATTAAGGTCTTTGTGTATACAGAGGCTGAGAGAAAACCTCCTGCCATCTTTGAACTTTGGACTAGGCTTATAAATGGATGTCAGTGATCAGCAGATGTCTTGTTACAGGTTGCTGTCCTAGCTAAATGCTGCAGGTTGATCTCCAAAGGCACAAGGACTGAGCTGTGACAGCACTAATTAAGAAACCGGGCTTCTATTTTTTGACTGAAACACACTCACATATCCTATAGATTGACTGCTGAGGAGGACATCTAGCAGACTGTGCTCCTCTGCAAATGTGGTCAAAGCTTTTGGGCTGGAGTATTTCTTCTGTTACAACACACTTATTTGCTTTCACTGAGAAATTTCAAAGGAACAGGCTGGTTCTGACAAATAGAATCATAGATCATGGAATGGGTTGGATTGGAAGGGACCTTAAAGATCATCTAGTTCAAAACCTCCACACCTCCCACTGGATCGAGCTGCTCAAGGACCCATCCAGCCTGTCACTGAACTCTTATGGGGAGGGGGAATCCACAACTTCCCTGCAACCTGTTAGAGTGCCTCACCACCTTCATTGTGAAGATTTTTCTCCTAATGTCTGATCTAAATCTTCCCACTTCCAATTTAAAGCCATTCCACCTCATGCTATCACTACATGCCTTGTAAAAAGTCCCTGCCCAGCTTTCTTCGGCAGCCCCCTTGAGTACTGGAAGGCCGCTATAAGGTCTCCTTGGAGCTTTCTCTTCTCCAGGCTGAACGACCCCAAGCCTCTCCTCATAGCAGAGGTGCTCTATGCCTCTCATCATGTTTGTGGCCCTCTTCTGGACCTGTTCAAACAGTTCCATATCCTTCTTATGTTGAGGATTCCAGAACTGGACAGAATACTCCAGGTGGGTTCTCACGAGAGGGGAATACAGGGACAGAATCCCCTCCCTTGACCTGCTGGCCACACTTATTTTGATGCAGCCCAGGATACGGCTGGCCTTCTGGGCTGTGAGTGCACATTGCCAGCTCATGTCAAGCTTCTTATCAATCAGCCCCTGTAAGTCCTTCTCCGCAGGGCTGCTGTCAATCACATCATTCCCCATCCTGTATCAAAACTGTGGATTGTCCTAACCCAGGTGTAGGACCTTATACTTTCCTTTGTTGAACCTCATGAGGTTCTCACAGGCCCACTTCTCCCGTTTGACCAGGTCTCTCTGGAGTCTTCAGCACAGGAAGGACATGGATCTGTTGGAGTGAGTCCAGAGAAGGCCATGGAAATGATCTGAGGGCTGGAGCAACTCCCATACAAGGACAGGCTGATAGACAATGAAAATATTAGACAGCTCTGGTCCCAGTACAGACGCCTGAGGGACACCACTTGTCACAGATCTTCATCTGGACATCGAGCCATTGACCACTACTAATTCCTCATCCTCTGAACAGCCCACCCATCAAATCCATGTCTCAGCAGTTTAGAGAGAAGGATGTTGTGGGGGACCATGTCAAAGGCTTTACAGAAGTCCCAATAGATCACATCTGTTGGTTTTCCTGTGTCCACAAAACCAGCTTGGCTTCTTACTGCTCCCTCTCTGTTGTCCACTCCACAGGCTACCTGGGCTGAGGTGGTCCCAGCCTGTGTTCTTGCTGCCAGTGTGACACTCTTGCAGGCCCACAGTGCCCTTGCAGCTCTTAGTGTTTGGCACGCCTCTGTGGTAGCAGGTTTAGGGTCTCCCAGGCACCATGCTCTGATGCCCTGTTCTTCTTGTAGGGCCATATCTGAGCTGGAGGTGTCTGTGCTTGAGCTCTCCTGTAGAATTCGATCTCGAGTCTTCTAACCAAACACTTAAATATTTACAGCAGCTTTCTCAGCCCAAATTTTCCTGTCCACACTCAGCTTTAAAAACTTCACTCTTCCTCCTGATGTGGATTTTTGTTCTTTCAAAACTGCAAAACTTCCTTCAGAAAGACTGCTTTGTAAGCCAACTCTGGTCATCATATGGACCTGGATAACATGGCCTCAGAAGAAAAAGTGAGAAGAATGTGCGAGCATGTGGACTGGTGAATTGAGAAGAGGACTTTCTAGTGTCAGAAAACAGATATATAGTGCCTCACACTGCAAACACTTACTGTAACATGCTTAATTTTGGGGGCAATCTGAATACCTAAACGAGCCTGTGCCCCGGGAATAGATGTGGGACTTCAGACCATCATCTTGTGTAAGGCAACATTGCTCCATTTGAGTAAACAGAGTAATGAACTTCACTTGTGGTAGATCTGACTCTTTTCTTTTTGTGGGAAGCTTTTGCAGAAAGTGGCCTGCACTGAGGCCTTGTTTAGGGACTGTACCAGCAGTGCATCATCTCTTCCAGACTTCTGCCCCACTGAAAAATGGGATGTTCCCTGCTGCTGTTTTTAGTGTGGCTGAGGGAGCTGGTGTTGGAGAGGCATCTTGGGGAGGGACAGCTCTCAGGAGTGTGGTGAGGAGCTAGATGCTTTCCATTGCAGTGCTTTTCTGTCAGGGAGGTTGAGTTTAATTTGCTGGCTTATCTCTGGTGGTGAATTTCATTTCTGCTCTGTCGGTTCAGATTGCTGTGACACCCACCCATGCCAGCGTTGGCTGCACCCTTTGGCTGCCAGGTGCTCCTCGTGTAGCGGAGTGAGGAGAGGTGCTGGCTGCTCCCTGTTGTGCCTGACCTTGGTGGGGTGTAAAGACACTGGGATCTGCCCAGATATACCAGCTTCCCATGTACAGCCCTAGTAAACTCATCACAGTTGCATCTGTGACATTGGAGGCCTGAGATTGCCTGAGTTTTGTTCTGCTCTTCATGGGTTTCAGCACATAAATCAATGTGATTGTCCCGGTTCCTCTCCTTTGTTGTTTTGTTGTTTTATCTTGCGTTATAAAATTTTCTCATATTGGGTAGGTGTGAAGTCCCAACTTCACTTCTTTGTTTGCCTTAAGTATGCATCTCAGGGCTGGCCGTTGCACCCTCATTTTGTGGCTTCAGCAATGAATGGGGGGAGGAGGAGAGGGGTGCAGCAGCAGTTGCTCCCCAAAGCCTGATGTTAGAATATTGCCTGAGGGCCTCATCTGCGGGTGCTGTCACACACTCCCTTCCTCCACCCCCACGCCTGGCTGCCCTGGCTAGAGTCTACCAAAGGAGCTTCTACACATGCATGGCAAGACCACCTACACCTGCCGAGAGGTCAGGGACTGGCCTTATAAAAGAACTTGTGAGGTGTCAGCATATGCTCACCACTCCAATTGGATCACTGAGCCATGCAGCCTGGAAGAAGCTGCTGCTGGAGCTACTGTCCGAGAGACCGTGTGTTCCTGAGGCTGCTGCTGCCCCTTTCATTTTCCCTTCTCTTTCTCCTTCTCAACACCTCCTCCTGCCCCCCAATATCTATCTATCTATCTATCTATCTATCTATCTATCTATCTATCCATCCATCCATCCACCCACCCTGTCTTACTGGGTTTTTTTGAGTGGTATCGGTGTGTGATGGATCAAATCTGAGTGACCTTGCTTGTGTTCAGGGGTCAGATTTAAATCTGTTTTCTGCAACTTTAGTAAGTGTTGTTGTGCACCCTGCCTTGTTGTGTACCCGAGGTTTTTGTTCTGTTTATTTTGGTCAAAGCCAGAATAAATTTTGCTTTTTGATTTCGCCCTGAGAGTGAACTTGTTGGCCTTTGGATCACCGCACAGATAATCGAACCACCTTCTTTGACTGTGCAGGTCGAAAGAGGGCCCTGTAGGTAGTGGATCATAGAATCACAGAATCATAGAATGGTTTGAGTTGGAAGGGATCTTAAAAATCATCTGATTCCAACCCCCCTGCCATGGACAGGGACACATCCCACTAGATCAGGCCTTGAACTCTTCCAGGGAGGGGGCATCCACAACTTCCCTGGGCAGCCTGTTCCAGTGCTGCACCACCCTCATCATGAAGAATTTCCGACTAATGTCTAATCTAATCTGCCCCTCTCCAATTTATAGCCATTCCCCTTAGTCCTATCACTACATGCCTTTGTAAAAAGTCCCTCCTAGCTTTCCTGTAGCCCCTTCAGGTACTGGAAGGTCTCTATAACATCTCCCCAGAACATTCTCTTCTCCAGGCTGAACAAGCCCAACTCTCTCGGCCTGTCTTCGTATACGAGGTGCTCCAGCCCTCCAATCATCTTTGTAGCCTTCTTTTGGACCTGTTTGAACAGTTCCATATCCTTCTTATGTTGAGGATTCCAGAACTGGACAGAATACTCCAGGTGAGTTCTCACAAGAGGGGAATACAGGGGCAGAATCCCCTCCCTCGACCTGCTGGCCACACTTCTTTTGATGCAGCCCAGGATATGGTTGGCCTTCTGGGCTGCGAGTGCACGTTGCCAGCTCATGTCAAACTTCTCATCAATCAGCCTCCATAAGTCCTTCTCTGCAGGGCTGCTGTCAATCACATCATTCCCCATCCTGTATCGAAACCGTGGATTGTCCTAACCCAGGTGTAGGAACTTGCACTTGGCCTTGTTGAGCCTCATGAGGTTCACACAGGCCCATTTCTCCAGCTTGTCCCGGTCTCTCTGGGTGACATCCCATCCTTCTGGTCTGGCAACTGCACCACTCAGCTTGGTGTCATCTGCAGACTGGTTGAGGGTGCACTCAATCTCACTATCTATATCATTGATGAAGATATTAATCAGTACTGGTTCCCAATTCCCCCTGAGGAACACCTCTTGACATGGATCTCCATCTGGACATTGAGCTATTGACCACTACTTTCTGAATATGACCATCCAACCAATTCCTTATCCACCGAACAGTGTACCCATCAAATCCATATCTCAGCAATTTAGAGAGAAGGATGTTGTGGGGGACCGTGTCAAAGGCTTTACAGAAGTCCCGATAGATTACATCTGTTGGTTTTCCTGTGTCCACTGATGTGGTTACCCCATTACAGAAGGCCACTAGGTTGGTCATACAGGACTTGCCCTTGGTGAAGCCATGCTGATTGGGGCGTGGCAGTAGGGGAGGAATGCAAACAGAAGAATAGAATGGAAAAGGTGAACTCTTTCTTGTCCTGTTCATGTGGGACAAGTTTTCAAGAATTCTACATCATCCTCAGTATTTTGGCACTGGTTTTAATAACTTTTAATCACTTTCCTCGTTAACCCGATTGTTCATTTTTCAATATGCTCCTTTAACTACTTATACACCTCACAAAGAACAGTGCAGAGAAAGCAAACCAATTTATTAGAAAAGTAGAACCACATGGCATTCCATATTGGGCAGATTTGTGATGAGCAATTAATTATTTCTATTTTCTTCCTCCTCAGTTTAACTACAGTTTAAGTTGTTGATGTTAGTATTATCAAACCAACATTTTTGTATGATTTGCCAGGTTTGACAGAATTAAATGGATTTCTTTAAGTGATAATAGACATAATTAATTCGGTGTATAAGTTGCTTCTTTGCCTTTGAAGTTAAGTAAAAAATGAGATGTTAGGACTGAAATAGTGATATTTAATTGGAAAACATTATAAAAAATAAACTACATACACGGCAGTCCCATAAAATAGAAAAGAGACAGTGTACGTGTAACTGCAGAAATTAACAATTTGTGGTTGAATGTTTTGCTTTAATAGCAGTGAGGGTGGTAGTAGTGATTGCAAGCACAATGGAGGGAAGGCAGAGTGACACAGAAAGGGCAGCGATGAGCTATTTGAACATGATTGACAAGAATAGTTACGTGAAATTTCTTTATAGGTCATTCAGACAGGCAGAATGAAACCATTGCTCTTGGAGACAGTGCGAGTGTTTAATTTTCCTTATATCATCTTTTGTAGTCATATAATAAATAGTGGTTATACGCAATGCTAATACCTTGTAAAGGATGTTAGGTTTAGCCATGTGCCTCTGCACCTGGCTTAGTAGATATATGGAAGATAGAAGAAGGTGTTAGCGTGTTTAATGGCTTTTAACATACAGCACTGCTTATCAGGACCCCATTCTGAACAATGACGTGTAGGAGACCTGACATTCTCCCATGCCTCAGCTGGAGAACTTGGAAAATCTAATCTGTGATATCAGTATTATAAACTAGATATTACTCTTGGATATTATCAACTGATTATGAGCTCGGTCCAATGTAAGGTAAAATTTGGCTGTTTATTAAAATGTCTAGGTTTCTGGCCTACCTCTTCCCTCAGAAATAATGTGGTTTAAGTTGTTAGATGGAAGTTCTGTTTTATTTTCACTCATGAGGATAAAGCAACTGTGGCAGAAGAGTATGTGGAAGGAGAGGAGAAAGGCTGGAGATGAATTCCCTCAAGTGGAACAGGGCTTCCTAGTAAAAACAGTAATTCTCCCCAATAATAGTAGTTTAGGCAAGGTAATTAAATGGGTGCTAGATGTATTCCTGTACAGTTGTGGTGAACGGAGTTCTCTAGTTTATACTGGATGCCAGTTGGGTGAAGCTGGCTGTGTAAGTGAAGAGATTACAGCAATGCCTACAAAAGGATGAAAACTAAAGCTTTTATTCCACAAGAATTCGTGAGGAAACAATATGGATTATAATACTGAGAGTCCCTTTTCCCCCTCCTACACCTTTGCTGACAATGAAGACATGTACAAGGTTCATTCTTGGCCAAATATGTGCCCACAGACCTCTCCAGTCTGGGTGGAAGAAAGAGGAGGTACTGTTGAGGAGTAAACAGAAGATACCTGTGGTCATCTTTAAGTTACTCTGATGGTGAAAGATCCTAGTAGCTGCCATCAAGTGAGCCTTTGATCAAAACACAATAATACATCTCATTAAAATCATTTGGTTTGCCAAACAGTCCTTTTCATGCTCTGAAGAAGCAACTGAGCCTCTTTAAATACAAAGCAAATAGCAGGCAGAGACAATGGAGGGATTTCAGACAGCACATGCCAGGTCAGAGCTGAGCATGTAGGCAAGGGGTTTTCCTTGGTGGCACACAGAGGGTGGGATATTGTGTTTGCAGTTGCTGAGCATCTGGTGGCAGCAAAGCTATCCAAAATCTAGGAGAAGTAGATGTGATCAGGGATGGGGCAGCAGGAGTGGGACTGGAAATCTCAGATATGGAGCTTGATGGTGCTGGATGGTGCATTCTGGATATGAAAATAGTACAGAAACCCCTTCTACGTTCAGGAAAACACACCTCTGGTTTGGCAAAAAAAGGAATAGTGAAAACACAGCCTAGAGAAGACCATTGTACTGTGTCACTATTTCCTCATTTAGAGTGGTCCTGGGGGGAACTGAATCTTGTTTAACAGCTAAGACCAAAGGAGCAACAGTGATTAACTTGAAAACCAGTGAAGTATGTGGAAGACTCCTACTGCCTTTTGTGAGCTCTGGATTGGGTCAAGGTTGCCAAGAGATTGATACTGTTAAGATGATTATCTCAAGGGGATGTTTCTGAGGGAACTGTACAGTGGGGAAGACAATACGTGCTTTGCCTGGTTTTGACAGTATGTCACATTCGATGGATGCTCTCTTTCCTTCTCAGCTTTTGACAGGCCGTAAAGGCTAATTAAACAAAACTACTGAATTCACATTCTTCCTTCAAAGGAGTACACATTTATGCTGCAAATAGTTAATAATGACTATTGTGGGTATGTAACTAGTCAGTGTGATATAGCACATATTGCAGAGCCTACTGAAGGCAGATATTCCCAATTAACACATGGTATTACCAATCAACATTTGTGCCATTTATAGAACATGTTTCTTTGCTGCTAGTGGGGCTTCAAGACCCACAATGGTATGAAAGCATTTTTCAAATAGGTTTTTATGTCAGAGAAGGAGTAAAACTCTGCGTTGTTGAAGAGATGGAAGAGCAATGAAGAGCTGCACTCTAGGGAAAAGAGCAACACTTTACAAGTGTACAAAAAGACAAAGTCCCTGCCTGGAAGGACTCACAGTCTCCAGCTGAGGAATTTCTGTGTATGAGACATCAGAGGATGGCAGTGTGAGGGAGGAGGGAGACAGACAAAGTGGTGTGATAAAACACAGGTGCATACCCTGGAGAACAGCTTTTTTGTATTGTGCTTTGCCGGTGGATTGCGGAGGTAGGGGAGTTTCCACCTCATGGGCAGCATCGACAGGAAGCAGCAGGAAACAGAACAGAGGAACATAGTTTGAAACAAATATTTAAGAAAAGACAATGAATGGGTAGAAAGTCATTGTCTACTTCCCCAGTTTTGGATGCTCTGGAGAAAAAGTGACTCCCCAGGCATTATCAAGCATCTCTCTTGCTGTGAAATATGCCACCCTAGAAAATACTTCGATGTGGACATATGCTGGAGTATTTTTCTGTCCTCACCACTCAAGAAAATGCTGTCCCCTTACCTTTTCTTCCTGACCCTTCACTGTCACAGCTGTACAGAAAATCTTCCTTGGACTGCTATCAGTTCCTGGGGCTAAAGTCTGGTATTTCACTGTCCTCAAAGTTTGCTTAGCTGCAAAGAGGTTCCTATGTATGAGGGATTGGGAGTGGCCCAGAGGTTAATGAGAGAAATGGAGTGGGTCATCAGTGAGGAGACACAGGACAGAGAATAAATAAATAAATATATATGTATAAAAATATATATATACATGTATGTATACATTATAGATACATAAAAAACAAGCAGAAAATAGACAATACAGAGAAAGAATAGTCGCTAAGAATGGTTTGACATATACTTTCTTATGAGGCATTAATATATGCTGTCTTTAATGATGCAGCTTGCATGCGTCGGGGTAAAAATGAGGCAACACCTTAGGCTGAAGCAAAACAAACCGTGCCTGGAAAGTCCTCTGCCCATTTTTCCTCTTTCCTTTTCTTTGAGAAAGAGCTGTCAGTACCTCCTGCTGCAGTCCAGATATTGGTATAAATGGGTAGTAGTGTCTCATGAGGGATGTGGGTTTTTTTTTCAGCTGAGGTGCTGTAGTATTAGGTTTTGTATTCTCTTGATGCTAAATAATCATGTTGTTCTCACTCAGCTTGTCAGGAGTTTGTGCTGGAGCCTCTGAGGTGACTGGACCTGGAAAGTTGCTAAAAAGAAAGATAGGTGAATAATTGCTAGGGGTATTTTAGAGCTGTTTCTGCCTCCTCTGTAATTAAGAAAGCACAGCTTGGGGTTTATATAGATGTTTGCATGATTTTTTTCTCATCTCATTTATTTTTAACAGGAGAAATCTGAGTAGTGCTCCCTTCCTTCATTGTGTTCCCTTTTTCTACATACCATGGAAAAAAAGAAACAGAGGGGGATTAGCAAAGTCACCTCTGAAAATGTGCCTCTCCCCTCCACCCATCAACAGGAAATGAATACAGAACACAACTAACACCCCATTTTTCATTAGTTCCAGATTCAAGAAGAAAATTAGGGGAAACCTTCAGATCTGTAGTGCAGGTGTCTTTTCTTCCTAATGCAGGTTTTTAGTAGTCACTTCAGCCTTGAGTGTTTTACATTAAAATCATACTGTTCAATTACCTAATTTAATTCCTCTATAAGACTCCACTGGTCTCCAAGTACTCATCTTTCCAATCATCTCTAGTAGTTTGCAAGAGCTAGTGAACTTTTTGAATGAGCATTTTCCATTTCTTGAGGCAAGACATTACACTCCCTCTTCATTGCCTTGATAGAAACTGCCAGGGGATTTCTATGAGTTAAGCACATTCTGAGAATGGCTTCAGTGAAGGTGATTTCCTCACAACACCATTCTTGGAGAAATTGTACAACACAACCATACAACTCGGGTGAGTTTTCCCTACAGTAGAACCTACTTAAGAAAACATACAAAAGTATCTTTACCAAATAATACAGCACTTCAGTAGGGCTCCACAGTTTTCTTTTATTGCTGGTGAATGTAAATACTGAGCTAACAGCATGTAAAAATTTGATATGAAAATACAGAGAAAAACAGTCATATGAATTTTATTTTTCCTTCAGGTACTCTCTTCTTCAGAGAAAAATCACAATTGCAAGGTAGCTTTTCTTTCTAAGGTTTACATGAGTTCTGATTAAAATGAGTAGCTCTTTTCAAATAAAAAACTGTTTGCTTTTACCAAAATTCACAAAAGCAGCAATTTTCATAACCTACGAGAACAGAGGAAATTTTGAAAATCACAGTTGTCCCTACCTCCAAATAGTAGGGAAAAATGATAGACATTTGGTTAGCTTTATTGAGAGCATAATGTGCTGTTTGGCCTTCAGTACGATATTTCAGAGTATTTGGATCCAAAATACCTCTCTGAGTCATACTGAATGTTTTATCTTCAATGTAGCAGCCCCATTTATGGGAGTGGAAGCTGTGATATTGATCATTAGAAGTTGCATATTGCTAACATTTTAGCCATAAACTTATTATAACCCTAAAAAAAATCAGCATCTTCCCTGGAGTGGATTGAAATGCTTATTTTACAGATGCCTGATGAAATTTCTGAAGTTGCACAAGAGATGAGATTTCTTTTTAACCTGAATAAAAAGACTCTTTCTGTGTTAATTCATGAACTGTTTTACTTTCATTTGTTCTTGCCATTTAAAGATAAAGCATCACTGAGGTGCACCTTTGTTTTTCTGCCACAAACCCTCCCAAAGTGCAGAAATCCAGTCAATCAGTTTCACACACCCAAAAAAATAATGGCTTGACCTGCCTGTGGCCAGATCTGACATGCCCTGCTGTGGTGGGAAAATTAATTCACCTCACTACACTGCAGTCACCCTCAGCTGAGTCCTGCAATTATTTCATTATGATCTAACTGAGGCTGATAACAGATCTCATTTGATAACTGTGGATGGCTGGGAGGGCAGCATGGGGGTGGGAAGTGGATGCCCACACATGTCAAGCCCTTGCATCTAACCAACTGAGCTTTGTGAAGCTTTTTTTGCCTGATGGAAATGGGGGTGATTAAAGACATGTTGTGCCCGTCTGTGTAGCTTCCACATGATTTCTCTCCCCTAGACGATGTACTGTGCAGTTAGCATATTTGAAAACCTAGAGGCTTTTCATCTTCTGCAGGGACAGGGAAGGATGTTTATGACGGGCTGGCTGGAGGAGCACGCTAAGAGTCCAGTGTTTTCTGGAGAAAGGATCCACTATCATATTTATTTTCTTTCTTTCTTTCTTTCTTTCTTTCTTTCTTTCTTTCTTTCTTTCTTTCTTTCTTTCTTTCTTTCTTTCTTTCTTTCTTTCTTTCTTTCTTTCTTTCTTTCTTTCTTTCTTTCTTTCCCTTTTTTTTTTTTTTTCACCTGTGCTGTGACAGATGGACGAAGGGAGCCCTGGAAAAGTGTTAATTGCTCTTTTCTTTCATTCAAGTGGTTCGGAGGTTCAGGGGACCCTCTAATTAAAGAATCTGTGAGTGAGCTGGGCATCTGGCCTCTGCCATTTTAATCAAACTTGTAATATGAAGAGAGGGCAATGGTTGTCCAATTACTTGACAGCTTGAAGATGTATATATGGTAAGCAAATACATTTGCTCAGAAGATGCCAAATTGCCATAACAACAAAATGCATGCTATCTATTTTATGTTTATCGTTTTTTTTTTTAAATGCATAAACATGTACTTCATCCCCATCCTCAGAATGGATCTATATGGGTTATAAGATCCTTCTGCATGATTTAGCATCTGCAACAAAATTGCTATGCAGAAGTTTTGTAACATATGCAAATATCATGATACTGAGTCATGGAACAGTTTCTCTAATATGAAAAAACTACTGAATTGAAGTTCTTTATTTTTGAGTCTCCTGTGAAATATCTAATTTCACCCATTTGCCTACAGAAAGTTGCTATTCATTTGAATAAAGAACTTAACTATTATTTTCATGTTTTTCAAAGGATCATGATCCTAGCTCACACACCTGGAGTTTATCACAATGTATATCAAGACTTCTTCATGTTAGTGAACATTACGCTGAGTATAAAATGATGTAATGCTGTTTTCCTAAATCTGATGACAACCTGGAATAACTGCTGAGCAATGTGTGTTTTGAAATTCTTCCTAAATGCTGCTAGCTCTGTAAGGCAAAGATGAATGTTCAAATACCATTGCTGTTACTTAAATATCCAGGATTTTGTTGAATCAGCTAAATTCACAGTATTTCACTGTTTGTCTTTTTGAAGGAAACAACTCATAAACTGCTTATCTTGTTACTACAAACTATATCCCATTTTCTTCAAGGTAAGATTCTAGTGTCAAAATAAACAAGGCAGATACCTCTTTAGTAACTACATAATTCTGATTTATTTTTAATTAATTAAAATGTCAGCACCAAGATACAGAAGGAGGCTGCTGCAGACTTTAGAGTTTGCTGCAGAATCCGAAGGATCTTGTTGCAAGTATAAGCTGTGCATCATAACATATTCTTTAAAATGTGGATGGTTCAGTTGCTGGCATCTGGTCAATGGAGCTTTACTTCTTTTGGTCTTTGAATCAAGGTTGAGCAGTGCATAACAATAGATGGTATTTTTATTTTCTACAAACCAGTCAGACCTATCACCTCTAAACCACATCTTCATAACTCTCAGCTGTATTCGAAATCTCAGCAAAAAAGCCAATATAGAATGGATTGTTAGACTCAGCATGCCTCTTCTGGATCCAAAATTAAGAGTCTCAAGCTGCACAAAGGAATCTCTCTTCAACCCTACTGTGGTGTTCCAGTTATACTTTTCCAGTTTTGTGAAGAGAGAGCTCTTCATCTCATATCTTTTACATATCTTTATCATTAGTCCTGAGCCTTATTTTAAAATTTCCTCCACCTAGGCAAATTTCTGTCTACTTCTGGCTTACACACAACATAGAATGCTGGCAACTGTCAGTACTTTTATAGCTGGCCGCCAAACCATCAATTTGAGTGAAAAAAACAGACTATTTTCTCGTACTTATAAGACCTACATTTATAGTATCCACATGCTGGGGTAATTACTGCTAAATAATTTAATACTGTAAAAACTGACATATCCATTTAGGTATATGCCTGTTACATTGTTAAACTGTATTGGGGTTCTGACCTCTATTAGATAGCAAATAATCCTACTAAAGACTGGTCATTCTCTCTTTCTTACTCTTTTTCTTGCTTTCATGGTGAATTTTATTCATAGAGCTTCAGGTTTTGCAGCTATTCTTGGTGTTGAACAATTAGTAGGTACACACTTGTGGCGGCACTAAAAATTCAGTGCAATCACAATCATGTCTGATTACCAATTCAGAAGGATCTAACTATTTAGCTGCAAGGATAATTTTGCTCACTGTAAACAGCTTGGAGAACTGTGTGTGATCATGTTGTGTGACCAAATAAAAAAAAAATCGAATTAGATTATTTGCTAAATGCCAAGGCACATTAAATATTTTTGACAACAATGAAGATTCTTTGTAAATTGTAATTAGACTGGAAATTATTGCACAGAGCCTGCTTCTCTATAATCCTTTTAAATCAGAGTAGTTGTAATTGGCCTTAGAGACTCAAACTGCTTCGTGTTTTATTTTCTAGAAGTTCTGCTTCTGCATATGTAATAACAGAATCCTTTGTGGATATGATACAATAGACATGCGTGTAGGGTTATTTTAGTTTGTTTGTTTTGGTAGTGAGTCAGATAACCAGAGAAAAAGAATACAGAAAAGAAAATATGCAGAATGCTCCTGGATATGAATGGTACTTAAATGCAAAAAAAATGTTAGAAATTGTAATGGTCCAGATGAGGGTGAGAGAAGCAGCATAGCTGTGCTGGTTAACATCTGTCAAGGATCTGGACCTATATTTTGCCCAAGAAACTGCCAGAGGCTTCAGGAAACCTAATGTTTTGGGTTTTCCTGAACACAAAGCCAGGGTTTTTTTTCAAGTTCCAGGTCCTTAAAGTTTCCCTTTCACATTTATGATTTTTTTTTTTCTCTTCTGGCTTTAGATTCACAGGAACAGAAACTAGAGGAGAGCCTGAGGGAAAGGATGAATTCTGCTGCAGCCATTTTACATCAAAAGAAGGCCCTTTTCAGTGAAACATCCTTATGCTACCAGTGGCACAGGAGCACAAGAATGTCTGTGTGTTTGTATAAATAATAGCTGTGGGAATGAGAGGGAGCAGTGGCAGATAGTCAAGGAGTTAAGTGGAAGTCAAAATTAAGTAGGAATTTTGAGGCTTATTTGATGTAACACTTGGCTTTGAGGAAGGAGGAAGTTGGACTTGAAGCAAACCTGCAAATTACAGCCCAGCCTCATTAGAAATTAGCTGGTAGTAATCAGAGAGCCTTAACTAAGTGTAAAAGTATCTTTAATCTAGAGATGTAGGATTCTCTTGGGTGGCTGTTGCTCATTCTGTCATAGACTGAATTAGCTAACAAAACTAAATCCATCAATACATCTAATAGAAATTTTCAACTCACCTCTGCTGAGCTTTGATTTATCACCAAATATCCGAAATGAAGCAAGGTTTGTCTTGGAACAGTTTACACAAGACTAACATTCACGTGATCGTGGCTTTCACTGAAATGAGCATAACTTCTAGTCTGTAAATGTGATGAGAAAATAATGTACCTAGAGCCACTTCATGTATGGAAGTTACCAACCTCAATCTCCACCGAGAATATATGTAAAACTGCAAATTTTAGGTCTGTTGGATTAGTTTAGATTTTCCTTGATCTAGCTGAGGCTAGACATTGGCCTACATATGTTGGGGTTTTTTTTTATTTTTAATATTTAGTTTACACCCATCACTCAGAAGTATAAATCTCACCTGCTAATGTAGATTTATTAAAATCAATAGAGTCCAAGGGTAAGATTTCAGTTGCATTAATAAAGCAAATGGCAAAATTCACAAGAAAGGACTAGAACTTTACTGTACAAACCTGATTTTTAGAACATTGAAAACTTAGTGTAAAAGCAGTATAAATATCAGTCTTGTTTTGAGGAGATAAGACCTACATTAATATAGTCCATCCAAACCATATTATCTTCAATGGGGCTTGTGTTAGATACTCTGGAAAAAGAGCTGAAACAATGTCTTTATCAGTATGGACAATTTCTATTTGAATGGAATATTTTCCTATCAAGCTGGGTTTTTTCAATAAACTAGAAGATTCTAGCCAGGACAGAAATTTCTAAATGAAAGTCTTATCTGAAGCACCAGGTTAACATATGCTTCTTTCCTTCAGGATAGCCACAAACATATTTGTGTTTTGAAATTGGTGAGATTCTTAGATCGATAATGTGTGATGTGGTGAAGTTGAAAGGGCAACTTGGCAAAGGCTATTGCCTTTTGCCTTTTCTTCCTTCAGGTCTACGTCGTTGCTGGCTTATCTAGCATGCTGTAGAACATGCGGTCATGGGGAGTATTGAGATGCCCAAAGATGAAAGGGCAGGATTTAAACAAGTGGGAAGATATGCATTCAGATGGGGCATTGAGAGAGACATCTACCTCATGTTACATTGTAAAACAGAGCCCAAGGCTTTGAAGAGCCAAAACAGCTTTAAAAAATATTAACAGTCTAAAGTTCTGATGATTTCTGCAAGCTGGAAGAATAGGTTTTGGGCAGCTCGTTGCTCTGGGAGAGTGGGGAGGCTGCTCCCTTGCCCATTGCCTGTGTGGATCATGGGGTCAGCAGTGGGGCTGGGAGCGGGATGATCTGGGGCAGGTGGAAACACTTCTCTGAAGCCTCTGGCTGAAATGGCTGATTCACAACGTGTTCCTGCAGCCTCTGTGTTACACCCTGCTGGCCTGGCACCAAAATGGAAGAGGCTTTGCTTTCTGCATCCTCTTGTCACCACACTTCAGTGCCCAAATCCCACCGACTTTGTTTAAGCCTCAGTCAGATGAACCACCCATTGAGTCAATGGAAACCTTTTCCAAGCAGGACTTGAATAAGGAAGTTGAAGAAGGCATTTCCAAGGGGATGAGTGGACCAGGTGACCTAACCGGTCTTTTCCACATAACACTTTAAAGGACAGAAAAATGCCATGAGGGATCTTGCAGTTTTGTGGGAAAGAGAAGCAAGCACACTGCTGAAGTAGTAGGGCTGGAAGGCATTAGACCTTAGAGTGGTTTAATTATCCTGTTGTTGCTGCTGGGAAATAATTCTTGCTTCATCAGTGCACAAGTCCTTTCAGTACAAGTTGTGCTGTAGATCGGCAGAAGGGCCGCAGCCATGCATTGCCTTAGGCAGGACAGCCGTGCCCTGGCTGTGGGGCCATGCTTCTCTCCGGTCCTGCTCCTCTCAGTCCTGTGGCTACTATTTCTCTGGCATAGAAAGGCTTTTGTAACAGGACCCTATGTTTTGAAGTGAGAAAAATTTTAATATGAAGAGTGCTGTATTTTCCAATATGTATAGGTATGTAAGTATATATGAAAAGAGGGAGAAAGAGGCTTTATATGTACACAAATGCATGCACATATTTATTTACAAAGACTGCACCTTTTAAAGGTAAAATAGTTTATAAAAACAGTGAAATGGAGTCAAACTTCAGGGTGTAGTACTTCAGATCTGGTCTCTGGCATCATGTTCTTGTTAGCCTCAGTACTTTCATTTGAAAAGTCATTTTTATTGATGTTATTACTAGACACCTGAGTCAAATCTGCAACGTAGGTTAATTAGCTACAAAGTTTGGAAGATCATGGAAGATGAAGAGTGCTGTAGTGTATTGTTACTGCTTATTTCTGCAGTATGTCTGTCTGATTGTGTGCTGTGTGCCACTATGTGCTGGTGTAAGTGCAGGTCCAGGATGGATGTGTTGCTCCGTGCTCTCCAGTTCTGAAGCATGGAGGTACTGATGAATAATCAAAGAGATTTGGTATTAGGATCTTAAAGAACTGATGGGGACTACAAAACTGAAAAATTGCTGGAGATTATGACTTCTTGGTTTTCCTTGATTTGCCAGATATGCCTGCTGACTGGACAGTGTGGTAAAGCAGTGCAAAGCAAGATCCCCTTGCATCTTCTTTTCAGTTTGTTTTCCGAGGGAGAGATGACTCTATTACCTCCTCCCCCGTCCCTGTGCTTGCTGCTTCTCTGGCCAAGATGACTGTTGTGGGTGGCATGTCCCCCTGAGCACTCTAAGGAACACCCTGACTTCCTCCCCCAGAGTCTAAATGTCTCCTTTGATTTTCCTGATGCCTGTCACCCTGCCACTGTCACTGCCGATGTCTACAGTGCCAGGGACACTGCACATGAAGAAGTGCTTCATGAAGCATGAGGGTCAGAAAGATCCTCACAGAAGCCTGCATTCTCCACTGGTCTCCACAGCCCCAGTGAATGGAGATCAATGCTGGAGTACTGAAACTCAGCCACTCCTGCTTCTCCTCTGGTTGTCCCCTTCCTGCACAGTGGCTACTCGCAGCCACTGGCCTGTTGCTTCTAAATATATGACTGCCTCTATCTTGTCACCCTGGCACAGCTCGCTCTCTTGCTGATGTGAAATAGGTACTATATTTACCCAGAAGAGTCATGAAAATTGCCATGACAATGATTGTGGTTGCTTGGGAATGCAAAAAGCTAATTTTGCCTGAATAATAAGGCACAGAGTTATCTGTCTCCCTTGGTAAAGCAATGAGGAGTTTATGCAGGTGCGAACAGGTAATTTTTGTGAGGGCATAATTGCAAAATATGAAAATGTTCTTGTATCAGTTCAGACCGGTGACTAATAAATACCTCTAATGTGCTAATGGCTGAATTTTGATGCCCTCGCTCGTTGTGCTGAAGATCTGTAGGAAAACTGAATGTCCCTGCCCCCTTGTTTCACTGCCAAAGAGAAAAAATATCCTATTACACAAACTTTAGCCTGAAAATAACTCTCTACTGTACATCTTTGCCCAGGGCGAATTTTTCACTGGTGAGTAACAGCATTTTCACAATCTACCTTTTATATTTATCGCTCTAAAGCTATGTAGTATGCCAAAGTTCATTTAAAGGAGACTACAGCTTTTGCTTTTGGAAATCTGAAGGGGAAGAATAAGATAGCTACCAAAACCTAAAACTTTCTCAGGCAGTGCTTTTCCTTCTCCATCACCTCCATCACAAAACATTTGAAGAATTGTTTTGTGAAATGGTGACAAAGATTCCATCCAAACAGTGTAAAAATCACTTCAACGTTTGCCTATTTGTTTCAGGAATGTTCTGATGTCTCTGAATAAAAAAAAAAAATACCCCAGTCTCAGCAAGGCAACACCCTCTCAGAGGGATAGATGTTTGGAAGAGGATGGCCATGATGGACTCACATGCTCTCCATGTGCTCTGAAGCTGTTGACCTGCTGGCCTGGGAGCTCAGAGCCCTGGTGCACACCTCCGTCTTGAATAACAACAAGGGTCTGAAGCAATTTCATGTGTTAATCAACTTTTCCCAACCCAGATGAAGCAGTTTGCTGAGAAAGCTGAGAAAATTTTTTCTACCTTCGCTGCAGCTGACTGCAAGCAGCATTGAGTGAATATGTACCGACACAAACCCACTCTCCCTCACCAGTGTTTCTTTTGCTGCTGCACAGTGGTTTAAGGCAACTCACAGCTGTTTCTGAGGCAGTTTTGTGCTCAGTTTTAGTCTGTGGGAGCAATTAGCCTTCAAAGGCATTGGTAAGACTCGGCAAAGGGTACTGGTGGCTTTAAAACTTTTCCCAGGAATTAGATAAACAGTCTCTTAAGGTTCAGAAGAAATTTCTCTCTCACCTTTAAAATTTTTTTTGGTGTCTTGCACTTTTAGTAACTGACAGTTTTGCAAATTGCTAGTAAAGATCTTAAATGTCTAATTAAATCTTGAAGATGTACAAGAGTTTGAAGAGCGTGATTGATGCCCACAAAGGTATGGCTGCCTAATGGAGTCATCCTGACAGCAATCGCAAAAGCCCATTTAACGGCTGATGTCTTGTTGTGATCCATGTTGTCATTTTTTCATTACTGATTAAAATTAAAAATCTGCTTGGCAAATCCATTGTAAAAATTTCCTTCATGAAAATCGACGGGTACAAATTATTTTGTCAATCGCCTGGCAATCAAACTGTGACTGAAGACTGCTTCATGACCATAGATTTTTTTTCTTTTTTTCTCGCACCAGTGAATTTTCATTGTAAAGTTTTTTAAGCGTAGGTGGCAGTCTTGGCAATTCTTTTTTTTTTTTTTTTTTGTAAATAAATAAAGCTGAAGCTCTATATTTTAATGAAATGTTTTGTTTATGTTGTCTTCCCATTCCCATTTGAAAGGAAATGGGAATGTTCCTCACTCTGAAAGTTGGCCTATGCTACTTACTTGTCTAATGCCATGTAATGACAGGAGAATAATAGTAATAAAGGCATCTATTAGGATAAAATCTGTTTTGAGAATGGAAGCGTAAACTCTAAAATGCAAAACTGAAAAAAAGAGGAAAAATTCAAACAACTCTTGTGACGCCACATTCAATATAGATAGAAGGTATTTATGGCTTCACTTCTTGGTGGGATATTAAGCACAGTGTTCCCGTATGCAGGTACAGTGAACCTGGATGGGCTGTCCTGGGGTGAGCTTGGCACCTCACCGGGGCTGGGCTGCAAATCCCCTGAGAGGGCTGAGCCCTGGCATCACAGGGCATCCAGGTACCTGCTAGAACGGCAAAGTGCAGTGAGGTTGTGAATGAGCACTGATATACTCCTTGCAGAAACAGCTCTGAGGTTTTGGTAGAGAATAGTTCAGGGCCAGACGAAAGTGTGATTTCTGTAATGACCCTAATTTCTCTGTAAAATTCAAAAGACGCTTTGCACTGGATATAAACAGACAACTCAAGCAGCAAGGAAAACATTATTGTCCCATTAATAAAACTTTTCTCCCACTTAATTGATATTTCTGCTTCTCATACTCACGTCTCATTGCTGAATATAATTCAAAGATGATAAAAATAGCTCTCCATAGCTGATAGGTGTGCTGGTTTCAAGTTTGATCTCTGTTGCTGTTCATGCTTATCTAATCTAATCCAATCAATGTATCTTTTTCTGCAGGTTCTTATATCACCACTGTGAATCCTTCTTATTTCAGAGAATAAGGGAAAAGGAATGTTTTGTTTAAGTTGCAGAGTTGTTTATTGTGGTCTGTAAATTACAATGTTGAAATGTATTGTGTGCTTCATCTCTTCCTCCTGAACTCTTTTGTTCAGAATAGTACATTGTTCACTATGAATGAGTAAAAATTTTCTAAATAATTTTTTCCTTGTTTTAAATTTATAATAAAGACCATCATGGTTTCACATGAACACGGTATTAGTAACATTCTCAGGATTGTGAAATATTTAGAACAAAATAAAGACCTTGCAAGCAACTTTACAGTAAATACATTTATACAAAATGTGTTGCAGATTTTAATAAGAAGCACTCGTCTGCTTATGGAAAAATTTATTTGTATGATGGTGGTTTTGGAAAGGACTGACACACTATCTCAGTAAAATGGGAGAAAATCATTACGGGAAGAAAGCTGGCTGACCAAGCCCGAGTTTTAAAAACTCTTCAAAGCTTCTGGAGGGATGCTTTAGGCAGTTAGTACCTGGAACTAGTGCATTTTTATTACTGCTTAAATGTGAATGTTACAACAACATTAATAAGCACAATGACATATTTTTCTTGAAATATTAATTTCAAGAATAAGATGGATGTTTTGACCCTTCCTGTAAAGAGTTGTGAAAGTATGTGCTTTCAAAAGCTGTGTACTGTTCATCTACCTGTGCTGAGCTTCCCTCTGGAAGGGACTTGCAGAACCAATGATCCTCATCCCCACATGCTCCTTTTTTAACTAAGAGTTCTCCTCAATCTTTCTAAATGGGAGAGGCAAACCTGAGTTATCGCGGCCTATTTTTGGTAACCTTGCATGCCAAAATGGTGCAGAGGGTTGAAATACTGGCAGCACAATAGGACTGCTGCTGCTCTCCAAACAATTGTGCAGGGTTTTTGCTGCTTCATTGGTTATTGTTCATAGCATGGGTAATAAGTGAAAACAATGGGCTGGAGTAGAATAAGGAAACAAACAAAATAACAATGCGAGCACCAAAACAACAACAACAACAGCACCCCCAACCCCCAAGTTTACATGTTTTTAATAATGGTAATGTGACTGAGAGAAAGGCCAAGGAATTTTAGCCATGTGGGATATGTCACTCTTTATTTCTGCCTCTGGGGCAATCACAAAGCAAAATGCTTAATAGTTTGAGCTTGGAGCAGGGTGTCAGCCTCAGTTTATGAAAGGTTATTATTTGTTTTACAGTAGTGCCCTGAATGTGCCAGTTGCTACATAAAAATACAGGGAAACATGCTTTTTCCCTGGAGAGCTGGTATGATGTGACCCCTCTTCAAGGCTGTCTGCAGGGCTGGAGTCTGAGATTTGCACAGATTCAAAATGTGTACACCCTGACAACTTTCCCACTCTGCCATCATAGTGTATCTCTGTTACAGGGTAAAATTCTGGCATGTTCCATTGTTCATCACACAGGCCTTTTTCTATGGAAAGGAAAGAAGGAATGTGGGTTTGGAGGCATGCTGGGAGGCTTAGATGACAAAATCCTCTGGTGTGCTATGGTTATCTTTGACCTCAGAAGTTGGACATATCAGGATTTAGGGGCACAAAATTGAATTTAGGTAGCTAAATCAAAAAATATAATTCACAGAACTCTCTCCTAGCCTCATAACTTTAATTAATTTGCACCTACCTCTATTAAAACTACAGCAGAAGCTCAGCAAAACTGACATGTCTGCAGGACTGAATTTAGTGCCTAACTCACACCTGAGGTGGACAGTGGTCCTCTGGAGAGCAACATGGGCAAGGTTATAAATGTTCAAAAATTCTTTGGGTTTGGATTCAACATATACTGATCCATGTTATTCACTTCATTTAATGTTGTTACTGAAGTTCTTACTGAAGCTGCACGTATGTATGAACACACCTAGTAATGGAATTCATTGCTGAGGTTGTCTGTCGTTCTTCTTAGTAAAAATAACGGAGGATCCAGTGTCCAAATCCCTCATAAAGTATTACAGTGTCATCTGACTGAAGGGATGATCGGGTTAGCATTGTGACTTGCCAGAGTTTTATTCTGTTTAATCAGGAATGTCTGATTCATAAACCCAATACTGTTCGCAGAAAAGACCTTGTTTCAATGTGTTTCTCTAGAGGCTGTAACTTTTCATGCATATGTGAAAATGTTAAACAAACAAATTTTGAAACAGAATGTTAATCTTCTCTTTCTGAAATAGTTTTTGTTTGAAATGTGTATCACACACAGTAGATGTCATATGTAATAATTCATCCTACACTATATGCATGTACACTGGAGTACTACATACTTTGTGCAAATCCAATGTACTAAGTCATTCGGTGTATTTATATAGCTATAGGATACTGAATGTTTCCAAAAGAGCCAGAATCTTTCCAGATTTTTGTGCTTGTGTTTTAGACTGGAAGCTGCAAGATGTCCGAAGTGAGGCTGGAACCAGTTGTTTTTTGTTCTCTTTCTATGTGCCTGGATTCACTGCATGGACAGATGTGATCCTGTCACAACAGCAGTGAACCTAATCTAAAATGTTTTCCAGCGGTATTCTGTTCTGACTTTCATCTTTAACCTGCCAAGGTAATAGTTATGAGAATACTCACTTTGCTTAGTTTTTCTCTGAACGTGAATGATCAAGTTAGGAATCTCTTTTCTCTAAAGACTCAGGCAGACACGGGCTACTCTGGTGAGTGACAGACAGAAAGCAGGCTTGTATTCCTCACCTTCCTGAAGATGCTGTATCTAATGCAGCTTCTCCATTTAGGGGCCTGGACTTAGCTGCAACATGTGGTAGTATGAGTTTCAATGTGGGCTGTACCCTAGTGCTGGGGAAAACAGGTTCTTGTCTAGGAGGATGAAGCCTCTGCTGTCACGTTGTTGCTTTCCTGTTACCTGAGGGAGCTGCACTGAGTTGACAGCAGGTACGTCTATCTGTACTGGAGTCACACCTCCTGACTGCAGCACAGAGATAACCTTTTTCTCCAAGAGTAAACGTGTGACATATGTGCGACATACATATCAAGTATTTCAACTTTTGCCCTAGAGTGTGCTAGTAATTGTCTGTATGTGCTAAATATGTTACCAATTATTAAATTAATTATCCTATATTCTTACATTAGACATTCCGCTGTGATCCTATCAATCTAGTGTCACTGAGTTGATAATCACATAAGTTTTAAATCATGTACTATTTCATATTGAACCATTTCCAGAAGTTATTTAAGACCTATTACATTTAAATGTAACTAATTTTCACTAACGATGACGTTAGTTCATAAAAGTAATCCCATAGAAAAATGTTTTTTTCCCTCACAGTTGTAGGAATTTCTCTGTAATATTAAATATCTCAAAGCTAATGAGACAATTACCACTTACAAGCACAGCTAGTACATAATCTTAGAGTGTGCATGATTCTGTAAAACTGCACTACATGATCACAATTATCTACAGCTTTTTAATTACCTTCAGGGACATGCTATAGCTCATAAATCTATGTTTTCATATTTGTAGAGTTTTGCTCCTAGGAACAGTGGTTTTGGAAAAGAAAACAATTTTTTTGAGAGTGTATAAAGTATTTAAAAATAAAGAAGTTTCTCTTGACATGGACCACTGCAACAGGTCAGAAACTGGACCCTTTCACTTTTGAGAGCCTGTAGGTTAATACCTCATTATGCCCCAATAGGCAAGGGATTAACAGTGTTTCCATTACATGCTCCTGTTTTGAGAGGTTAATATCTCAGCCCATAAAAATAAGCTGTGTGCTGAAACTTGGCACACAAGGCCTCTGCACGGGAGAAACTTGTTTTTACAGAATATGGTTTACATCACTTGGATATTTTCTAAGTTAAAAGAAAGTAAAAAAAAAAGAAAAAAAAGAAAACGCAGAAGTCTGTGGTTTCACACTGGATTTTTTATGGTCGTAAAAATGCAAAACTAGCTTTGACTTAAGCAATGTAATTTTGCATAATGTAAGCTATTGTCTCTCAGTATTAAACACAGCCTTGTAAACTTCTGCCGTTTCAGGTTCCTGACCATTTTTTTTACCCTGTTTTCAGTCTTAGCTTTCATTTCTGGTTAAAGTGAATGTAAAATCTAAAGTGAAACCAGGCTGAAACTATATTGCTCTTTGAGAAAACATCATGTTTCAAAAATTCCTATGAAGATTTCTTGATGTTACATGACCATCCCTTAAAATTGGGCTTGAGATGCCTGAGATTCACCTCAGCGTTTCTTTCCTGGGATTGAGGTACCCACAACTGTATTAGTGATACTCCAAAGAACTGAATAAGGAAGCTAAGAGATTTTTTTTTGACTTGTGTGAAAAACTTACCAGTGAACTCAAGCTGGTTTGGTAGCTGCTGCTCAGAGAAAAATGGTCATTTATCTTGTTATTCACAGGCTTACTTCTGATTTTCAGGCCAAATTCTGAAGCACCTATGACTGCATTATTGAGGCAAAAATGTATGTGGCATATATTTAATAGTAAGGATCAAAACTTGTTTCAATTTTAACTGTTTGTGCATCTGGTGTATCTTAAATCTCATTAGTTTTTCTGGCATCACCATTCGCCCTATTGTGTTTAAAATATCTTACCCTACTTGAGTGATTAGCATTCAGCCTTAAAAATATGCTAACACTGGAGATGTAGCATTGAAACAGCATAAAAAATATCTCTTTAAGAAAATCTAGAAATAATAGAAAGTTGGACATCAAGCATGTATAAGTCCCATGAAATCTGTTGTTCCAAACTTTTTTGGTACATTCCAGGACATAGAAAAAAAATCCTTCATTTTATTGACTTACCAGACAAGATTTGCACAGAAAGTCCACAAAATTTTCATTGAGGCAAACAAGTAAATGGATTGAAAAGTTATATGTGTTTTGCTTGTTTTAGGAGGGGAGCTTTGTTCTGTTAAAGAGCAATGTGCATTTCAAACAGTACTTTGAATAGCTGGCACAGAAAGAAAGCACTGCAATTAATTAGTTATTTTGTTTTTTCTCACATTCACATCTTTGTCCATTTTCTCAATGGGAATATTTAGCACTCCAATTCAGTTTATGTACTGCTGCTGGTAAGTGACATGACAGATTGTTGTGGTCTGCAGGGCCAAAAGCTGCTTTTAGAAAAATTGAAATGAAATGAATTTGAAAGGTAGTGTAGACAGCCTTGCACTTGCATGAAGCCAGTTAGATTTGGTGATGGCATCATGGACCTCAGCAAGATCAAGCTCTCCTGCCAAGACAGCCGAAAGCCGGCCTGAGTACCCCTGAGGTACTGCAGCCTGCAGTACTGGCATCCCTAGCTTACGGATCCGTATCTTTTCTCTAGAAATGTTATACACAACTGTATATGTACATACGGGGATATACCATGTGATGTCTGTGATGTATTTACCAAAAGGGTCATGAAAAGAATGCTATTAAGCATCATCTGAGGTCCCAGGAGTCAGACTATACTACATTTAAGATTTCCTGTGAAACTAAAAACTGATAACTTGTTAGCAGGCTTAAAATACTAATCTTTAGTCGTGCCAATTGCATGAACTGAAAACCAAAAGAAATTAAAATAGAAATGGAATCTATTTTTCCCACAGGACACTCTGGTATGAATCAAAGTTGTATAGTGGGAAAATGTGTTGCCTGTAGGAGCTCTAAGACTCAAACCTGACCTGCTGTAGATGTGTGCTTTTACCCAGTCCCCGTCAGCAGTGAAGTGGGAGGCCTTGCTCAGTAGTAACCACTAAGTGCAAAAATAAAATGCCTCATTATACAGAAGAGGGGTTGAAGTTGCACACTGCTGGTTCCCTGAAAACTCTTCTTCATCTGAAAACCCTTTTTTGTTTCAGTAAAACAAAATAAAAGCAAAGATGTATTTTGTTGGTGATCGTAAGTATAGGAGTCACTTTATAATACTGTGCTCTAACCCTAACTAACACATTCATATGTATATGTGTATTTCAGATGACATCTTTGTGGGAACTTTTCAGATGAATGTTACTGTTCATATTGCACCTTTACAATGTGTGCTATCACTGAAAATGCTTGAGTGATTTCACACATAAATGGCTGGCACAGAAAAGTTATTGAAACCACAGCCCAGCAGTAACATAGGCTTCCTGATTTTCAGTAAATTTTTCCTTCTTATATATTCAAGAAAAAATGTTTTCAAGGTTATGTTCAATTATTTTTCCAATTTGACTTTATAACGACACAGTACTTCAAGGCAGCCTAGTGATCTGTATTGCAAGCGATGTGAAAGGGTTTAAAAGGGGAGGAAAAAGCATAATTTTGGCAAGAGATTTGTGACTTTTTTAAGCATAAAAAATAATAAATATGGATTGGATTGTCCGTAAAAGAGATTCTGTCCCTTGCCATTTCAAATGATACAGTATTTTTTTATAGTATTTTCTGTCCTAATCTCTTTTGTGACATTGTTGTGTTGTATTGTGTTGATAAGAGGCTATCTTGGGGCCAGCAAGGGATAAGATGTTAATAAAATTCTTGTTTGCCATTACAGAATCAAACAATTTAACTGTAGTCTGAGGCTTCATGTCAAATTATTGCTGACTTCTCTTTGTATCAATCACTGTGAGAAATACCTCTTAACCCATTATGAAGGCACAAACGCCAAAATAACCCAGAAATCTTTCAAGATATAAAGAAATAAGTTTAGAAGGTAAACTTTCATTTATTTATTTTCTCATCAGCAACGTGGAGTTCTTTATGGGGAAGTCCCTGTTTGTGAGACTCTCAGAGAAGATGATATTTAAAGGTGATTGGAAAAACTTTAACTTTTTTATCACCAAAAAAAAAGAGAAAATAAAAAAAGAAAAAAAAAGCAGTTATTTTGAAACTGGAAAGACAAACTTAGATTTGGAAAAGAAACTAAATATATTTTTTCCACATTTTAATTTGAGGAGTATTCTTTTTTTTTGTCTTGATATATTCTATTTAATTTATCTGTCATAATGACAAAATAAAAGGGTAAAAATTGATGCAAAAAGTTTACAGTTCTTTGGAGAAATATTTTTTCTTTGACTCCAATAAGTTTTAAGGTATATTTCTGTTCATAATTAATCTGAAAATTTGCAGGAATATTTCTGTGATTTAAAAATGATCAAGCAATTTTTCTCTCCCCTTTCACTGAAAAGTCCACTCAAAAGCAGCACATCAAACAGTGATAATATTTAGAATTAAATGAAGGTTTTTTTGGTAAAATTAAAAATAGTTGAATTTGTCTGGAGCAATTGCAGTGGTAGCAGTCCAATCTCAATTTTTTAAAGAAAAGAAAAGACAAAAATAGGAAGCATGAATAAATAATAGCAATGGCAGAAAATACAACTTCTCTTTCCAATGCATACTTTTGTTAGCTGTTGAGCTTCTGGGAAATTACACAAGCACAACAGAGGTCTTAGGCACAGAGAAACTTGGCAACATTTTACCAAGATCATCCTATTTAATGAACTGTGATTATTTGCATCTCTATTTACTATTATCTGAAGTGATATAAATCGTGAATTTGCCTGGCATCACCAACACAGACTCTTTTTAGACAGAGACAGAGAGAAGGGTAGCATGGTGGGAAAACAAAACTTTAGGTTGAGGTGGATGGAAGAAACCCAATGTTTGCATTCCAGATATGGTTTAAGATTTAGTTAAAGCTTGTGGACATACTGGTGCAATCTGGTTTCACCCCACCCAGTAAGGATATTGTGTATGATCAGCAGTGCCATGGTGAACAACGAGGCCCTGGATACTGGTATGATTGACAACAGCCATACTGGTAAGGCTTATTTCTCCCAGATTACTGTATCTCATGGTTTCCTTCAGCAACTGCCAAATAAATGTTGTGCGGAAAAACATTCTCACATCCATGTCATTGAAGTGAACCAAACAAAATACATTCTGGTGATTTTAGCTGTATATATTTTCTCCTATTTCTAGACTCTCTGAGCTTGTTGTCATGCCAACTTGTGACTTCACCAGGTAGCTCAAGGACACCTTAGCTAAGCTACTTCAATAATAAGTAGGCAAAATTGACCAGTTTCTACTAGCATTCCTCCTTTACATGACATTAAAAAAAAATAATATAATGGGTAAGCTGGACTTTTGTAACCTTCGACAACTTAGACTGCTGTTCTCTATATAACAGTTGTCAAGTTACTCCAAGAGCTAACAGCACTTCAAGGCCCTCTGAAATTATAGTGTTACACAGAGATGGCGAGGTTTTAAAGAAACTAGAGATGTTCTGGGAAAGAATAGTTATTCAATATTAGCAAATATTACTTCAGGTAAATCACTTAGCCCTTAAAGTTGAAACAAATTCTGTTATATAATGATATTTAACAGGAATGCAATAATGCAACTAATGAAAACATAACAATATTTTGAAGTTGGAACATTTCTCTGGGGCTGTATTTTTAGACCTCAGAAAACTAGTTGAAAATAGAAAGAAGGAAGAAAAATAAAAAATAAAAAATAAACAAAGGCCACATTCCACAAAACATCCCTCATACAAGTTTCATTGAAGTTAAGTTATATATCTCCATGAGTAAACTCATGTAGGGCTTTGCAAGAAAGAATTTCAAATCTCCTTTCCTGATTTCCAGTCTCCTGAAAATTTAACAATAAAATTATTTTTGAATTTGCTTATAAAAGAAATAGCAATACAATTTATTGGAGGTTTTTTGTTCTGTTCTGTTCTCTTTTGATTCCCCCCCCCCCCTTTTTGTTTTGTTTTTAATGCCTACACAGTTTTAGATGAGGAGCTGGGAGTCTTCTTGTACAAGTGAAAGAGTCTGAAAATGCTGTGTTTGAGGAAACCAGGTTAAAAATTCTTTCCCTATTGAGACAGAACGTCATCTCTGCTATTTCTCTTCCTTCAGCTTCCAAGCTGCTCTCTCAGTCACAGTTTGTTCCCCTTACCTCCTGCTGAAATACATGTACACAAAAGGTTTTCTCTTTGTGCCTGCAAAGCCTACATTTATGGACAGGAGAATGCAATGTATGTAGAATAATTTAAGTGACTTTCAATTACATTTTTGAAAGAAATTAAGCTATCCAGGGTTGCATGTATACATCTTAGTGGAAGTTCTACCCATAGAACCATTTGGTTCATGTTTGAAAAAGCACTGAGGTGACAAAGCTTATGGCAAGTGCCGCACAAGGATTCTGGGTATTAAGGAAATTAAATGGTTTTAAAATGAAAGAAACCCCGTGGTAATGTGTTCTTTAACAGTGGATTGCATACTGGTCAAATTCAATGACTGTAACAATTCTGACAAAAGTAGAATACACATAATGTCAGAAATAAGCTGGTCTAAATGAAAGGCTTCTATCCTAACATTTGCCTTTTATATAACTTGTTACTACCGTAATAGAATTCTTAGGAAATTTCAAATCAAAATTTTCATCTCAAGTGGTTTTGGAAAGGTATTATTACAGACCATCTAATTTCCACTGCAGCTAAGCATGTATAATAACAAGGAGGGCTAAGGAGACTACTGGTATATCCAGTAGTGCTTGACATTTAGTAGATGGATTAAAGTTTTTAACTAATAACATTAGAAATCTTTGTTATGAGTCCCTTCCCTTCCCTTCCCTTCCCTTCCCTTCCCTTCCCTTCCCTTCCCTTCCCTTCCCTTCCCTTCCCTTCCCTTCCCTTCCCTTCCCTTCCCTTCCCTTCCCTTCCCTTCCCTTCCCTTCCCTTCCCTTCCCTTCCCTTCCCTTCCCTTCCCTTCCCTTCCCTTCCCTTCCCTTCCCTTCCCTTCCCTTCCCTTCCCTTCCCTTCCCTTCCCTTCCCTTCCCTTCCCTTCCCTTCCCTTCCCTTCCCTTCCCTTCCCTTCCCTTCCTTTTCTTTCCCCTATCCCCTTTCCTCCTTCCCCTTCCCCCCTCCCACATCACATATATCATATCATACTGGACTAGTGAGAGTCACTTAGAATAAATGGCCCTCAAATCAAAATTTATCCTTAGGGAATTAGTATCCATAATTGCATAACTTGGGCTAAATTATGTTCTCATTTACACCCCTTTTGTAAGTCAGTGAGGCTGTGGGAGTAATAACTAGGAACCATGACCCAAATTTTTCTTTCACTCACATCAGTGTAAATCTACAACGATTTATTTGAATTTAATGGCCAATTATAATCTACCTCTACATATATTATAGAAGAATTAAGTTATTAATCTTTAACCAATAATTATATTTAAATTAAATTTAACTTTGGGAATGTTTCTGAAAAAGAAACATTTTAAGAAAATAATTTTTGTTGGACAAAACTGGGGAACACTAAAAACGGCCTTGTAAATCTGTGATGATACACGGGAGAAGGAAATTATGATTTATGTTTCATTGTCTCCATTTAATACACCTGTATAATGTGTGTATTTTTCAAAGCTGTCCCGTTGCCATTTCTTCCCATGTCCTGACCGTGTTTTATGACACATATTCTAACAAAGAGTATAAAGCAATGCTGGGATCTGTGTTATTGCTGAAGTGGTTAATAATAAGATGATTGCCAATCACCTCTGTTGGTCTTTTTTGACTGCCATGTCAGGAGTTGCCAAAGGGTTTCACTGCTCTCACATGGCTAAGAACATTTGAAATTAAGACTTTTTAAATATGATTTGTGTTTTGGTTTATTTTTATGTATTTTTTCTCTCCAGTTATTAAACTTGTGTATTTACTTTAAAATACAATGTTTTCTGTACAGGAAAATAAAGGTTTTTCACATAGTCTTTCTAGCAAGTGATGATGTCCAGAATAATAACTGCGCATCAGACATCTTTCATGAAGGTTATGACTATGGTGACAGACAGCAAGAACTTTTGTTTGCTTTTATTTGAACAAGTGGGTGGAATCGCTGTTCCTGTCCTTGGCTCAGCCATGTCCTTCACAGATACTTGAATGAGTTAATTATAGATTGTTACCTAATGACATAACTGTGCTTTCTAAATCCCACAGAATGACAATTGCTGATCAAAATACTTCTTATTCCTGTATTTGCTCATCAGCATGAAAACCACTCTCTATGTCTATGCACATACAGAAATCCTTCCTTCCTTCCTTCCTTCCTTCCTTCCTTCCTTCCTTCCTTCCTTCCTTCCTTCCTTCCTTCCTTCCTTCCTTCCTTCCTTCCTTCCTTCCCTCTTTCTCCCTTGTTCTCTCTCTCTCCCCCTTATTTTCTCTCTCTTTCTCTCTCTCCCCCTCTTTTCTCTCTCTCTCTCTCTCTCTCTCTCTCTCTCCCCTTTATTGTCTTGTCTTCTCATTCTTTCGAACCTTCTTATTCTCTCTTCTTCTCCTCTTTTGAGTTACTGATTGTTCCTTTTGAGACATAAGGCAGATCTGTATGTAATCTTTGGAAAAAAATTATCTGAATTTGCTTGATTCCTACAGGAAAGATTCAGTCGGAAACTAAAGGTAACAGGAGACAAAAGCTGAACAAATAAGAACATGACATCAGATCATCATTGTGACAATATTGCTTTATTTTACTAACTTTTAAAAGAGTTTGAGATTATATCACAAACTCCATAAACTGAAAAGTTTCCCTCTGACAAAGGGAATGGGGCATGGCCTTGTGCTTCCTCAGAGTTCAAGGGTGCTGCCACGTGCGTTTCTGCTTTTGATTTCAGTATTTAATGTTTGTCTTACAAACCAATTATTACTCCCATACTGTTATCATACTAATGAAAAATGTTGCAGCATCATGTTCCCTTTCAGTTACTTGCAAATCAGAGTCCAAGAAAAGGAAAACCCACCTGCTAGTCACTTGTCATGTTAATAGTCACCTCATAATCACAAATGGCAAAAGAAATAGGTGATTCCAATACTATAGGAAGCTTCAGTTCATCCAGTAATCATGTTTCAACCCACCTTCCAAGTGCTTAGATTCAGTTAAAGTTTTGAATGAGCATTTCCACTGCGTGCTCTCCTCTTGCATAGGATATATGACCCCATTGCTTAATTTAAGTATCTGAGGTGAGTTCTGCACCTCCTTCTTCTCCCAACCCAGGCTCCCTCTCAGCAGTAGAAACCGCTGCTCTTTATGTTTTAGCTAAGCGTTGGCCACAGTGTCCATAGATTTGAATTCTTCACTGTGCTGGCAGTAAAATCCTAATAACTCCTCATCTTGTGTGAGTTATCTGTTAGATGAGTCCCTTCCTTTTCACAAAATTACTGGCTCCTCAAGTGGGAGGTAGACCGCTAGGCTTCCAGGTTATTCTGAAGTTGTTTCTAAAGCAGGACAGAATTTGTCCAGTTTCTGGAGGGGAAATCCCTACCTCTGTGTATGTAGCCATCTCTAGTAATATTTGCAACTCATATGCAGCTTAAATCCTACTCACCTTTTGCCAGTCTTAAATGTAGAGATTTGGGCTTGTCTTCGGGAAAAGGGTGGTATTTATCATTGCAGTTAGACAGGAGACATTCCTTCCCTTCCCTAGTGCAAGATCAGATACATTTCAAGCTCTTCCATTTAACTCACCAAAAAATACCCAGAAGTATTTACATTGGAAATTAGCTTAAGAATTATGTTCAAAACCAGATACTCCTAAATGACTGATCAGAATCGCAGCTAAAATTTATCATATAGTCTACTCCAGTTTTCAGATGGATGGTGTGTCTTTCACTCTTTCAACTTCAGCTTTACAAGTGCAATCTAGTATCTGGTTACTTTTCCGGGATAAAAGAGGTACATGTGGTGCTGCAGGGCACCTTTTATCCCATATTTATCCTGTATTATTTCCTGCAGCTTTCCAGAGCTGTACCTGAATCACCACCTTCTTTATTTTTTCTGCCCTGTCTTCCTTTAATAAATGAAGTAAAACCAATATAAATTAAAAAATGAGGAAAAAAAGATGGAATTTTCTTTTGCTTCTTTTTAGAAGTTTATGGCACCATGTACTTTTTAACTGGGAAATGTCTATGCTTACCTGAAAGGGTAGTAGACTATAGCAGACAATTGTTTGTTTAGAGTCATTTTGAAATATTAAAAGCCATCTTTACCATTATTGGGTTTTGCCTAGATGTATCCATTAGCCTTTCATTTGAAAGGTCTTTGAACTTGATAAGAGAACAATGTAGTTCCAGGTTGTTTCAGTTACAGACAAAAACCCTAGCCAAATATGCTGTGTTAGTCTTTGTTCTGATATAGCTATCCTTCATGAACAGGAAATCCTATGTAAGACCATGGTAGAAACTCAGAAATTGTAGCAATTAAGCTGATTAAATTTATCCAGTGGACTTTAGTACTTATTTCCAAATTCCTTTCTTGCTAAATCTCTTTCAAGATTGTGTTTTAGTGTCCTAGAGAAAGGCTTATATTACTGATGTGATAATAATGTAAACATTGTGATTGCAAAGTACTGCATTTGTGGGTTTTCTTGGCTTGGAATATCTCAGTCAAGGAGGACGTTTTCTTAAGCCTTTTTAAAATTAATTCATCCATTATCCAGAAATCTATATGAATGCAGTAACCACGGAAGTTTAACATTTTATTGTAATGTTTTCCATTTGTGCAACTAAATAAGTCATAAAATAGGTTCCAATCCAGTGCTGTCTACTCGACAACTGCAAAAGTTCTTTCAAAAATCATTCACAAAACGTTAGACAGTAAAAATAGATGAAGACATTTTTCTGGTCTATGAGTATAAATATTATCATATAATTACATTAGTACATTTGTATAAGTCATGAGGTACTCTTCAGTTCAAAAGAATATTTCAGTTAGAAGGGTATAAAATCTTCGGGTTCAATTTTTTTCTGAACTTTTTAAAGGATGTAAAAATGCAATTTTAAAAACTTATGAATGTGTTGAGCTCATTTTTTTAATTGTGCACATACTGATATATGTTTAAAATACTATATAGTAGCGTACACTTATACACGTCCTACCTCTATTCCTCAACAAACACATAGAGACAGGCATGCATCACACAATAAGAACAGTGAGTTATGGTAACTGAAAGAACTGTAATCTGTTCTGAATCCTAGGACTATATGAATAATACAAAATTCCAGGATCCACTTATGAGTTTCTAAATTTCACTGAACTTTCTCCATAAGGCAACACATTTGTTAGAACAGGTGTTTGTATGCTGGTATGCTTTATAGCACAACTTGATCTTTAATAAAATAAATTAATAGTTAACAACTCGGATTACAAGCTTGGTGAAGTCAGAGGTGGAAAAGAAGCCAGTCAAATAGTGTAGCTTCTCATTTACCACTGTATGAATTTGCTTTGTGCATTTGTATTTTTAAAGTCCAAAGAAATACGCTTTTCCTCTCTGAGTTGTATATAGGCATATTTTTTACATTCATGTGCAATACTATCTCTATAATGTTTTTCATATAACCTCTTCCCTAGTGTTTTCCTCTGATATGTGATGGTCTAGGTAGGATCTGTTCAGGAGTTAAGGATGCTACCCAATGTGTATTGAAGGAGAGGAGAGGGCAAAAGTTCTCGTGATGTGAATTTTAAAGAGTTGTGTGGAGAGGGTTAAAATGTTTTGAACTAGCCATGCGTTGCACTCGAGTGATTAGGTGTAACTCCCAATTAAAGATCAATAAGGCCTTTAAAGTGATTTATAAAAATGGATTAGTAAGAAATGTCCATTTAGAAAGTACTGTGAGTAAAATCACTGTACTCTCTGTCATATTGATCGGGCCTTTATGTCTAAACACACATTAACTGGGGCAGACAATAAAAATTAATCCTCTTCTTTCATAAAATGGAAGGTCATTTTCCCAACTGTCCCTAGGGGGAATGATGTCATTAAGTATGCTACTAAGACATTTTATTAAATCTGACTAGGCTCTTTGCATAAAAGTAAATTAGAGCAGTCAATATTGGAAAGAAAGGGATTTTAAGAAGCAATAACTAGAGGTATTTATTGTAAGTGTATTATACAACAGATGCATAATTAAATTCAAAACAACTCCATTAAAATAATGTTAAGGGCCTGGCTTAAAACGACAAAAGGCAAGATTTTCAGAGCCCTAAGCATGCCCTGTTGTATGTAAGCATTTCAGGGGTCTCCAAGCAGTAGGGGACTTGACATACCATATGTGTTGATATTCTCTGCTCTCTCCCCTCCAGGATAATGTTATTTATAAATAAAACACTGAGCAAAGGGGTGAAACTGTAGCTGGTGCCAACTCGAGTGAGACGGTGCCCTCAGTAAAACACCTGCAGTTTAGGTTCAAACATTCATCTCTTTACATGCATGTGCCCTCAGATAAGAAGCATCTTTTAACACCAAAAGAAAAACAGAAAAAATAGAAGAAAAAGAAAGCAGTCATTTAAAATTATGTTCTGCTGAAGGTGTGTGGACTTCAAGGCACTACTGCCCACAGGAACCATTTGCCTGCTCACTGGTGGGAGCAGAGGTGGTAGAGTTTACATGTAAGCATAGCATCTCTACCATGGCTCCTTGTGAAACCATTTGTGTCTGAATGCATGCTTAGGGCCACTCCTGGGCGAGGTATTGTCTAGGAAAGATATTTTTTAAGGTTAAAGTCAGAGATTCAAGTTGCATTTTTGTGTGCCTTTGTGAGATGCAGACCTCACTGTCATACCTCTGGATATGAGACCTCCTTCCCATCCTCAGTATTCCAAGGCCTGTGATTGATCTCTTTCCTTCAACAAAAAATTCAGCAGAGGTTAAGTCACTGAGGCCAGTGCATATTGACCACACGGCACTGTATTATCTCCACAATCTCTAGTCAGCTATGCACATACATTTGTCGTCTCTTATCTCTAAGAAAGGTTGTAGATAATTTGACATATGTGACACCTTTTTGTCAGCACTTCAGCAGAGTGGAGGTCATGGCCATGGCCAGAGGACTGGGCTTCCATGTTAATTCTGATAATATGCACCCTAATGCTGCTTTTATTACCACAGAGTGCTCTCAGTATACCGCCACTGAATGGTTCCTGTATTTTGCCAAAATATTATATATAAGAAAAAGAGAAAAGATATTTTCTCTTTTTTAGCCCTAAATATCCTAAATTAAATCAGGGCAGTAGACGAAGCTCAAGATTGAATAATTCACCATAATTTGACATATAAGAGACAATCTTGTGATTGTGAAACCTAGACTTGAGGCCTGAGTTTCATGCTTGGTTGAGTCATGGAGAGCCTGTGCTGCAGAGTAATCACTTTGGGTCAGATCCACAAAAGGTGTGAGGTGCCTGTGGTGGCAGCTTTGTAAATGCTTTAGAAGGAAATCAGTAGATGGGGTGTAATCTATAACCAGCCAAGAAGGAGGAGAAGAGATGATGTGTGCTATGGTCATGGGAAGGCTGCTTATAACCATGGGATTTAGAAACATGGATGTGGAAATGGCTGAAAAAAAAAATGAATGGTACCACTGTCTCACAGCTACTAAAATATGAGTTTATCCATTTCTGCATTTAGCCCCAAAACACTGAATCATTCCAGATTTTGGGAGATGGTTGTCAGAGGAAAAGAATGACCAATTAGAAATGCCATTTTCACCATTTAAAATCTGCTCCCTGATCTCCATGCAATAAAAAGATTATAAAAATCTTTAGAAGTTATTGATTAAAAAGAAAGAATAACTCTGTAATATCTACCATTTTCCTGCACTGTTTATTGAGGGTTTTGAACATATACAGTCATTCTGGTGACATTTACATCAGTTTCATGACCTGACTCTCTGAAATATATAGTTGACAAGTGCATTAAATAATATGACAATAAAATTTTGACATTAAAAGAAATACAAAGTTTCAAAAATTATTTGCTAGGTAAATAAGTTCAGGCCACGTACCTCTTCAAGCAAAATGTTTGAGCCAGACTCATACGTGGTATGCAGTAAGCAATGTATGGATTCAGCTCTGCAGAGAATATACATAGTGAGTGTACAATTTGAACACGTTAATCCAACATAAGTCTGGTGGTGTTTTTTTTTCTTTTTTCTTCCATCGAAGCTTCAATATGCATCTGATCTCAGGATATTGGATTTTTCTTTGAGGAGAGAAATAAATGACTTATCTGGGGAATAAACCCAGTCTTCTCTCACTGTATTGCTCACCATATATATTGTGCTAAAATAAGGTTCACTGCTTCTGATGTAAATCTCTAAAGCTGAATCATGATAATATGAGTTTCTGCTTTTTATGTGGTAGGTAAGTAGGTTGCATATTTGATAAAAAACTAGTGAGAGAGATTACTGATTGTACCTAAGGAGAAAGGGAACAGGCTAAAACACCTTTAGAGTCTGAAACTCCTTGAGAGACTAGGAAAAACAGTTCAAACACATTTGTTTTGGTTTAAAATTGGAGATACATCTTGCAATACGACTACTTCCCCCATCTCCGTTTTTACATACACATTTTGTGACATCAAGATTTTCATACAGGTGAAAAACAGCTTGCATCACTATTGAAGGATCCACATCTATAAGACTCCATCCTTTATAAGTATGTCAATGTCAGCATTTCTGGAAAATTTTCATTTTTACAGAAACAAGAATTAATTTATCTTCCAAAGAATTTACACTGTAGCACATTGCTGTCTGACATGATGCTTTCCCACATGGCTTTGCTGCTAACCCCAAAAGTCCAATCTGTTTATTGAAATACCTTATTATAGCCTGAAGTCAAGGTAACTAGATGATAGCTCTCTGCACTAGCACAGACAGGTTCAGCTTCTTTTCACGTCCAGAGTGTCTATCAAAGATGCCTCACGTGCTCCTCCACCATGCAACACACTTCTTCAGTGTCTAAAGTAGGCTGTGGATCATTCCTGTCTCTGGGATACTTCAACTTGTCAACAACACTGAGTATAGCATTGACTGGGAAAGTGACTGCAAAGGACCAAGGTTCAAGGATGGCTTATAAGAACAGAAAGAACAAAGGTGGAGCTCTCAAACTGGTATGACTATTTTGCCTTGTCACAGCAGTTCTGACAGGATTTCAGGCTGGGAATACCCTCATAGACTTGATGCCAATGCGATCCCAAGGGGAAGTAAGATTCCAGAAAATGAATAAAAAATAGCTTTTTTTTCGGAAGGTGCTCTTGACAGACAGGAAGCTGTTAGATGTTTAATAAGAGTCCAGTTGAGGATTTATAAGTTGATCTAGTCACCTTGGCTGCCATTCCCACTGTCACCAATCTTTTGTTTCCTGGAAACACGCCAAAAGCATGGGAGAAAATACTGGTAAGCATTGTAGCACTTACAGTGGTACTGTGCTCTCTGATGCAGACTGAACATTTATTGCTAGTGATGGATGTGGTCATATTTCATGGAACTGAGAGCATCATTTCCAAATATCACCACTTCTCTTTCCAAATTGTATCTTCCCTGGGGATCCTGAGAATGAGTGATTACAACTGGCGAGTGGCTGTAGAAGGGGCTGCCTGCACGGTCTCTAGTGACTCATCACTGATACCTTCTCCCGTCTTTCTTACCAAGTCGTTTCTCAGCTTCTGGATCAAAACAGCTCTACAAAGCTGTATACTTCCTATCTGTTCTCTGCTGACTTCATTTCCTTGTCTATGCCAGATTTAAGAAAGTGTACTACATCATGTGGCCTTTGAGAGCCACGTTGCGTAGGTTCATTATAAAGTACCTATCATGCTTTGATCACCAAGAAATTAATCCAATTAATCAGTGTATAATTATCATCAGCATAAATCTTTAGAAAAGCTTTTTAAAACAAAGATCTTATCAGAGCACTTTTTTCAATACTAATCTTAGCAAGATTTTTTGTTAATACAAATTTAAGAAAAGCACTTACTAAGTAGAACTTCAAATTTTTTTAAAGCTTGCAAGAAATTACTTCACAGCAACTGTCAAGAAAGATGGGCAGCATATCATCTATTACTAAGTCAGAAAAGTCTCAATGCTGCAAAACAATTTGAAAATATCTGCAGCTATATTAAGTGACACCTGAAATGCAGAAAGAGTTCAGTACTTGCATAGTAAAGCTACTTTCTCCTTTAACTAGTAAATAGGCCCTTCCTGCCGTGCAAATCTATAGGAAGCATAACCTAGTTGAATAATAAGAAGTTACCCCAGGAATCGTAGAGAACAGGCTTTCTAGAGAACAGGAGAAAAAGGGTTACCTTAGCCTAAGCCTATCTGGTCTGCCAGGGAGGCTATGGAAACAGATAGGGAGACAAATAGGCAGATGATGGTGTTAACAGGGAAGACATTATTCTCAGAAAATGTTCTCTGCCAGGCTAGGCATCCTTCTTATATCTCTTTCCCCTTAGGCACACTGTTGCGTATCCCAATTTTAGGGAACTTGTCATGTTGAGAAGAACAATTTTTGGTTTGTTCTGCTATCACACTTTCCTGGTCTGGCAGAGAAAACAAGTGGTAGATAGCAGCTTCATTTCTTTGATCCCTCTATCTCTCTATCTCAGATAGTGGGATTCAGGCCAATCACATCCGTCCCTTAAATGCCTCATGAACTTCCAACAGAAAAGCCTAAGATATGGTTTAGGAAACCATTTTTATCTTTTGTCAAGTAAGACCAAACTCCCAAATTTTGTGAATTGAAATATCTCTTGTCTTTTAATGTAAAATCTTGTAACTAGAACTACTTGCTCTGCTTGCAACTAGTAGTTTACAGATTTTTAAAAATTAGTAGTCTACAGATTTTTAAGAAAGACAATGACTTAATTCATGATGAAATACTGATTCAAAATGAAAATATTTTAAAATTAAACAAACATCTTTAAAGAGACAAGGGCTATGTCATAGTAAGAGAAGAATGATGAAATTTTCAAACTTAGTTGTCCAGAGTGGTTGTACTTCTGTGTATATCCCACTGTGCATGAAGTGCAGAATCCCACACTAAATAAGGACTTTAAGTAATAGAAAGCAGCGCAGGATACCTACCCACAGTGCTTAATGTACACATTGGTTGACAACCCTTCAGTGATAGCAGGGGTTCGTAAGGACGTTATCTTTACCTAAATGTAGATGTCTGTTTATAGGAGCCATTGAGTGATTTCCTTGAAATGCATGTGGTTTTTTTTTAGAAGATAAATCCCACATACAGGTAGTTAAAAATGGTTCTACAGCCCAATATACGACTCACCAATGTGGCCAATGTATTTACAGACCAACTTCCTTTAGGGTTGTCATAGTTTCTCCAAAGGAATCCTGGCTATTAGAGTCTCTCTCATTTATATGATTCACCTGAGCCCTTACCAAAGACCAATAGACATTGGCTAAAGAGTTTACAGTAAAAATGAAAGGACCTGTTCTTGCTAAACAAAAATATTGAGATCCTCATTTGAGTATGATTTGGCAGTAGGGAGGATCCAAGCAGTATATCCTGTGCTGGCAAAATCTGAGGGCAGGCTGGATTTTTCTGCCAGAAGGAGACTAAAGGATAGACCATAATGTGCTAGAAGGTGAATAGGCGTGTGCATACAGGGTACTCCAGGCCAGGCCAGAAATACCGTACGGAATATTGCCTAGAAGGTCCTAGGCAATTCTTAGAGACTCTTTAGGTCTAGATATTCTGATGAGCTTATTTGCATAGTCTTGAAGTATCTAAGTAAAACTGAAGAATTTATAACATTACAAATTGCTATCTGCGCACAGATATCCCTTGTGCTGAATAACAGTCCAACTAAAAATTTTCTGATTTTGTAAAGGTTTCCATCATCCTACAGATGTTCTCTTCTTTTCCTTTTCTCTCTCTTTTTACTCTTAACATGCTCATTTCTCTTTAGACCAATACATCACTGTTTCTGTGATAGGCCCTTTTGTGATATTCAGTGGAATGTTGATGTCTTCTCTGCAATGCACACCTCTTCTAATTTTCCCCTCAGTCTTTCCTTAAGCCAACCTCTACTGAGACCCCAGAATTAGCAGAAACAAAGGAAAGAGCCTCCTCTGAGTGCATTTTTCATGTGTAAAATTTTATTATTTGCATTTTCTTAACTGAAAGCATATTTCAGATGCTAGTACTTATGTTATTGGACTGGAGAGGACTGCATTCAGTTGAAGATCTTCAGGAATGTATTTATGGCAGTCATGGTAATATAATAGTAGAAGTAAGTGGTGTTCATAGGTCCACTGGTTCCTTAACATTGAATTTTCTTAGTGTACCTTGGTAATGATTGTCAGCTTTCCCTGACATTTTTTTTTAATTGATTTTGCCATTAACACACAGATCTAACTCCTCTCTTTCTTTTATTCAAATTATCCCAGCCCTAAGTTGCCCATATTTCATTGCGTATCTCCACTTTTTAATGGACGTAAGACAGAGGGAGTAGCCTGGGATATTATGTGGTCAGTTCCTGTAATACCAACTAATAGCAGTCTAGTTCAGAAGGGTCATATGTCATTAACTCTTCACACCTTGGTCAATCAAGTGCTTGTCAATCTACTACAACAAATTTAAGACCCTTAATAAAGGCGAATATTCACAACTATAATTTGCTACAGGGAGAGAATCAGATAACCTGGTGCATTGCTGGTATGTAGGTGCCTGCAGTGACCTGAATTCTGTTACATAAACTATATGTGATCCTACATAACAGATCAATGAAACATATCTCAATACTCAGCATTCAACAGTCCCAAGATAACCACCAGGAACACTGAAATTTTGGATTAATAGTGTGGTATGAATGCGATGGAACTCCCTTTGATGTAGCATGTCATCATCTAATTCAAGAATTCACATGATGAGAAGCAGTGGCAGATGAGTGCTTTATGAACGTGACTGGTGAGTTTGCTGATAGACTGGAGGTTTCACAGGGACAAGCAGCTCTTTGGGAAGAGGTGCATAAGGGTGCCTTAGGCTGTCTGGAGGCTCTTCTGGTCATTTCTTGGGGTATTGAATTATGAGCATCAGCAGAGACAGACAAGTTAAAGCAACAGTAGAAGACATTTACCTTGGTCCTCATTCCGTCTTCCGTCTTGTGTTGACATGAGTAAAGAGGAGATGGTTGGGGAGATATTGGCATAGACAGTAATTCTTTCTACGGGTCTGCAGCAAGCATCATTGCAGTTGTGCAGCATTGCAGCTGTCATAGGGAGAGATCACTGTATATTTAGAGTGGAAATAATTTGAATCGTGAAATTAACACATTTTTCAATATTGCTTTGTTTTGGAGCTATATTTTCTTGTGATTGGGGCTAGTTTGAGCTGTAGGGGTGAGGAGAAGAAAAAAATTATTTGTGTTGTAGAAAAATCCAGTGGCTTCCCTGACCATTCCAGTGAGATTAAATTTACTTCAGGAGTGCTTTGACCTGGCTCTGAGAAAAAGACACTAAGTTATAAACTGTCATCTAGGTAGGCTTTGATTTCACTTCACATGTCCTACCAGTGGAGATCCTTGTACCACTTGTGCTTTGTGGAGATTCCCTGTAAGAAGGTTATTATTAGATGCCCTCCGTCAGTCTCTTTCTGATGCCAAAGTGACTGAAAGACTTTCAGTGTAATCCGAAATGAAGTACAAGTCAAGGCTTAAAGCCACCTCTACAATGGTCACCAGGTTGTGATACAGAGAGCCTGAGAATCAGGTGACTCACTTCTTGTACATAGTCTTAATAATTTTTAAATAGCATGTACATACACATCATGTGCTCTATTTGGCACAAGAAATTTTTTTTTTTTTTTTTTCAAATACTGTGTAGGAAAAGACATCGTTTTGAATAAATTTTTAGAAGGAGAGTGTGTTCCTCTCTGAGCTACTGCATGCCTGTCCTTTTTTGCTTTCAAAGCCGTGCACTTAGGACGTAAATTCGAGTCTTGCATGAGGTGAAGAAGTTATGGCGTGGAGTTGTGAGAATATGGCCTTTATCTGCATTCTGGGAATGGTTTTGTTCTGCACTCTCTGCTGCGTGACAAGGAAGGACTAAAAAGCCTGGGCACTCAAACAAAAAGAGGGCCATTTAGCCTTTTCACTGAAGTCTAGGATCCTTGCTGAGGGATTATTTTACGCAAGCCTGTGTTTTGGCTAAGGGGGTCTGGTTTTTACTCAAAGCCAAGCAGCAGATGTCAGGCCTCAGAATTGCTCACAAAATGATGACCTTGCTGGGTCAAGGCCTATACAACCTGCTTCGCCTCAAGCTGTGTAAAACACAAGCGGTAGAAAGTCTTTCCCCGGGCAGGCCTGTCTGGGCAACCAGCTATCCTTGGTTTTCCCTGTAGATTGAATTCCTTGTGAAATTCTACAGCTCTGAGAAAAAAACCTCCTGACAGTTAACTTGGCTTTTTCTTTTTATTTAAGTAATGAATAAGGCAGTGAAGGATTTTTAGGGGGTAAAGGTCTAACGCATTATTATGCTATTTTGTAGTAACAATTTATATTGTCAGGAAAGTTTGTTTAGTTTTTCCATGTGTGACTAAAATATGTTAGTACAGATAGTGTACAATATAGAGATAATATGATCTAAGAAACGAATGTGAAAAAGAGGGCAGCGTACAAAATTCAATCAATGGCAAATTCACATTGTGTATTGGATGTAAATATCTTCAGTGTGATGATCTTTAGAGGGGAAAGAACATCTACTGTGATTAAGAATAGCAAATTATATTTGCTATAGTTATTGTCTTATTGGGAAATATTCAGAGTCAAGGGTTTAAAAATGTAATAAAAAGTGGATCAATATGTGTTTGAGGATTTCATCAATTGCATATTAACAGTACTAGTCCTTCTGACCTCTTTTCTTTGAGCTATTCCCTTGATCAGAGCAAAACCGATCTAATAAATTGTGGGTTTATTCATCCATGTGCTGAATTCTGTTTCATATTTCTTTTTTCTTGCATACAAAATTGAAAAACGACTTGTGATTCCTCAACGAGGTTCTTATTCTTATAATGATGGATAAGAACTGCATTTCTTTTGAGCAAAGATTTCGACCAAACTTCTGCAGAGCAAAACCCAGAGAATTTCGAGTTATACTATCAGATAGTTAGCACTTCAGTTTGTATGAGTACAGCTTGGCAAATCAATGTTAATTAGCAGTTCTCACACTGAATTTACTTTTCTTGCACAGGCTGAAGTATTACAAAGTTTTAGAAAAGTTTTGTGTTTTGTTTTCCCTTTTGTGCATTTGCTGTCTAAAGGTCACTGCAAGCATTATTCACTGGATGTAGTAAATCTGATCTGCCTTTTGTATTGGTAGTAGTTCTGTATCCTAAGTGGATCATCAGGATGATGTTCCTGAAAATAAAATGTTTTGCAGTACAGGAAAGCAACAAATTGAATTTTTGGGACTCCATCAAACTGAGGAAGAACTAATATGAAAGATATTTCTATTGGCTTTAATATTCTTTCCTGAAGAAATCAGGCACAACTTGCTTTACATGAAGGACATTGTACTTGATAACAAGTCATCTACAAAGATCTGAATTCTTTTATAAACAGAAGCACAGAGGTGGATAAAGACCGATCATAGTGTCTTTTGTTTTGAATTAATTTATAATTTGTGGAGAGAATAATTAAATTCATGCAAAAATATTCCACGCTTAACTGTAATAGCAGTGACTCAGTAATGAATTTGGCCTAGTATTTCTGTTCATGTTTGTATACTGATGAACTTTTACTTAGGACTATTCTGAGTTGCACAGGTGTAAGGAATGCTGCCTGTTAATAAAGTCAGTAAGAGTTTTTCCATTGACTTGCCAGGATCCAAAACTTCATGCCATTTATGTTACACACAATAATTTTTTGGTATGGAGCAAAATCTTTCTGGATAGAGATACTAACTGTTACATAACTCGGAATAACATACATATTTTTTCTTAGTTTACTTGAGCTTGTATGTGAAATTGTTTAAAAAACCATATTTATTCATGACTTAACTGTAACATTTTTGAAACATGTTATCTGTGCTGGGTCTCTGTGCTTTAACAGATAGTGTTTCTCAGGAAACACAATGCTGAATTCTCTGCAGTGTTTGCACAATGTTGAGCTGTCTTAAGACACACTCACCTGTTACTTCATTTAATTGTGAACTCTGTCTTATAATCCTTAAGGAACATGATATTTTCACTTAGTACCAAATAAATTACAAAGCAAATAGAATTAAGAGGGGAAGCATTTGCTTAGGAATATGTTTTCTTCTTGAGAAAGATTTCTGTACCGTATGAACTTCTGGTGTATCTGCATGTCCTGTATATAATATTTTCTGCTTTTATGAACAAAAAAATTAACTGTCCCCAAGTTTAAGGTGTACTGAGTCAGTTCCTGGACAGGACTATTGATGTACTGCCCCCTTTACTATAAGACTTTATTCAGAGCTATTAAAAAGGGAAAAAAAGGTAGCACAATAATCAGGAAAAGCTGACATACATGTCTCTTCAAAATCACAGAAGTCACATGAATACCAGTTGTAAAATTCTGATCTTTTAGTAGTTGGAAATTAGCTTGTACTGCTCTTGTCTCCTGAAAGAGAACTGCAGCCTTCTAAAAAATATTTATTCCTCTTTCTCTCTCTGAAGATGGCTATCATAAAAAGAAATTAGAAGAAAAAAGAAAAAAGAAAAAAAAGATCTCAGTATTAATACAAAACTATTTTTCTTATCAATATCATCCAGTCTGAGGTATAAGTGATATTCAAGAGGTCTAGAGCTTAATGATTTTCTAGATAAATGCTGGAAACTAGTAATTTCTGTTACTAGACCTACTCAGTTTTTGTCCATATTTCACTCTCGAGTTTTTTTTCAGTATGTCAAATGGTCCTGAGAAAGACCTATTGAATTTCATTCCTTTCACATGTCACTACACACCTTTTGAAGAACTTCTGTATGGAAATTACGGAAATATTCTCAGACACTCTATTCACATGTTTTGTTGATGGGTCTGTTCCAAAGAAGGTGTCAGTTAAGTAAGAATGTTAAGCAAATATGAACTCATTTACTTCAGGATATAAAAGACATTTTTATTTTTTTCCAGAATTTATTGAATAGGCAGGGAAATAATGCATACCTTTATTTATCCTGACATTTCTTGATAGTTTGCAGTACAAATCCTAATCTGTATTAGAAATAATCACCTCTAACCATCATGAAAGTTTTTAGCTGAAGGTCAGACGCATATGTGTACACTCAGTTTTAATATCATCTGATTCAACAAACAACTCTATTGATTTCATGAGGCTGGTTCCATTAGAGAAAACAGAACTTCACCATGGTAAGCAGAGGAAAGGTAAAAAGATATTTTCTTTCAAATTGCAACAAAAAGGCAAGATGAAAACCAGTATGGAGTCCTATAACTGAGACAATAACATGACACTATTTGCCTTCAGTTAAATGAGTGCTAGACTTGTGCGTTCTTGGGGAATATTGCAAATACATCTCAGTACTAAGGTAATATGAAATGCTGAGTTGAAAATAGATATTCTTCATTCACAGGCACTGAAGAGCTAATCTCAGGGTTTTGTCATGTGAGTAGGAGCATTGTCATTTGAAATTAAATGAGGCTTTTGAGCACTGGAGTTTTAAAACATTATTTAAAGCACAGATACAAGCAAAACTGTCTTACACAAGTAGAAACTATCACTGAGTTATTTTAGTTGCATCTTCCTTGAGTCAGAATTCAGTGCCTCAGAGCAGATCCAATATTTTGCCTTCTATATAATATCTCAAAAGATTTATTAGAAGCAATCTGGCCTTTTTTTGGTAGCATTTGAGAGATTAGCATTGCGTCAAGCCAGAACACATTTAGTTTCGTGTGTCATACTTTAAAAACTTTATAAGTGGTAGTTTCTAGAGTGATTAGACATATTCTAGGTGCTTAACGATATGCAATGCATAGACACTGAATGTAATTATAAAGATGTCATTCATGTAGGGACATGCCTGATTATATAATAGATGTGATTTTACATTTACTAAACTCTGAAACTGATATCCAACAGATTGATTTTGTGCAATTCCTCATCATCTCTTCTTTAAATAAGGCTATCTTTGCTTTGCCAGATTTTCAACTGGTTGGCAGACTCTTCCTTACCTGACAGTACTGAACTGTCTGAGTCAAAGTCCCAGTTTTCTCCATATACATCCACATTGGTCTCTTAATTTCCTGTTCAATAGCACAGCAGATGTTCACATGAAGGTTAGTGTCCGCTTCAAGGAAAGGGATAACAGCTTTTCAACTTTCATTTCCGCTTAGTTTCTGGTCACATAAAATATATCATGCAAGAAAAATGCTCCCTGTCATCTGGGACCTTGTGGAGAAACAGGTCCTGAACGTAGATATCCTATATTCCAGTCTCATTAAAAAAAGCAATTTTCCCTCATGGTAGGTCAAATTTTACCTCAGATACATCCATTCAAGACCTAGGATCCGGGAGATGAATTTGGCCCTGTATCTGCATCAATGCTTTATTTCAAAAGACAGCAGCGCTGTGAGGAAGTTAAGTAACCTAAGGGTGCCCAAATTTGCTGCTCCAGGGATGAATGTTTCCACATAGGAACAGATAAAAATGAAAACAACTTAAAAAAATTCAATTAGCTTAACAGAGACAAGCGAGTGCTTGCCCAGCCATTCCTGAGCAACAATTTATTCCTGGGGTGGTGCGAGAGACTCAAGCCAGCGGTCAGCAAGCTGACAGATCTGTCAGCTTTGCTAGGTGGCTGTCAGTCAAACCAGGTGCCCGCTGTGTGTTGTGGCGCTCCTTGTATTAACACCCTGCTGAGATAATTCTTTTTTATCCTTTTTTTTGCCACCAAGAGGGTCTGCCACCACACTGCTGTTTTTCATCTTGTTAATTGAGTCATTTATTTCGTTAAAAGGTGAAGCTTTATCAGGGTTTATGTGCCAAATGTGAGAAGGCATATTTAATGATACATCAAATGTTAGAAGCATGCAGGTGCCTCTGTGTATGCTCTTTAAAATGCTGAGAGGCGAGATAGTTCTTGTAAATTAAAATCACCTGATATTAACTAAAAATAGGCATTTTGTTCCCAGGCAACAATGCAGATACACTGTACATATGTGTGTGTTTGTTACTAAATATATAAAGCACATGGATATTTATATTTAATTTTCAATCATTAAATTCATCCATATTCGAAAGCAGATAACTGGAGGGGTAAACAATACAAGACCAGAATTCAAAATTATGTAAAAAAAAGGCAATAATTTCTAGAGTGGCTGCTAAAAATAATGTTTGAAAGAAACTTTCAGGCTTCTGCTAGTAAGATCTCCCTGTCACTGATTACCACCACTGCTCTTCCCAGGGTAATTTGTTCATTTGCGTTTTCTAGATATTTCTGAAGCAGCTAAGTTGGGGTGGTTTGTTTGGTTTTTTTTTTGTTTTTTTTTTTTTTTGCATCTTTGTCAGGATACCCATTTAATTGGTTACTTAGAGTCTAGGCAAGCCTCTCATGAAATCAATGAGAATCTCCCCATTGCCATCAATAGCTGTTGACTCATAACTCCAGGTCCGTTTTTATGAAGGAATGAGTCTGAAGTCTTCAAAGAAACCTAAGCTCTACTGAGAATAAGCAGGATCAAGCCTCCATCCTCCTCAAACATCCAAGAAATCAGTGCATGTTCATCACCAGGTAGGTGAATTTCACAAGATTATATCCATCCTCCCAGATGTAAAGTGACAGAAAGTGTCCAGGAAAGGGGATTATCAAGATGTCAGGAAGGCTGGTTGGTGCAACTACCAGTTTCTATGTAGCTGTCAGATTGATAGTTGATGCTAATGAAAACTATGTTCTGTCTTTGCAGTTTTTACTTCTTAGCAAAACCAGAAGAGATTGACAACACCAGCAGACTGTGTCTTTCCCTTTAAAAGAGATGTATTGTTTGCAAAAAGAAGTGTTAGTTCAGTATTTTTTTTAAAACAATCCAAAATACTTAATCCCATTAACAAGCAAAACTTGCAGAAAGTCTATGTTTAACTGGGTTTCTTCCCCTCAGAATCCACTGCTGAGTGTTGCCTTCCCATTTAGGATTAGCCACTGCTCCTTCAGTTCCTGTTCCCTCTCATGATTGCCAAGCTCTTACTAGCTTAGGAGAACTAATACCATCTGTGTCTGTAAGGCATACTCCTACATCATTTATTTAGTCAGCAGCTCCCAAATTCGCCCTACCTTCCAAGACTGGGATTATGTGAGTGGATCTGAGATCTGGTCTCTAAGATCAAGCTGGTGTTTCTGAACCCAACTAAATGTGTGGGTAGGTTGTGTAAGAAAGGTGCATCTCTTTAATTTCAGCATTACTCACTGTGTTCATTTATTGCTTGAAAATATTCTAGTCCAGGTGAGTAGCTCTCATTCATGCTACAGAATTAGCCTGAAAAAAATGTACCAGAACACTTGCTAGCTCTCTCACCTAACATCCTTGTTCTTCATCCCATAGATACCAGAAAGTGTATGATCATTTAAATAAATCTTTGGTTTTGTTGCAATAGCCATCAAACATATTCACTGAAGAAAAGCATGGTGTTTTCTGTTTATGTTTCTCCAAAATAGTTGAACCACAGTCCAACATTTGAATGGCAAGTTCTTTCTCAATAAACCCACTCTTGTGTGGGCTCACAGTCCTAGCTCTTCTGTGATTGACAAAAGTAATTGTTCACTGTTTTTCAGACCCAAACAAGCTTCAAGAGAACAAACTAAAGACTAAGAATGGAAGTTACAGCACAAGGACTTCCAAGAGGTGGTGATTTTAAGGGCAAACAGTCAACCAGTGACTTTGTTGACCTGTTTCCAACTTCTAGTAGGAAAGTTTCAAATACTGGTCCAGAGTTGTCTTAACTTCAGGAGGGCCTGCATTGTTTCCCTGTGTCTGGTGGGGTAACAGCTCTTTGCTGCTTTTCAATCACCAGTCCACCTCCTGTAGAAGGCATGTTTCCAGCCCTACTCATCTTGTGCTGCATGAATGTGTTGCCATCAGGAGTTGCTGTGGCAAGAAAGGGATTTTGGGTTACAATTGCTCCAGTGTCCATTCCCTGTTTATTCCTGATAATTGGCTCGGTGGAGGCATTTGTGGTGCGGCCGTGCAGTTGGAGATGGCTCCTGTTTTGCAGTTTTGAAAAATATGTAGCACCGAAATGTGGACAAAGTTCAGATGAACAATACCATTGGGATTTGCCAAGTCAGAAATCTTTTTGTTTGTCATTACAAATGTATTTAAATAAAAACAGTGCAATCTCACACAAAGGAGATGCAATAACATTTGTGTTGCCTAATGATGATCAACATTATGTTTCTGTTTGTCTGGGTATACTAATGAAACAGTTTTGTCTTCTCCTTACAAGGTCTCTCTTCTTACATCTGGAAGACAATCATAGGTCAGATTATTATTGTACTATATGAATAGAGACCAAAATTATTATCCTTGACCCCTAAAATTTACAACCTAAAAATAAAACAGAAGCCGTAGGGATGGTAGGAATGACCAACCTAGTTTCTTAGACCATGCTCCTCTACCTCCATGTGCTGTGTTAGAGTGGTTGTATAGGATGTTTAACAGAAATATAGAGGAGAGAAGTAGCAAGTGCAAGGCAGGGAGTAAATAAAACAGCTTGGTGAAACTGGGAAATACAACAAGATAATTCATATAGTTTGATTTGATTACCACTGTGTAGCCCATCCTAGGTATGTAAGTAGAAAGTTGCTGCTAAATCCCTGCCGTTTGGTATGACTAGTAATTTGTATTTATGTTGTCTTATGATCCTGGGTAAAAAGACACTTTATAAATGTTAATTTACACTACGGAGATATTAGGTAGATAGAGTTGAATTTTATTTATGGCTGAAGAAACCAAAACCCAGAAAAAGTGCATGAAATCAGTGACAAGGACTGGCTCTCATTCTCACAAGCCCGAGCTTTCCATCATTTCTCTGCATTTACCAATAACCTGTGTCTGTATTTTTCTAGTAAACAAATGTACAACATAACCACCCAACTTTCTTGTACTAGCACTTTTTAGACAGTATTTCCTATGCAGACCCACCACCCTTTTCTTTGTCTATTCTCTTCTTACTTAACACGCATCTTCTCGGAGTCAGTTTCTCCCCCACCATCATTCTTGCCAGTAGTGAACATGTCCCTCCCTCAACTCCTGGGACTTTCAAAGAGAGATGTTAGTCAAACAGAGATTATTAGGCTCAGCAGAACACGAATACGGAAGGCTACCGTATGCAATGTAATGTTTGGTTTTTTTTAAATGAGTTCTGAACATCTCTAAAACCTGATGGTTTTTCTTTCTATAGTGAGCAGAAACTGCTATCCAAGTGCTCATGTTCTTCTGTGACAATTTCTAAAAATTAGAGGTGGTTGGGAAACCTGTTTTTATCCCACACCTTATAACATACAAACCCATATTTGTTTTGTTTTCAATGAAATTATTCAGCATTGAATTTTTCCCATTGCCTCAGCTCAGAAATTCTACCTTAGTTTCTTGTAAATGAAAAGCAGTCGGCTAATGAAAGCAAGGTGTTCCCCCCAGAAGCTTGCCCATTATGTAGTCATTAGTTTAAAAATTAAAAATCATACCGGAAATAAGGGCTGGAACTTTGTTTTATTTAGAGGAGTTTTTCTTCTCTCTAAACATCTTAATAACACTCTATTAGGAAAGTATCTGAACCAAAGAGTTCAGCTGGGAAACGTATTTTCAAAATAAAAATCCTTCATCTTATTTACTGTGTTTGTCAATTTACAAATGAATACAATAAGGAAAAATTGGGTTCAAATCTGTAGTTCATCAAGTAGTGATCAGCAGGAGTTGTGCCTATTTATACCCCAGATCTTTTCTCTCAACCTTTTGCCTGTGATTAATACCCTGCTAAGGTTAGGTCGATTTCTATTCTTCCATCCTGTCTGTATCAAGCTTACCACAGCTTACACACGGTAATAAGATAAAACCAGCTTAGGTAAGTAAAGCCATAATCTGACAAAAAGCTGGGCCTGGAGGCTTTTTTCTTAGATTTGGGTCATGATCATGGTCCCACTTATGACTGGCCCATCAGGCAAAAACTAATGATTGTAAAATTGCCATCGGTTACCAGAGTGCCCTTGGGCCATAAGATCCCAGCTAATTTTGAACTCTGCTGATGGATTCCTGGGCTTTATGTCTGAAGATCAGCAGTTAGCTTTCTGTTAAAGGCAAACTTCACAATGAAGCCACTGACAAAGTGGTATTAAATTATACTTTTCATACAATATATAAAGCTTGGGTGATAATAAACCACAGAGTTCAAAGAGAAAGAGTTGCACTAAGGAAGTGTAAAACAGCTTGTTCGTTGTACCTGCACCGATTGCCATGTTGACAAGTTATGAAGAAATGAACCTAATTCCCACTGTGGAGTATTTTAAACATACTTTCTACATTTACCCCTACATATGGAGGGACATATAGCAGAACAAAGTGTTACCCTGGATCTAGTTACTCTACTTTGTGAGTAGAAAAGAAGTGAGATCAATGCAAGTACTTTCACACAGTCAGAAAACGGATCTTGCTACTGTCTGAAAATGGAAAACATTCAGAGCACACTGGAGTCAATATATAGACAATTATTTCATGGGGGTTGGGATCATGTATTATGGTGACATAACAAATCCTATTTTCTAGATGTTAGCTATTACAAGAAATTAGGAATATTCTTTCAAATTTTACATTTTATTTACCTCATCCAGGTGTGCTATCTCCTAGCTTGTGTTTCTCTCATCATTATAAAACTCAGTGGCCTCTTTCAAACAGTCCACATTCATACATGTTTTCACATGCAGAAATGCTGTTCCAGGTTAGCCTCCAGTGTTCAGTGCCACATTATGCAGAAATGTACAGGTAATTTGAAATTAGTTAACTGGGTTAACCTCTGTGACCACAGCACCACTATGGCTAAATTACAGCCAGCAGCATATACTTGTTGTAAGAGCATCACACAACTGTAATAATTCTCATCTCCTTCTGTAGGCCTTGGAAGGAAATTTGGTGTCTCAGACACCACATTAATATAACTGTGGGTAAATTGATGGTCTATTTTCTTGAGTAACATGTTTCATTGTGTTTCCTCCTCTAATTACTCCTCCCCTTCATTCTTTTTCCCTTTGTCTCTTTTACAGCAATTCTTTGACATCAGAGTGAGGATCCAAGGACCTAAAAGCTGTATAAGCAGACAACAAAAAATTAAACAGGTCTTTCCCTAAAGGAGAGAACAGAGGAAGAGCACCTTAAGACAAAACTATACTTTCTTTACATCATGCCATATTTCCTAACCTATAAAAGGGAAGGACATAACATGTTCTGGCTTAGGACCTGGTTTCGTCTCTCTTGATATTTATTTGCAAAATCCATTAATGAATAAAGTCCTCCTACTGAACATAGGCATTTGGCAAGGAATGAGTTAGAGATCCTCTAGCATTGTTGATTAGTGCCTTAATGAAAACTCTATCAGGCAAGGAAAACTTAAAGCTATATTTTTTAATGAGATATCAATATGGTTTCTACTGGAGCTTTCTGAAACAAAAAAAGCAGGAATATAAAGGAGTTAAGCATGCATCATAAGGGTTTTCTTATTTATTTCCTCCTTTAGGAATTTGTGGTGAAATATTCCCAGATATTGTATATTTCCTGGAAAAACTTGGCAGGTTTTAAAACATTATCAATAGTTTAAAAAATAGCAATAGTTTCTACCACCCTGACACATTTTTTCCTTTATTTCTCTCACAAATCTTCACCTGAAGAAAGAAAAACAGAAGAAAGTGATAAGCAAAGTGGGAAATGAAGGACAAAGCAATATCCCCAATCCCCTAAAATACTAACACCAAACTAAAGAAAATGGCATTCATTTTTTTCTTTCTATATTCCTTCAATTTCTTTTTTGAAAAAAGAGGAAAAAAGAAATAAAGAAATAGAAAATCTCTCAATGTTTTTCTTTCTTTCTTTCTTAAAGGCCATTTTAATTTGTAAAAGCTTTATAACACCTGTGTTTGCATACAGATTGACTTTTGATGTGAAAGCACATTTTGCTTGAGAATAGGTGATGATCTATATAACTTCCCTCTTTCTATAAAGCTACTTTCATAAATATTTTGCCAAAACACTAAATGCTCTTGAAGTTCCTGTTATGCTTTCCTTTTCTGCTAACACTGGAGTAGCATCATGTTTTTCAGAATGATTTTTGAACTGCATCAGACATTTTCTTACACTATAACAAAATTACCAATGTTCTGTATTAATTTTTCAAAGGAAGTTTGTCAACTTGGAGGTGCTACACAAATTCCTACCACTGCTTTCTGTCTTATGTGGACAGGGGAGGCTTTGCAATTAAGTGAAAGTAGTATGAGACCCACTGTGAAGAGATTGTATTGACGGTTTAATGTCCTGTCTAAAATGGGACAAATGAATGAAACCTTGAAACCATGAACTGTTTGCTGTTGCACACCCTTCCCTCTGCCTACACTCAAAATGTTATGTGCCTTGTACTCCCTGCTCTGATGAGTATAGGTAAGACAAATACAACTTTATATCTCTCTGCAAACACAAATGCAACAGCAGTTCTTTGGATCTACTTAAATGCACAACTATCATTATTTGATTAAATGTGTTCCAATGTGTTCTGCTTTTCAGAGAATTTAAACAGTTTTGGAAAGCTCCACGAATATCTCATGAACACCATGTCAGACATAGCCTTGTTTGATTTGTTTTTCTTTCATGCATTAACTTTGATCCCATTTCTAAAACCAGCTTTTACATCAATGCATCTTTACAGTTAGCAAGTGATAGATTAGATAAAACACAATAATACTAAAATATTAGGTTTGTAAAGATGACTGTTAATATTTATCTGTGGGCCTACCATTATCCCTTATGGTAGATTCCACACAAAACCACATTTTTTTCCAAAAGACTTCAGAATTTCTGCAACAATTTAATGAATAATATATTCTGGAATTTTGTTCTTTAATGAGGCCTGTCACATTGAGCTTTATGTGAATTGTGAATGGAACCATGTGAGCCATTCAAAGAGAGAGAGAAGCAGAGATGCAGTTTGAACTATTATGGATTTTAGCTTAAAAGTTAGCATTTTACATGTAATAATTTCACTTAGCTATGTAGCTGTGTTATGCGCATGTATGCGTGCACATACACATACAGAAATTGTATATATTAAAGACAGACACATAAATACGGAAGGAAAAATATATATGTTATAAATATTGTATATCTTTGTTTAGAAGCTACCCTCATTTTAGTAGCTGCACCTTAACTATGCACCTTTACTATGCAAGCCGCAGGGGAAAGTAATTAAATTTAATAGCTGCTGCCCTCGTTTTGAAGTCGCCCTCAATATAAAGCTGCACAGGGAAGTAATTAAATTTAATAGAAGCTGCGGATTCTAAACAAAGATATACGGTATTAAGTCCATATAGTTCTTGGATAAAGTTAATTTCCATCAGTAGCAGGCCTGTCACTTCAAATATTCATGGTTTTGTAATTGTTTGAAACAAATCTCCAGCTACAAAGGAACTTTCTCTGTATCTGAAATGATGGAATGATGAAGGATCTGCATGTGTACTTGGTTACCACCATAACAAGAATAACAACAACAACAACAATAAAAGAATGAAGAACAAAATAAGATTATAAAAGAAGACCCCCAAAAGTCACACGTTAATATTCCACTCTCATTTTCATCAATTACTGAAGCAATACCCCCTAGATCAGTGCATTAACTTGTTTATCTTTTACAACGAAGAAAAACTTCATAGCTTCATCATTCATTCCAGAGTGAGGGGAGAAAAAACAAAAGGCAGCCACCGAAATTTGCATGGTGCTCAATTATACATTAGTGAACATCACTTGGCAATCTGTTCATATCAATTTAATTGGATTTTAATACTGCCTCTGATCTTGTTTTCTAATTAACAGCAGTGCCTGGCAATAAAGCAGAACCATGCACCCAGCAACACCTTTGATCTCAACCATATGGAGCTTCTCCGTGCTCTTGAAAAAAATTTTTTCTCCCTTGCCTCCAATGCAGGCCGAGAGATTCTGGGGCCCCCAGATGGCCAAATACCACTCATGACTGCGACTTCATTGATTATTTTCTTTCCTGATTGATCCTGATTGAAAATAAATAAAACATGCACTTGGAACCGGATGCAAATTTGTGTCACAAGCTTTTGGTTATGTTGATGGTTTTCTCTGCTTCTGCTTTAGGTGACAAGTACTTAAGTAAACATTAATTGACTCAATGGCCTGTATTTAGGAGCATAACTTTATCACAAGGACCTCTTGTCTCATCTATAGTTACTGTCCTACCACAGTCATATTTTTAACTGGGATTGAACAAAGTTAGCCGTTCAGTCTTTATCTCTCTGATGTTATCATCATAGACAAACTATTTAAGCATGATATGAGCTCAGCAGTTTTGATTTATATCTGCTTTTTGATGATTCGTTCTTGATGGTTCCTTTTTTTTTTCCTTTTTTTTTTTTTTCTTTTCAGGACCCCTAGGTAAAAAGCCCACAGAACAGAGATCTTATCTTTGTTTCCTATGCAGGTCTGGCTTCAAGTGCACTATGTTCAAACAGAGCAAATGTTCACGTGTCACATTTCACACATTCTCCAGCCAGAGCTTGCAAAGGTTCTTGGAGATACAAGGGTTTGACTTGGTAGATTCCTTCCTTGGGCTCAAAAAAATATAAAAAATGTTCCAAGATGTTAGCTTATGAAGTGGACTTTTACACAAACATTTTGAAATGCTATCAATTATATATATGCGATTTGATTTGATTTTGCAAAAAGGTGAGCAATTAGAGGGAAAAACATTGCTGTTTTCTTGTAGCTTAAGCATTACATAATGATAGCACAAAGATCAATTTTGATTTCTGGCTTTTGGGTAAATAAAGAGATGTCATGCTTCTCTTTTCACATTGTATTCTGAACTTGCCTTCTTAGTCTGTTCTTTGATTTGGATATGACCCATAAGCAAGGTCAGGTCACTGATCTCTTGGAGAAAAGATTTCCAGCAAACACCATGATGTGCTGCTGCAGAAGCAGGTGCTGCTGACTTTGTAGGTGACACCTTTCCCTTTGTGTTAACACTAACCCACCATAGTGTTAAGGACATTGGCTCCAGGGCAGTTGTTTTTCATCTGAGATGCAAACCAACACCCTGACTACTTGTGTTCATTACAGAAGTAGCAGACTTATGCAGCCTAGCTTGTGAACCATGTACTGCTGATACAGTGCATGTGCGTTATACAGTGCCATCTCCTTTAGTTTCAGCTAGTTGCTTTCCTTTGCAGGGCTTTGAGCTCTCATGCAATATTGTTTGTGTGGTGATAAACCACTGCTGCACACTGACACATACCGGTGAAACTGCACTGAGTGATGCCTCTCCCTTCCCTGCTTTATGATCTTAAGTTGAAAATCCTCAGATGCAAAAAACATATTAATTCTCTTGATTTTGTTGAAGTAGTTTATCTTTTCTGTCTCAACTTCTAAACCCATCTCATTAGATACCTTTACTTTTAAATGTTAACCATTTCATTAAATAGACATGATGTGAAGGTATATGGCTTTCATTTTTTGTGTACATATGCTGATGTGTACCAGCCCAAGGCCAGAGCCAGTGAACCACTGAATAAAATAGACTGATAGCTGGGATACAGGCAATGAAGCCATGAAGACACCAGCTTCCCTCCTCTGCAAATCCAGAACCCAGTTCTTGCTGGTTTTGGATTACATTTCATGTGCACTGTTTCACACATTTATTGCATTTCAATCAGATTCTGGAAGTGAGAGCTTTAGAGAGGAGAAACAAGCTTGCCTGCTCTGGATATAATCTTCCTTTATCATATGAATATAAAGTAATTTGGAGTCCACGTTGCATTGAGATGCTGGAAAGCTCCTCCAGCCTGATAGCGGTGAGCAGATCTTCAGGCAGCTAAGAGGACTCTGCAGGTTGAAATGTCTGCCCTACTGTAATGATTGTAGAAACAGGACTTATACAGTTGTACCAAATATGAGTTTAATATGGTTTACTATTTTCTTCATTTACTGTTCAGAATTTCAAGCTACAAACTCTTGCATTTTATCATATGGAGTGAGAAACAAAGAACTGAAGGAAATAAATGACTCAAAAGGACACAGAAGTTGCATTTTTATTCTGCTTTTGATTTGCTGATAAATTAACACAGCTTCTATGGAGTGCAGTGACATATATTGATGAGAGAGTAGAACTGATAAATGTGAGTGTTTCCTGTTGCACCCTGCAAGTAAACTGCTACTGATAGGATGCGTTGCACCAAGATTACTGCTGTGGTCTTTTTGAGCACTGGGACTCATAGACATTGTCAACATTAGTATACTGAGACACCATTTTGATCTTTGTTGCTGATTTCCTTGCTCTGATAACATGCTAGCTGCTGTCTTGTTTGCTTCCTGAACTGCTTGCTCCCAGTTTGGATGATTTTTTTTTTTTTTTTAATCTTTAAATTTTATATTTTACTCTTGTATTTAGGACTAACCACTCTACTGCTTGCACTTTGCCTCCAGGAGTGAGAAACAGGTTCAGGTGTGTCACACACACTTTATTTAAAATAAAGGCTAGTTTGCTAGGCCTTTAAAACATTGAAGGACCAGGCCTTTTTTACAGGAAACAGTTCAAGGCATTGATGTGTAACACCCACTCCATGCTCCTACTAGGAAGGTCTTTAAAAGTGAGGATCATGCTTGAAAATAAGTGGCTAAGAGTATAGAGCTCATATCTTCAGCACAAAGAGTTGCTCTGACCATGCTCTCAGATGCTACCATACAAAAGAGTCAGCTCAGTGAGAATAGATGGACAGAGATGGAATGCAGAAACCTCTCAGCCCCTCTTTTTATCTTATTTTTTGAAGAAAAATAGAAGCAAGCATGTACATGCAAATGATTCCTCTAAACACAAGCTGTGAGAAATGTGGATTCCTAGACATAAGAGGAGTGGGTCTAGGGATGACTGGGTGCTAGAGTTGTCCAGCACTGCACCCAAATACTGGATTTGTGAAGGTTGCTCACATCAGGAGAACTTCTGCTGTTCAGAAATGGATAACAGATCATTTAGACCCACAATGAGATTTCTTCATATAAATGGGATATAATCAGGAGGTGGGTGTAAGCAGGATACTGGTTAGTTATGAGCTTATTGCTTTAGGACACCTTCTCCACATTGTTGTTGTGACTGTTTCACTATGGCTTATTATTCAGGTTTCCGAAGCTGACTTCCCAAGTAAATGTGCATGAGCTTTCCACACTACACAGAATCACAGAATCACAGAATCACCAGGTTGGAAAGGACCCATTGGATCATCGAGTCCAACCATTCCAAACACTCCCTAAACCATGTCCCTCAGCACTTCATCCATCCGTTCTTTAAACACCTCCAGGGAAGGCGACTCGACCACGTCCCTGGGCAGCCTGTTCCAGTACCCAATGACTCTTACTGTGAAGAATTTTTTTCTGATATCCAAACTGAACCTCCCCTGACGGAGCTTCAGGCCATTCCCTCTTGTCCTGTCCCCTGTCACTTGGGAGAAGAGGCCAGCTCCCTCCTCTCCACAACCTCCTTTCAGGTAGTTGTAGAGAGCAATAAGGTCTCCCCTCAGCCTCCTCTTCTCCAGGCTAAACAACCCCAGCTCTCTCAGCTGCTCCTCGTAAGACTTGTTCTCCAGCCCCTTCACCAGCTTCGTTGCTCTTCTCTGGACACACTCCAGAGCCTCAACATCCTTCTTGTGGTGAGGGGTCCAGAACTGAACACAGTATTCAAGGTGCGGTCTCACCAGTGCCGAGTACAGAGGGAGAATAATCTCCCTGGACCTGCTGGTGACCCCATTTCTGATACAAGCCAAGATGCCGTTGGCCTTCTTGGCCACCTGGGCACACTGCTGGCTCATGTTCAGTCGGCTGTCAACCAGCACCCCCAAGTCCTTCTCTTCCGTGCAGCTCTCCAGCCACTCTTCCCCCAGATTAGTGTCGTCCACAAACTTACTTAGGGTGCATTTGATCTCCTCATCCAGGTCATTGATAAAGACATTGAACAGGGCTGGACCCAGTACCGAGCCTTGGGGAACCCCACTTGTAACTGGTCTCCAGCTGGAGTTAACTCCATTTCCCACCACTCTCTGGGCCCGGCCATCCAACCGGTTTTCAACCCAGGAGAGTGTGCGCCTGTCCAGGCCAGAGGCTGACAGTTTCTGAAGCAGAATGCTGTGAGAAACTGTGTCAAAGGCTTTACTGAAGTCCAAGAAGACTACATCCACAGCCTTTCCCTCATCCAGTAGTCAAGTCTCTTTGTCATAGAAGGCGATCAGGTTAGTTTGGCAAGACCTGCTTTTCATGAACCTGTGTTGACTGGGCCTGATCACCCGGTTCTCTTGCATGTGCTTCATGATAGCACTCAAGATCACCTGTTCCATGACTTTCCCCAGCACTGAGGTCAGACTGACAGGCTTGTAGTTTCCTGAGTCCTCCCTCTGACCCTTCTTGAAGACGGGTATAACATCAGCCAGCCTCCAGTCAACAATCTAATTTGAGTTTTTCCCCATTCTCAAAACATACACATAGTGTTTTTTTGTATTCAGGCCAAAATGATGAATTTGCACAGCAATCAGTGCTGACCACTAATATTTGACATATTTCTTCTTGATTCTTTTCAGTTTTAAATTCTGTTTGCTGATTTATTTTGGACAACTTATTCTTAAAGCATGTAGTATTTGAGATGCTTCATTTTACCATAAGCATTTCATTTTGCCCTTTTTCATATTTGTCTGGGGCAAATGTAGTTATTTGGTTATTATTATTTCACACATTCATTTGATCTAATCCATTGTTCACAGGAAAAAAGAGTGATTGTTGGGTGTTTTCTTTCCCAAAGTCTTTTTTTCCACTCTCGAATTCAAACATTTTAAAGCTTTCCTGACAGTGAAAATTTTTGCTGGTTTTGGCTGGGATAGAGTTAATATTCTTCATGGTATCTAGTAAAGGGCTATGTTTTGGATTTGTGATGAACAACGTGTTGATAATACAGAGATGTTCTAGTCAGTCCTAGGCAGCATTTGCAGTCAAGGCCTTTTCTGCTTCTCAACCCTACCCACCAGGGTGGGGGTTAACAAGAAGTTGTGAGGGCACCCAGCTGAGACAGCTGACCTCAATTGACCAAAGGGGTATTCCACACCATATGCCATCACTTTCAGCATATAAATTTGGGGGAAGAAGAAGGAAGAGGGAAATGTTCGGAGTTATGGCATTTGTCTTCCCAAGTATCTTAGGTGTGGTGGAGCTCTGCTTTCCTGGAGATGGCTGAACACCTGTCTGGCTAAGTAGTGAATGCATTCCTTGTTTCACTTCGCTTGCACGCACAGCTTTTGCTTTACCTATTAAACTATCCTATCCTACGCAGGGAGAGTGAGGCACTAGTTGTGTGGTGCTTAGGTGCCGGCTGGGGTAAAACCATGAGAAACTGAAACATACACAGAGAACAACGTGGTATCCTGAATGTATCATTATGAAATGGACTGTATTGTCCTTCAAGATCTTGTGATGACACTGATGCCAATCACAAGGAACAGAGGCTCTGAGGACTGATAATAAGCATATGGGTTACTCTCTGCATTTGTGCCTTATTTTGCTAGGCTACAGCTCACGGGTAATACTGAGTTTTCAAAGTCCTCTTCTTGCCTATCGATAATTGGAGAAAACTCTTGCTGTATCTACATAGTTAGAAGAGAACAAGCACCTTCAGAAATCTACTGCCCTATCTCCTCATTTAATAAGTAAGGTGACCCTGGAGGCTATGTAAAAGAATGAATTGTTACATGTTGATTCTGCTATCTTACGAAGGGTATCTGAATGGTGATTTACAGCCTTATTTGATAGAAAGTCATAGTTAAGCTATCTCTAACTATGACAGACATACCAAATCTATGCAATGGCTTTGAGACTCTGTCCTCAGCTTCTTAGAGCTCTCAAATATAATTGCCTTCAATCTGCCTCCCCACTCGCAGGTTCCTGCCATCCATGGTGGAGAACTCTTCTCCCACCTTTGTGCTGTTGTCTTCAGTTTGTGATCATCAGGTTTTCTGGGCCTGTGTCATTCATTTAAACCCAGCCAGCAACTAAGCTCCACACAGCTGCTCACTCACTCCTCACCCTGCCCTGGTGGGATGGGAAGGAGAATCCAAAAAAAAGTAAGACTTGTGGGTTGAGACCAAGATAGCTTAATAGGACAGTAAAGGAAGATGTAACAACAAAAATAACAGAATGTACAAAATGAGTGATGCACAATGTAATTTCTCATTACCCACTGATCAATGCCTAGCCCATTTCTGAGCTCCCAAGTGCCTTTGTAATTTTCTCTTCTCCTCTATATATTTTTCATTAAAGCTTATGTGATTTCATCAGAATAGTATCTTCACAAGGCTGTGCTGAGTTTTCTCTCTGTTCCGGCCACTGTATGCTGGCTGTGATATTTCAGAGATGTTTTTGTTCTCAATTCTATGTGAAGGAGACTGCAATGTGGGTAAGACTCAGAGTCTCAATTAAAATTTCACTCCAAGATTTGAACCAGGCTTATTTAGCTAGTACTTTTTACTCAGTGGAAAATATCAATGAGCTCCAAGTAGGTCTGGGATGGTGCTGGCAGCTTCTACAGAAGTGGCTCAGAAGGCTAATTGTAAGGCAAATGGGGGAATGAACCACTTCCACCTGGTGGTGTCATCTTCATTCCGGAGTGTGATGCTAAGAGCCAGGCTTTGTAAAACAGGTGTGTAGGATGACACACATACCCTAGAGATAGAATTCATAGTCTTCTAAGACTAGAAGGAAGTATACTGGGTTTGTTTGGCTTTGTCTTATGATTTACTGCATTTCTTCTGTATAGCAATGGTGCCCTTTGCCAATGGGGAAGAATCATCATTCTGCAACACTTCCTCCTTCCAGCTGAGAAACACACAGCTGATCACACAAGACTTCTCCAAACTGGTGTGTTTTGTTATTTTATTCTGTTTCTTTTGCTCTACTTTAATTCCCAAGGGAAACAAAGAACTCTATGTCAGCAAACCCAATGGACTTTCAGGTATTTCCTCCAGGTAACTATTTTCCAGCTTAATCCAGTGGAATCCTGGACATTCTCTTGGCTTTCCCTCATGATCTTGCCCTCACAACTAGCTGTGCCCGCCTGCAGGTGGAAATGATTGCCTTATTATCTTGGGCTGTTTTTCCTGGAAAGATAACCAGTTCCCTCACTGTCAGCTCTTTGGTGTAAAAAAGGACTCAGAAGTACAGTACTGATTTTTCCATATCCCCCTTCCCTCTCTGGTTAGAGATGTGACATCTTGACTCAGTTTATCCTGTTATTTCATTGCTGGTATCTTTTTTTCTTACTAGCAGAGCAAGCCAACCGTGTCCCATTAGGCTGACCAGGTAAAAATAGCTTTTGTGGCTGTCGTACCAATGTGATTCCAGAAAGGGAGTATCTAGAATATATCTATTAAATCTCTATTATGTATCCCATAGATCTAGTACCTATTATAATGTTTCATTGCTTAACTGTCAAGCAGTCCTTCAAGTTCTCAAGATAGACAGCTACTGGAGTAACACTGGGAGTTGAGTAGTTAAGATTTGAGTGTTGTGTATACAGTGAAATGAAAGCTGATCTGCCTGTATAATTCCCTCATGTTTCTTCTGCTCTATGAAGAGTAAAATTAATGTATCTCTTAATTTAAAATGTGGTTAGATAACATTTAGCTTGCTCTATTGTCCAGTGAAGTCTGGATCAAAAGCTTTTTTGAGTGCTCAGATATGTGTTGGGATACAAAAAAAATGGAATAAAGTCATGTCCTAAAATGATATATCTATAGGGAATAAAAGTTGGTTTTTTTTAAGTGAGTTACACTTAGAACATGGCGGTTGTGGTTATACTATAATTAGAATGTAATTACATTGTCTTTATAATTCTGGTTGCTTGTAATTAACATTAATGCATATGAGGAAGTAAACTACATATCTGAATTGCTTATTAGCACCCTGTTAGGGCTGGAGCCTATAAACATATATAGAAGTTTACTCACCAAATATTTTCATTGGCTGTTACTGAATGATTCATGTGACTAAAACTATGAATGGATGTTTGTAGGTGGCAACCCTTAGATTCTAACTAATATTAACATGAAATGAACTACACTAACCACTTTGGATTTACCTACTGCAATTACCCTGAAGTTACACTTTGATTTTTTTAATATTTTTTTTGTGGTACCCACATAAAAATTTTTTCTGCTACACATTTAGTGTTCCAGCTGTATGAAAGATAATATCCACAATGCAAGTACACTGGAATCCAAACCAGCTCAAACTGTGCTATGGAGTGGAGAAGGCTTTGTTTTTGGATTTACTTGTTTGTAACTAAAGTTTGGCCCAAGACATCATAGTTCTAGAAGATATTTGGTTTTAAAATAGCTGCTAACAGTAGCAAGAGCTGGGCATTCTCCATACAAGGCAAGATCGAGCATTTTCACTCTTTCTATAAGAAGTGGTATGTAGTCAGACCCCTTTCTACTCTGACATTCCTAAAAGAATATTTTTAATAAGACGTCTTGCACAGATAGCTGGAGTCTTTAAAAAGCTCAAGAGAGAAAAGAAATACTGTTCTCTAAAACCAAGGCCATATATTTCCTTCCGTTTAAAATCTTAACCCTTCTTGTACGGAGAAAGAACAGAGCCTAATCTTGTGTGATGCATGAAGAAGGAAGAAGTTTGCATATAAGGGTGTACCTATAATCTGAGTTCAAAAAATTCATCTTCGAGTGCCATCCATTTCTGGCCGTTCTGCTCAACCCCAGTATACATGGTAACATTATAATGAATGAATATCAGAAATAGGTTTCTATAGATTAGATGCATGATAGACTGCAGTGCTTCTAAAAGTCTGTTATGGCAACGACCATTGAACTAAGGAGAATTTACATGACCAACCATTATAATCGATTGAGTCTGTATTTTAGATAGTCCCTAAATACATATCAGTGTGACAAATTGAAATGGCTGTACTGTACAGGCCAATAAGTCATGCTTCAAGAAGATCGTAAATACTTATTGATGCACAGACTGCTTGAGATGAATCTCAGTTTAATGAAGTAGAAATGGAATTTTAGAATCTTTTAAAAACCTATTGTATTCTGCTAATTACAGATCCCATTATGTTACTTAAAGTTATTCTGTAGGCAGAAAAGGCTTCTCAATGAGTAGGATCCTGTCACGTCTATGGTCAGTACTGTGGTTATGTATAGGGAATGGTCAGGCAGAGGTGAAGCAAAAGGAAACATTCACAGTAATTTCTTCCCTGCAGAATGAAGATTTATCAGCTGAGGGGTTTCTTATGTCTTTATTTGCCCTATGGAAAGGTATTGAGAGTAGAAGACATCAGCAACACAGGTGCACCATGTGGAAATTTCTGGTATAAATAAGAGATACTATCACCCCAGGACACTATTCAGTTTTGCTTCCCAGTGATCTTGGGGGAATTATTTTTTTTATTTTAAGGGGGAAGGGAGCATTATTTACACCAGCCCTCTCTGGGGAGCTGAGCAAAGGAATGGAGATTTTGGCACCAGTTTTAAACACTAAATCAGGTAGTAGATGTCACAAGCTCTTTGCTTTGTCAATATTGTCTTTATCTCTAAGCATTTATCACACACATGTTATGCTGCCAGAAGATACTGATAACTGATATTGATTACAATTAATGTTACCTGAAACTTTCACTGGCTATGGTGGGAACTTCTTCATTCAATGGGAGGTATTCAGTCACTTGAATCTAAATACATGTTAGCATTTCCCATGTCTTGCGTATCTAAGACATCTTCATGGGACTATCAGACCTTCAGGAGAATTTTACCTTCTGGAATGGCAGCTGGAAAACAGCAGGTAAATTGAGTCATCTCAGCTGCAATTTGGGCACCAGCCTTTGGCAACTGAATCTCATCTTAGATTGGGATTCCTTCTGCTGCTGTCCATGGCCCTGAGGGGGTGGTGGGGATCTTCACAGTAACACCTAAGATAATTTGACAGTGAAGGAGCAGCTGACTACCTTTCCTTTCCAACAGTTACTCAGTAATTACAGTCAGTGCTGTTCATTTATTTGCACTGAAAGAGCCAAGGAGCTTCCTGCAACAAAAAGGTAGCAAACTGCTCTGTGGCTATCACAAGCATCTGCCTCTGCATGGGAGGAAAAGGCTGCCGTCAGGGGTTACACCAAGACAGGTTAACTTAAAGGAAGGAAGTCAAATTTGTGTATCTCATTCTCTGTTGTGCCATCATAATTTTTACAACTAAAAAGAAAATATTGAGTGGATGGAGGAGGGAGCATGTGTCCCAATGACTGTAGTAACATTTTGTCTCCACTGTTCACAGGTGCAGAACAAGACAGAAACAATCTCAAAGTCTGAATTTTTAGCTCACTTGATTTATCACAGTTTTAATTCCTTACTCCAAGTTGGTTCATTTTTATTTATTTTTTTTTTTCCTGAAAGGAGCTCTCAGGTTTAAATGTACATTTAAAATTAAAAAAGTTTCTGTTTTATATATTCAGAAACCAAAGATCATTTCTAGATAATATTTTTTGTTTGTCCAAGTTCTTCATTATAACTGAAGAGACAGGATACTTTACCTCACCTTCCTTTCCTAAAAGCAATGGGCTTCAGCATGCAGTTCTTCCTGCAAAGAGTTAATTGAAGCAAATAAAGTTCTTAAATTGTTAATAATCCTTCCAATTTGATCTTGTTCTTTTTCCCCCTCAAGCAGTAAGAGGATAAGTGCGAGTGATAGCCAGATTTATAAATTATTTCTTGCGAGCTGAATGCTTTAAAAGGGAATATAAAAATCTGCTATGTGTCAGACGATCCATGGAGGCATTAGCAAGCGTGGCTGATTCTCAGTCCCCTGAAAGCAGGAGTGATAATTTGTAAATCTAGGAACTGTACGTGGAGAATGGTAATTTGTCATTAGTAAGATTAACATGATCAAGGGAATAGAATAGATTATTTACATATAAAATACAGATGATCTTTGATGCAGCAGTGATGAATAAATACATTTTGATAAAATTAAGTCAATATTTTTGGGAATCAATACAAGAGTTTTTAGCTGTCATATGACACTGGAGCTTATCTTTTATGTTGTATGAAACATATTGCCTGTTTGAGAATGGTTATATATATGGAATTTTTGGCCTGGGCTTCTTAGTTTAATCTACCTGTAGAACAATCCTTTTGAAACACTGCACATTTAGCCACAAAATGATTTTTCTTAGTTCCTTTAGAATGAAATACTACTTAAGATGTAGAATATGTGAGTACTCGTATACTATTTAAAGGGACATGACATTTCTAGTATTGCAGTTTCATATTCCAGTTAATTTTCTCAAATAGATTTGCCTTCTTGCAGAGAGAAACTATCACGAATAATTTAATATATTTTGATCATGTTTTCAATGCTGACTGAATTAGAGTTGCTGACATGGTTCATTTACTTGCACAAACTGTTCTTGTGCTCACAGTGTTGCTCAAAAATTCAACATTATCACGTGAAAAAAATTTCATGCGGATAGGAAGCCATTATCCTGACCACTAAACAATACAGAATGAAATATCAATTGGCAAGTTAACTGATTTTCAAATACACCATTTGCAATGACTTGTAACTACCTACAATAAGTGGTTATCACTTCTTTTTTTTTTTTTTAAATTTTCTGAAAGCTTCAGTAAACTATGCTATCATAGTGTTTAAAGAATTTAAAGGAAATTACTTGAGGAATATTGCTGAAAGCAAATGCTATGTAAGGCAGTAAGTGACTTTTGTGGGTGACTGAGCACTGAAGCAAAGCTATGAGTTTTGCTAATGTAGACACAGTTTATTTGCAGTAGGATTCCTTTGCCACAGATGTTCTCAACAAAACTAGTTCTTGATCTTGCAGATGTGAATATGTGCAATCTACACATGTGTAGACCCAGGGACTTCAATGAGATTGCTCATGTGCATAAAATTACTTGTATGCCTGTATGTCCAAGGCTCAGGGCAGTGGAGAGATTTAATCATTAAAAGGTGAAATGGAGGCATTTTTGTTCTACTTTGTTATGCTGTGAAAAATCACAAGTCAGCATTAGTTATAGAATTACTCTTTTCACAGAACAGGATATCCAAGAAAATAAAACAAACCAGAAGACAACATTGCTTTGTAGCAATATAAGCTCTGAATGTTCTCTGCCGTAGGTTGCTCAGACTTCCAGTGACATCATGAGGGGGCTGTGTTTAGGTGAATAATTTTTTTGGCAAGGGCAAACAAATGAATAAATGCTCAAGGGAGAGTGAAGTTAAAAGAGGAGGCAGCCAGTAATCCAGGACTCATGCATGTAAGGTTACTATGACTTTACGCACAACCCAGTATTTCACTGCTATGTGTTTTTGCTTGTAATCAGAACAAAAGTGATTCACAAATGCATTAACCTGCAATAAGAACCTGTTTTCTGACCAAATTCTGAGCCACAGAGGGCTCAAAATGGCTATTTTTGCACTAATTTATAGAAATATATTAAAGGGAAATGGATGAATGCATGGATACATACATGCATCTATGCACAGGAAGGCATAAATAATATGGAGGCGTCTGAGCAACCACCGCATAGAACATAGCTCACTAGAGAAAGTATAAAAAAAAATAAACCTACAATCATCTTTGTCATTATAATAGGGGAGGCTTGACCATATGAAGATTTTTCCTGTCCTACTCCAAAATGGACCTTAAAGTTTTCAGTGGCCAGATTGATGTGTAACTCCATAGAAATCACAGATACTTCCTGAGATTGATCTTTATGATGTAAAATAATTGTGGATTGCGAAGGCTGCGTATTTTCTTAATAGGTAAAAAATGAATGAATTCATGTTCTGATTGTTTCCTCCCCATTTTGAAATCTGGATAAAGTCTAGAATTTTCAGAGCAAACTAAGGTTTTGTAAAAGATATATGGTTGGCATCTGAGTTCTGTACTTACTGCTCCTAAACTGAGGCAGTTTTCCAGGGACGGAATTTAGAAGCACTGTTACCCAAAATTGACCATATAATCAACAAAGAAAATGAGATCTCTCCACTAATTGCATAAGGGAGCAGAGGGCAACTGTTCACACAAATTACATGCATAGTAGGTTATTTGGATTAAACTTGGGTTTTAAGTGCCTCTGAAATATCCAAGTATGATTTTCACCCTGAAATGTGCTTTTTATAAAATTCCTGATGAGAAGTATTGTGATGTAAGGGGCAGAGATAAGGATCTGTGGTAACCCTTCAAATCAAGTTTCTCGAATGAATAACTACTTCCTGAAAATAAAGAGTTCAATTCAATAAGATATTTATTGTGTGTTGAGTAAAAATATTAAAATAATATTTTTTGGGGAAGTTTAATAACTGTAGAAGAATTATGTAGGTAGATAAACACAAAACATATATATCTTCTGCTTTCTTGTTAAACCAGTAAATATTGGTAATAATTCAATATATCCTTCAGAGCATCACCTTATGTTAATAGAGTTTGCACAGTGGAAAAACAAAGGTGTTAAAATAGTACAATTTTTGCTTTAGCCCAGTCTCATTACTCAAAAGTCTGTCACAATGGATGACAACTGGCTATGCCTTCTTAGCTAGAGTAAGAATTTCACCATAAAAATTAGAGTTAAAATAAAAGAGAAAAATACTCATTTCAAATAAGACTTTTGAGCAAGAAAAGTGATGGCAACTGTATTGTGAGCAGCTCCTTGGGTTGTTGTAGTTAAAACTTTTATGAATCACTTCTGAAGACACAGTTTTAAAACACGTGACTTTTTATGTATTAATTAAAAAAGCCTATAAAACATTTCTAAGTCAGAGTGGCAATGGTTTTGTAGTCAATGGTTAAAATGTACTGACTACTTCAATACTCCTGGAGTGGTGTTTTTTAGCTGGCTTGACCTGAACTTTTTGGAATTGTCTGTTTGAGAAGAGCTTCAGAAGTTCAACTTTTATCTGAATAAGACATGGAAAAATTTTCTGAAATCTAGAAAATGATTCAAAAACTGTACTGCATTTCCTCTGCATCTGTTAACTGTGAGGGAGAGAAAGAGCCTCTCTGCACCAAGGGGAGAATACTGTATAAATGTACTTTGTGCAGAGGTACATTAGTCTCCCATATCTTTTGGAAAACTGAGCCTTGGGCTTTAATAAGTCTTGTGGTGAGGACTGGCTGTAGTGCTTTGTGGTGTTTACCTCCTTGGGAGAAGTAAATACTCTCACTGCAGCAAGGCACATACATACCCTTCCCTTTGCTGTACTTCCAGGATTCCGGGCTTTCCTTGTAGGTAGGACTCCATAGGCTAGCCTTACTGCACAATTATGCAAACATAGACTTCTGCAAGGCACAAGGGCTCTGCAGGAAGTGAATTTAGCTTTCAGAGGGTCATATGAAACTTTTCTCTGGCTTCAGAGGAAGATGGAATTTATTTGTATTTAAACAGACTCAAAATCTCAAATCAAGATACTGTTGGGAATACTGAGTTCCACCGGACTCATGTCAAATCCATGTAATATCTCAAGTTTTATATTTTAGGAAAAAACCCATAAATGGATGAGAATTACTTGAAAGAATGAATGATAGAAAACTTTAGGACGAACTGGAGCTGAGCTGCAAGCTTCTGTGAAATCTGAAACCAAGCGGATTTTGCCTGGCTTCTTTTGTGGTTCGTGAATTTTGAAAAGACCAATAGTGCTGCCAGTTTTTAACATTTTATCATGAAACTTGCCCTAAATGGTGTTTTCTTTGCAGCTTCCATTCTTGAAATGAAGTGACTGTGTGAGAATCTCATCTTTCATTTAAAAGAGAGCAGAAATTTCCAGTCCCTGACGTTGTGGTAAAAAGCTTGAACACATGTCCAAGTGCACCAATAGTTCAAAACCAAAGGTGACTTGAGACTCCAGTGTGCACTTTATTATATTAAACTCATAATTTTAGGGTCTCAGCTTACAGGTTTTCAGCATGAAATCTAGCCCGTGATCTGTAATTCTACATTCTAGCCAGAGGACATTATGTTTTTCCCTTGTCTATGGTGCTTCAGAAGACAATTTTGAAGGAAAACACTAGATTTGGGTGTCAGCAAGACTGGCTCCAGATCTGACAGTTGTGGCAGTATCTTTCCACTGAAAATCTGCATCCCTTCCTACCTGGGTTTTATGCAACCAGTGAGACAAAATCCAGAGAAGAATTTAAGTCTTCTATGTCAGTCCTATATTCAGTAACCTAATTCTTCCCAACCCCCAGATTTATTTTAACAGCACTGTTTTCCTTTGAAACGATGTACTGATGGTTGTTTCTGGGAAAGCCCCTTTGTTTCTTCAAATAAACAACACAGACAGACTTACTTATTCTGCCCATGGAGGGCACTGTGTTGGGCCTTTTGTTTATCCGTTGACTGTGTCATTTGTTTTGGCCTGTGCCCCCACTGGAAGTGTTAAAGACTTTTCTTGCTCATACTCAGAGACAATTATTTCATGCTAAAGGCAGGGGATTTCCTTGGTATCAGAGAGTCTTACAATCTTACAGTAAATACATTTCATGGACCAAAACCCACCTAAATGGACTATATATCTTTCCAGAATTCTGCTCAAAGATGCTGTAACATCTGAAAATCTGTCCCTATAGTAAATGTTTAGGTTGACAAAATGATAGGGACCAATACAGAACATTTGGGTGCTCCACTGGCAGAAAAATATATTTATTGGGAATTTTAGCTACATTTATACTTCATTGGATTTGAGAGAATTGATAATGCTAATAGTTGTGAATTAGCCTCCTCTTCTGAATTAAGTTAAACCAGTTATCAGAAAGATTAACAGAATCAACAATCCAGTACCTTGACATTTTGTTGTACATCAACAGCACATTTTATCTAGAAACGCTAAAGTTGTGATAGTGTTGTGGAATAAGATCTCCTTGTGCTAACAAAGATGCTGAAGTTACTCCTTCAGGAAGGCTACAAAATATGTAGTGTTTGCTAAAAGTAATATTGGCCCTTCTTAATTTCATATTGTACAAAAGTCTGTCTTTTCTGGAAGCTTTTTTAAAGAATCTACTAAGGGTAACTAATCTGCAGCTCAAATGTAAAAATATCAGGTGCATTAATCATGTAATAATGACACTGCAGATTTAAACTAGTCTAGTAAGAGTACAGGCGTGTGAAACTGATGCTTCAATTGGTAACCAGTTTGTTCAGGAACACTTCAAAGCCTAGCATGCAAAGAAACTCTTGCAAGTCTAAGAATAAGTAACTTGAAGCTTCTTTACATTTTTCCTGCTATATGACTATAGCTGAAAATAGCTGGTCAATCAAGCTGGAAACAGGGACTTCAGAATACTCAGGTTTACAAACAGTGACGTAGAGGGCAGTGATATACATTAATTTTCAGAGGTACATTCCAAGTTCCATTAGATTCAGTGAGAAATGCAGATAATTTGCAGTTTGTAAAATCAGGTCAATACTAAAGATTATTTTGCACAAAACACCTCTTTCTGTATTCAGAAGCTTCACAACGTCTCAAGTCCTTCAGCAGCAACGGTGAGAGTCATCTTTTCTGTGAGTAGTTACTTTCTAGTTAATGCTTCTGGAAAAGCCTCAGGATGTTAAAATGTTCAAAGAAATAAATATCTACGTGGTATACATGGTTAAAATTGATCTCTTGCTTTAGCTCCATAAATCAGACATAAAGATTAATGTAAGAAAGATAGTGCATATGATTAAATTGCAAACCTTTTCATAGTCAAATATTTAATCATAAAGTGTGATATAGTTTTAAATGTAAACAAATAATGTTAGGGTTATTTGGTATATGCTTTAGGTAATATTCCAATATTTTCCTTTCAGAATACAGGGTATGAGGTTGAAATACTGTATCATGTGCAGATTAAAGGCAAATTACATGTAGATGAGGTTACATTTAATTACCTGGAATAGCTTTGTATGTTGAGTGAAAAGCACAGTTTTCATCAACACCGTATTAATTATTGCTGCCGAAAGCTGTAATTGACTACTGTGTTTTTCGGTTCATGAGTCAATGGTGACTAAATGTTTTCTTTACTAATCCTAATTGCCTGTAATGCAGCGCTTGTTTTACCCTGGAAAATCTGTGGTCTAAGTTTTGCTCTTGTTTTCATGCATATAACACGTATACATGAAAGCATAGTTTGGCTTAAAATTTCCTGGAAAAAAAATGGTAAATTAGTACTACTATCTGTCTTTGTGCAGTATGTGGAAAAAGGAAATGCTATGTCAATACTATCCCACTTCTGGCTCTACTCTTCCATCTAGTCCCTGTAGAAAGCTTGATCTTTTGGTAAGATCCGTGTGCCTACAGACCTCATTTGCCCTTGTATCAGCTGAATTTAAGATCCCTGTCATAAAGGCATGAGCTCATTTTCTCACTTGTATCAAGCATGTAAACGAATACATAAAAATGGCTGGGACTTCCATCAGGAATTTCTGCCTCAGGAATAGTTTTGGGGACATGAACACACTGGAAAAGAACTGGAAACGGAAACAGACACTACAAACCCACAGGGATTAGACTCTTCTCCACTTTTACATGTGAGAGGAGTAACATCCTCTCACAAGATGAAGCAGAGGCTGTGCGGTTCCCAGAAGAAGGTGCACAGCAGTAGGACGCCAACCTGACTTGCTAACAAAGCGATTCAGACTTAGGTTTCATGTCCATACTTGTGAACATAAAGTGGAAGAGATGTAAGGGAGTGGACAAAGAGTTTTGTGCTGTGTAGGTAACTACTGCAATGCTGAGCCACGATGACAAAGACTTGACTAAATCAAAAAACTCATGTTTAAAGGAAGCAGGTTAAATGAAGTGAGGTGTCAGTAAACCTTTCTAGAGTTTAAACAAATCACTTCTGCTATGACTATGACAAATATGCCTGTATCTGCAATACATAAAAATGATTAAAATATATAGCTGTATGTGCTTTTTTTATTTGTTACATGATTTTTAACAGTGATTTTTACATGTCAGAATACATTTTCAGTAACTACTGCTTTCCTCAATCTTGCAAACTGAAATCTCTGGCATAAGATTTCATCCATATTATCAAGTTCTTATTCTTTTTCCTCACAATTTTTATAATCTCTTGTGTCATCGATGTCTTTCTCCCATTAATGACAACTATCTTTTTTTCCCCCTTGAATCTGTGTACTGCCACTGTGTTCATTTTCTGTTGCAGGAACCAATCTGTGTTCAGATGCTGATTTTGTTCTTCCTTCAAATTTCAAGACATTCTTATAGTGGTCATTATCGTCTTTGTGATACTCCTTTCTTTGTTGTTGTGCCTTGACAATTATTCCATGGGAAAATAAAAGCATCTTTATTTAGTGGTGAATTTACGATACACCTGCACACTTCTACCTTGGATTCGGAATATTATGTTGACAAAGCTCATCTGGTGGTATATGAATTCTTCATGAGGCTACTTTTCATTCGAGGTTCTAATACAGGAGGGATGGTTATACATGGAAATGTGACTATCCAAAATGTGTTCTCTCTTTCTCTCACATATGTACATACAGAGACACATACGCAGAGATTTGTTGCTGTTGTCACCTCCAGATGGTAACCACTGATTCACTGACTTTCAGTACTTGCAAACTTTCCTTTTTAATATATTGGCTTAGCCTGCCAAAAAACGGGTACGTGAGCATGCGTTTCTTGCTATATGGTTGCTGCCATCATGTGTGTGTGCACACACAGATGCATGCACCCTTGTCTATATTGGATCTTCAGTTTTTTTAAAGTCTACAGTAAAGTGTAGAGAGTAGAAGTATCTTCTATTAGATCGACATTAGTAAACAGAATCATCACAGTGTGGCTCTTCATCCATTCACTATCAGACCTGCTAGCGTTCTTGCTTTCTTTCTACTCCATTAGAATGGGAGTATATGGTACACCACATGAAAGAAGCATTTTCTGCCAAGTAAATTAAGTTCTTATAATAAGAGGCAGAGTGGTCCAGTGGTCGAAAAGTAGGGCTGGCAGCCAACAGCTCCTAAATTTTAATCCCAGTGCAACTTATTGAATGACTTCAGGCAAGTTACTTAACCTCCTAGTTTCCACCTCATAAAACTGTGATAATAAAAGTGTTTTTCTGAAAAGCAATTAGTTAATGCTTGTTCTCTACTCTGAAAAGAAAGAGGCAAAGCACCATGGAGGTGCTAAGCCTTATTAATTCTTAAATTCTAATCATATGAAGGACACATTGTGATTACCACAGTTAAGAAAACTGTTAAGATTATAAAAGGTATACAGCCAAATAATCATCCAACACTTTTGTTTCATAGGTTCTGTAAGATACTTGTCATCAACACTGACTCAAGGGTGATGTGAGACAGGTTGAAAAGCCAGCCTGTGGCTCTCCATGGGATTTGCCATGATCTCACAACTAACTCCAGCCGTGCTCCTATCCCCTTCCATGTGAGCTGCTAGGGTGTAGTGTGAGCATTTAGAGAGTCAAAAGGTGCTACTACAAGTCAAACGTCCAGATGGCATGAAATGTGAGGCTGCTGGTTAGATCTCACATTTTCCTTAGGCTTGATGAATGTCTTAGGAGAATGAAAAGCAAAAGTTATTCCTTCCAAGGCTCCAAATGCAACTGATGCTCACTTAAGTAGTTCCAGATCTGCTTTGTATAGACAGAAACATAAGAGTAATTTAATGTCTTGAGAGAAATACCCACTTTTTCCCAAGCTTCCTTTCTGCTGGAGGCTAGCCATCAAAAAAATGGAGGCCATGCAGATCTGAAGATCCATAATTTATGGAAGAGGGTGGAATACCAAGCAGATCAAACGCCTGGTCGGGTGGCTGTTGTCAAGCACTCAAATGTTTAACTGATTGCACTTGTCAAAGAGCTGTAGGACAGATCTGAGGGGAGAGTTTGGCCCTTACTGTTTCTAGTTTTCATCCCGTAATTTTGAGTGACTTTGTGCCTTGTTTACTGCAGAATATGATTAGATTTTAATTTAAAAGGCGAGGAATGCATCTTTCATGTGGCAAGTTGGAAGGGCCTTGGAGCCTTTTAGTGGGGATGGGGGGGATGGGGCTGGCGCTTGTTGTGAAGCGGAGGAGAGTCCTGCTATATTGCTCATCTTAAGATGCTGTTTATAAATAGGTCCCACTAGTCTGGGGCATAATGACTTCAATCATTTGTGCTGTATAAATAAACAGGGCATTGTGAGCTTACTTGTTCAGGAATTGTCCGTGGCTTTAGTTTTGGCCACAGACTCCCAGAGGCCTGCAACAAATCTAAGCTGGAGGATTTAAAGAAATAGTCTGTGTCTGATCTTGAACCATTGAGGGAGAAGTGAGGGACAGTGCATCTGGAACAGGAAGCAGGAAAATAGAGACCTTCCACAGGGTACTGCTTTCACCAGCACTGGGGAAAGGAAGCCTGGGAGAGCTTCTGACCAGCCTGTCATGAGCATGGAGGTGGTCTCTGTGGATGGGATGCAAAACAGTTTATTTGTGGTCTGACGGGACGTGTGGTGTCTGCAGGGAAGGGGATTACTCCCACTTGATGTGGTCTGATGCATGCGAGGGTGAGCAAGGACTGCTGCATGGTCTGTCTGGGAGGGTTAAGTGTACGAACCAAAAGGTAAACTGAAAATAGTAGTGCTGTCTAGACTGGCACTGACTTACTGCAGACTGTGCCTGTTTGCCCTGTGTGGCATTGGCTTTTGTGGGTCCCTCTATTGGCAAAAATAGGTGGCCAATCTCCCCTCTCAGGCCTGACACCTCACAGCCTGCCCTGAGGGTAACCAGTGTTTCTATTGCTTCTTGTTCTGTCCCTGTTCATTAGAACTAAGGCTTGACTTAGAGACTCATTTTGAAAAATTAGAGACTTCCTTGATGACAGTAAATACGACGTAGATTTCTGCTATGATCAACAATGTGCTTTCTTTTTCTTACACAGTGCTAAAGATGTGCAATTCCAAGATAGCTCTGTCAGCAAATTGTGCCACTCCTCTGTAAGAACTGCGTAGCTGAGGAGGAGCTGTGGTAGTCCCGTGTTCAGAGCAGCTTAAGAGGACAGAGATATTAGGCTTTCCTAAATTCTTTACTTCTTTTCTAATTTCTGGGCTTTTTGGAGCTGCAGTCTTTGGGTCCTCAGTTCCCACAGACTTTGCCGCTTGCTTATTTGCCTGATACTTAGACTATTGTCTTCTTGTCTTATCTAAGTTTTCTCTACAGCAGGACAGAGAAAGAATGGAGTGGACCCAGTAGAGTGTGTAAATCCAGTCCTCATGCATCCTCTCATCTTCATATGTTGAGGTCTTAAATTGGTTTTCTGGGCTGATATCACAGTACTACAGCCCTAACAAAATCCACAGGACTTGGACACAGACTTCTGTGGAACCAGAAATTGTCAAGGTAGTATGTTCTAGAGCAAGGAGCACTGAAAAGAGGCCATATTTACCTTTACAAGGTATGAGATAGGAGATCAAGTAATCTTGATGTGATTTAATTACATCAAGCATGGTGAGGGAGCACCAATCCTATATCCACTTAAGCAAATTTTTTGTTTCTGAACCTACAAGCTTAAGAAGAGCAGAAAAATAATATTCTATTGAGAAAATAGGTAGAAATTTCACTAGCACCAGTCAGGAATCTGGAATTGACATCATCTGGTCTATACAGTTATCATGTCTAGCAGACTAAGTATAATAGCTGACAAAGTATTTATTAGAAAATGTTTCCTCAGCTTCCTGATACAGAAATAAAAGTCATCACAAATAAGTAAAATTTTCTTTGTAGTTTCCCCAAATTCTTTTCACTATCTCTGAATTTCTGGGAACTAGAAGAAAAGTACATACCAAGTGGAAAAAAACCATTTTAGTAGAATATTTCAGGTATATTAGTGTTCAATTTACCTTCTGAATTCTGTGAAATTTGTATTGAGAATAAGATCTTTTTTCTTTCTTTTTTTTTTTTTTTTAATCTCAGTGCAGTAACTATTGCAAGCCACACATCTCCTTTGAATTATTGTCTTCTTCAAGGATTAACCTCTAAATATCTCATTTGTATCCATATATCTTAAGATACGCGAACTTACCAAATGTTGTTGCATGGAAGGTTAATGAATTATAAGTAAAAGGTTGTCATTTGGAGAATTCTATTTTAAATTGTAAGAATTAAAGAAATAGTTTCATTTTTTATGTGTATAAAATTATTGCACTTTCCATTTAACAATCTAGCTTTCATTTTCATTATCAGAATCATAAAAAATGATTGAAGTGATGGTTTCTTTTTAAAATGCAAAGTGTTTCATGCCAGAAGTTCGGAGAAATTAGATTTGCTTTTTCTATTTGCAGGTATAAAAGGAATTATATCTGCTTCTTTTATTTTGTTGTGGTTTTTTTTTCCCAACTCCATTTTATTCTAGTTTTCGAATGTTTCCTCTGCTGTTTACAAGTGAAGAAGAAAATCACTACAATTATTTTTAGTGAAACAAAGAGAGGGAGTGAGGAATTTCAGATGAAAAGTTATATTTGTAAAGGCAGAATAGAGAAGCAATTCACATTAATTCAAAGCAGAGTCTCTTTATTGGATTATAGGCTGATTGTGTTTACAAATACACTGCCAGGAGGCTTTTAATTTTGGGGCAATTTCATTGTTCATAGATATATATCTATATATAGATGTATATCTATGAAATTATGTGGTTATGTGTTTTAAATGAGATACAGCTCCTTACTGCTTAATGTAATATATACTTCCATTTTATGACAGAGTGCAAAAGCAGAGCAATTTTAGAAGAACTTAGTTGAAATATCATCATAAATGAAAGCTGTAAACAATATTATGTTTATAGACACAGTTTAAATATGAATTCATTGGAACTTGGTGATCTCTTTATTTAACAAGGATGGACTTTATTATGAAAGTACAAACAAGCTGTAGTGCTACTCCTTTGATTTCAGGCTTTTCAGCATTTACTATAGCAGGGTAAAGGCAAGAGTTTACATCCTTAGGAAGACCAGAGCTCTGTCTAGCCCAGTATTTTCTCTCCAACAGGAGTCGATAGTCCCTGTCCATGTGAAAAAATATAAGAAAACAGTTAAAGACTGATTTTGTTTCCCAGTCTACTCTTCCAGGTTCATACAACCAGCAATGTAGCTACTTCTTGAACTGCAGATTATGACTAGATTTATTATAAAAATCCATAATTGCATCATTCTTTCTGGACATTTTTATCGTTCTGGACCTCACGATGTCCTACAGAAATTAGTTCTTGAAAATTTGTGTTCTGTTAAGATCTGTTGCTGTTCATTGAATAGAATGAATCATAGAATCACAGAATGATTTGGGTTAGAAGGAACATTAGAGATCATCTAAAATAGAATTCTCCCCCTCTGTCATTTAATATTCTAAATTTGAGAGGGTCTATATTATACTGAAAGGCAAGAAGGAGATCTTCTTCTTAGTGCGCTCAGTATATTAAATGTATTGGACAAAATCAAGGCTATATTTACCATTGGGACAGCATGTCCATGCAAAGAAATACGGCTGAGAAAGATTTCTACGTCTATGTACATCATTATGTAGACAAGACCTGAACACATGGACACGAATATGTGAAACAGAAGAATACGACTGGAAATGATGGAGAATAAGCGAAGGATTGACTACAGCTCCCTATTCTCCAGCTGGTTTCTCCCAGTTAAGGGGAAGATAGCATAACTCAAGGTGGAGTGCAAGAGACCTGGTAACCCCTGGGTCTAGCTTAGCGTAATATAGCTGATACACTGTGTTTTGTTCAGAGTTGAATAATCAATCACAAAATAAGCTGTAGAGTGCAATTCCAGTCTCACACTCAAAATTCCCATTAATGCCATTCAACATTTATAGTGTTCATATATGTCCTGTCTGTTACAGTCTAATGCACAGGCAAATGGTCTTTGTTGAAAAGTTGGAGAATTTCACCTTTTAAAATATGAATTACTGATGTGTACAGTCCTGGTATTTTGATGTTTTCGATATTTGCATAAAAGAAAGACACAGGTATAATTTTGAGCAGATTTACAGATATAATTTAATATTTTTAATAAACAATGTAGACCTCTGATTACCATTTTATCTACCTGCACAGTCTATGAAGTTTTTATTCTGGCACCTCATCTGAATGTGGGATTATCCCCATTTTATAGAGGGATGATTTGACATAAGGGATGGTGTCTACAACTTTCAGGTTTCAGTGTTGCGTAAACACATATGAACTGGCTTTAAAGAAAGCTGCGTGGCTGCTGGAAAAATTCTATGGCGCTCAGTTTAGTTTGTCTTATTCAGACTTTCTAATACCAAGCTCATTCTGTGTAAATTATCATGTATATCTTGAGCTATATTGCCTTTATCAGCAAGCGGATTTCAGAGGAGGGTATTCCTGGAGAAATCAGACCAAGCATAAAAGCAATGATCCTTTGTAATTTACTAAATTTTATCAAATGGTAAGGGACTAGACAGGTATGGAAAATAGACTGAAGGAGAAATGTATTTGTTGAGAACTTCTACAGACAATATTCAAAAAGCATTTGCTATGATGATGGACTAGAGTAAAATACCTGCACGTGAACATATTACCGGGATTGTTTTAACCCATGTGTGGACAAAACTATCCTCAAACAAACCTCAGGTCTGAATGCCTGCAGACTTCTGAGGGAGAATAAAAGTCAAAACACCAACATTTTTCATGTGTGTTGCTGATGTTAGTTCAAGCGTAAGTTCAAGTAAACTTTTTAAAAGTTTCTTCATAGCCTATGATAAAATGGAATTAATATTATGTATGTAACTCATATAAAGCTCTTCGGTGTTTGTCAGTGTCACAGTCTTTTCATTTTTTCCTATTATTTTTCTGTTATTTATTATAACAATAACAACAACAACAACAACAATAATAAGAAAGGTTGACCCAACCACAAAGCCTCTTTGACAAGATAAACAATTATTGCATTTACTCAAAGCATGTTTTCCACTTCTTTTGAATACTTTGAAAAGTGTTTATGCAGTTTCAGGATCTTTCTTACCTCTTACTCCAGCTCCATCTTGGGCACTTTTTGACCCAATAATCTGTCCTTGCATGACATCACAATCTGTTGCCATGGAAAAGACTGTAATATCAAACAAATAAGATGGCGAAAAGTTGTCTTGCAGAAGTGAGATAGAGATTTCAGAGGAAGAAAACCAGCAATACTTAAATACAGTGCAGTGGGAAATATCATACTATCTTTACCTAAATCAGTTACATAATTTTAAAAAGAAGTAGTCAAGTTGGCTGAGCTCTTGTCTCCTGTCAGAAACTTCTGTTTTCAGAGTTAATTGAAGTTTTATAAATATATGGGTTTTTTATATAGAGAGAAAGAAACTACAAACTGTGCATGCTATAATATCCTCCCTAATCCCCTGAGTCTTTCTTTTTGCATTCAGAATGAATTGTGAGTGTTTAATCTGATATTTTTACAACAACCCTCACTCTACCATAAATTTCCTGAGTGACCCAGGCACCCTGTGACGTGGTAGGTTTGTTGCTAGCAATGACTACATTAAGTCAATGCTTAAGAATATTTGTAGAGTACTGAGCCAGTTCAAGGCTTCCAGCAATGTACCGCTTCAGAGTAAGTTGTAGGACATGGCATAAAATAGGCCACTCCTGCAATGAAGAAGAAAGAGAGAAATAAGGCACTAAGAGGACCCGTACAAAGTCAAAGTCACTGTTTTTCTACTGCTAGGGGGTTGAGAAGGCTTGGTGTAATCATTTCTGCCTCTGGGAGGGCTCCCACTTGCTCCCATTACAGGTATAACACGCACCTCAATGCAGCCGCAGCAACCAGTCTGGCTTTCTAAGGCAGGAGCAGGGCCATGGCTGTTTTCCCTTTCTGGAAATTTGCAGTGCAAGTTAGCTGTGTGTTTTGATTATGCCTAGAGCTGATCCTGTGTGTGTAGCAATTATCCTTTATTATGCCTTTGAAATTAAGCAATGGTAGGATATAGCAGAAGTAGCTCAGCTTTAATGGTTGACAAGCTTTTATGGACCATAGGTGTGGCTGTTTGTGTTTACGTTCCTAATTTGTAGTTTGCAACCTCACTGAGGTACTAGACCTCAATGAACACTGAGGCGTAAAGAAAGTTTTACTTTTGTGTTTGTTGAAGTTCTGTAACAACAAAAAAAAAAATAGTGAAAATTCTTCAAAGAGAAAATGTATCTCCCCTTCTTTGTTTTCATCACACTCAGAATGGCTATCTTTGAACACCATTAGGCCTGAAAATGTCTGACAGGATTTTCTTCAGGCTTTCAGAGAAATTTTTCTGGTAGAAAACAAGTACAAGAAGATTTCATCATCAAAGACTCAAAAAAATTAGGGCTGTCAGAAGGCAGAGTGTTGATACTGAAATATCTTATAATTTTTCAGTGGCATTAAGGAAGCTGAGTTTATCAAGATTTGGACACTACATTATGCAACTTCCCTCTACATATTACACTGGCAATCGCCTATATTTTCTTAATAAAATAATTTGTGTAGTTTTTGTAACTAGAATCTGACTGCTGTTGGCAAGGATGAAAAATACATCACTGCTTGTATCTCCAAGGTAAATCATTCTTCAGGGAAGTGTGCCTCTGGGGAATATTTTCTTAGGAGACCCATGAACAATGACAGCTTTTCCACAGGGAATGCCCACAGGGTAAAGTGTACTTCAAAGGTAGAGATCCAGGATGAAATGAGACTCTTCAAAGGCCAGCTCCACTTCCCTCTCAACAAGACAAATTACTTCAAAGGGGAACCCACGAAGGTTGTAAATAACTTTTCCCCATAATACAGAAATCTCATTGAAGGCAAGTTCTCTTAGTAATGTGATATTTTTAAAGAAATCACCCAAAGCCAGGTGAGGGCTAAATGCAGTGACCATGAGTATAAAATATTTCTACTCCTCAAGTAAATGTATGACCATCTAGAGACCTTAGGGAGTTGAAATGTGTAGTGTTCATTTCCTTCTCACTTATAAAGTTATAGCAGGATTTAAAATTTACATGTCTGATGGCCTAAAGAACCATGAAAATCTAGCAACAGCTTTAGGGACCCTAAGGACCAATTCTATCCAGTGTAGTTTATCAAGTTAGCTAAAGACCAAAAGTCAGCAACGGCCTAAGACTACCTTATTTTTACACAGGACATTGTATTTCACAGCAACTGTCTGACTTTTTAAGTCTTTTAGATGCAAAACTATATTACAACAATATCAATTAAAGGCAAATTGTGTTTATGACTGCTAAGGATGTTTCACTAAACTGATATCTTGTGGCAAGGCAGTGTCTGCAAGTATGTGTTATACAGAAAGTGAATTTAAGAGACAATCACAGAATCTTTATATGGTTGAATAATTCAGGTTGGAAGGGAGCTTAGGAGGTCTGTAGACCAATGTCCTGCTCAGAGCAGGGCCATTGAATACAGAGCAGATTTCTCAGGACTTTGCCCAGCTGGTTCATGAAAACCTTGAGGGATGGAGTTGTGTTTTGATCTCTTTGTTGATTCTTGTTCATCCTGCTGTGCCCTGCTGTGGAAAGTATGGCTGTACCTTCCAAAAATCTTCATAGTGGGATTAATTCCCCCTTACATCATCTTTTCTGCAGGCTAAACTCCAGCACTGGAAGAAAAGAAGAAGAAAAGGGAAAATAGCAGCAACAGAGACTCAAAATAACCCTCGGCATTAGCATTACAGAGGGTCCTAAGTGAAGAAAATAGATACTGAGCCTGTTGTCAATGAGACAAATGATAGGGGAGATCCAGCTAAAGGCATGTCTCAGGGCAAAGTCCAGTTAAATTTCACAATAAAACTGAAAATAATCCTCTGATCAAGCCCTCAAAAGATAAATAAAATTCTAGTAATTTTTGTCTGCTCCAGGAGATCTGGAAGCTAATGCTGACTTCACTAGATATATCATAGAGAAACAGTCCCAATTACTCAACATTCACAACCTTACACATATATGCACTCTAATGGAAAGCAGCCATACATAGTGGCACCAGACTATTGATATTTCTACACTATTGTTTAAGTAATGCACAACATTTAATATGTCAAATGACATGACCATTAAAAAAAGCAATTACTAGATAGTCTTCTCACAAATCAATGATGTCATTTAGAATTGACCTGGACAAAACAATGAGGGTTGAATTCGCTAAGAGGCAATGCTGCACTTTATTCTGGAGATCTGGAAGAGTCTTAGATGCTCACCTTCTATGGCTTTTAGTCTGGTTTGCTGAGGAAGGGAAATAGTAATGATTGCACTACGTGAATGTGTGATCAATACACAGTACATTTACAACATGTTGGCTAAATTAATTTTAGAGGCAAAGATCTCAAATATACTAAGTTCTTGCAGATTTTATGAAAACTGACAATTGTGCAGAGTAATAAATTTACTAACATTCTCAAGCCCCACTGAGGGAAGAGCTACTGTGTGGATCAACCATGGTTGACCTCAGAGAGTCGACACTGGATCTCCAGATCTAGCTACAGATTTGTAGACATGTGGTCTATGGCTCACAGAAGGAAATCGCTAAATTTAGATTGATTGACTCCAGTCTGAATAGTCATTCAGCTGAAAAACTTCTGTCTGGAAAGACAATGCATTGTGATGCGGTAAATATCTGTCACAAATATTTGAATCCAAATACTGTCTATTTTTACTAAAGCTCATCAGTTCTCTGACATGATCAGCCTTTAATCCTTTGTTTGGCTTTTTATGAAACCATCCATAAAAATGCCACTGCTGAGCCAAACTTCAAGTCCCTTCCTCCCTTCCCTAAAAGGAGGCTTGACTTTTGGAAGGAAAGGCTTCAGTGTAGATTAATCATGAAGCTCTCTGACATTCTTGCTCTCAAATGCAACTGAACCACCAAACAGAAGTTTTCCCATAAATTGTCTGTGTTCAACAAACTTATGTTACAAACAAGTAAAGTGCAACAATGTTATGACTGAATGCAAAATAGTTGTCATCAAGTGCTCCATGCTGATTTTAATGAGAGGTGTGTATGGTGTGTGCCCAACCACAGATGACAGTCCACATGCAAGACTTCGCAGGGCAGACTTGCCTTCCTGTAGAGGCAAGCTTATTTTTTGATATGATTTAATCAGAGATAGTAATAAGCAAATATTAGTCAGATTTAAGGAGAAAGAGCAAAGATCACAATGAAAGAGACTGTGCCTATTTAATCATCTACACTCAGCTGGATTTTGCTGGGTGTCTTGAACAGAACATGGTCCTCATGAAAGGGCAGGATGGATAGCTTCCTTGGATTTTGAATTTAGACATTAGGCCATAGCTCACAGAGAGAACTTTGCTTTTCATAATTGTGAAATCTCCTAGAACAATTTTGAATGATAAATAACTTATTACCTTAGCTGCATTTTCTGAAGTTCACCAACCAATAAATTCTGTGCATATATAAAATATATGTTTCATTTAAATATCATGTCAAATTGTTGAGAAGACTCTTCCTGGAATTATCAAGAGAGTATTCTATTTTTTTGTGTGCTTAGTTTAAGATGCTATTTAGATAACCAGGTTAAAACTGTTTTTTCTTGACATGGCTGGAATGACTATCATGAATCTTAATTTAGAAAGCACTTAGCACTTACTATTGTAATGGAACTAAATAATCACAAGAACCAGAATTGATAATAATAGGTCAAGATACCTAAATTAGAATAAGAGTAGCTTTATTGCTTATGGATTTCACTAAAATTGCATCTGCTCTTTATAGACACTGAATGGAATTATTGCTAATAAACAGAATGCTAAAAACCTGAAAGCTGCACATGCATTTTCTTCATGGCATGCATTCTAAAAATTGAAAAATATTCATAGTAATAATAAGTCATAAATCTAAGTGGAAACTTTGATTATTATGTTTTCATCATTACTCTCTCTTCTTTGAAGTTTTATACCCAAAAGGTATCTAACTAATCATCAGGTATTATTTTCCACTTTCAGCCATTTATGAAAGAAAGAAAATATATTAAATGAGCTCAAGTATGGAAATAGCTATTGTTGCAGTACCGGCATTGAATAACCATGACAATTTATCTAGCAAATTGAAAGCTGTGCAGTGAAGTTACCTCCAAAAAAGTTGTGGCTTTGCTGCAAAGCCCTCTGGGGAACAGACGTATTCTGTGTAGCTTACTACAGTGTTGACCACATCCGGGTAGATTTCATCTACTTGTGTACCTGAAACCAGCTGCAGCATGTCAGCACTAGCTTAGCACACACGCTGGCTTTGCATGTGTGCTTCATTTTCAATTGGGCTCATTGCTCTGTGATCCTCATGTGTGTCAGTCAGCTGGTCACTCTATAAGCCTAACTTGTGAATACAAGACCTTGGGCTGAGCGAAAGCATTTCTAGCTTAGGGCATTGCTGTCTGAAACCTTCTCAAGTTTGAAGATTTGAATTTCCAATTAAAGCCCTGTAGAGAGTGTGATAAAGAGGTTTCGCTGTATGTTACTGGAAGACAGACCGCTTCGACTGTGTTACTGTTTTCTGTTGAACTCTTTGCGTGCGGTGCTGAGCACAAGTAGTCTACACAATTACGGAGTAGTATATGTGTGTGAGTACATGTCTATGACAGCAAGAGCCCAGCTTCTGGGCTTAGAGCATTTGGGCTGAGTGAGTTGTGAGCTGGTAGCAAGCTTGGCACCAGGAGAAGAAAAGAATATATGCTATATGTAATGCATTTTCTTCTAGAGTCTACTTTTTTTGTTATAGCAACAAAGTGACTGTGTCATGGAGTTGAGCAGAGGTCATACATGTCAGTTATATGCTGTTCAAAAATTATGTCTGTTCCCTGCTGGTGCTCACTTCATTTTCCTCAAAACTGACTGCATGAAAATCAACACCCTAAACTTTTTTAAAAAATAAGAAGACTAAATACTACTTTATTTATTTTTTTTTTTTCAACTTCTTACCTTATTGCTTCTGAATTTTACACTATAAGTAAGTGGGACATGTTTTCAGGTTTTTACAATAATGAAAACTTAGATTCTCACATAGTGTCTTACTTAGAGGTGAAATCTCAAGTAAAACATCTGAACATCTGATATTGCGGAACTTGTGATGTGAAGGTATAGATTGAGTGTGTGTGGGAAACAAAACAGGATTCAGAGAGGTTGTGGAAATTATTCTGTGCTTCACAAACTTCAAACTAAAAACTTTAAGAAAGGATATCTTAGAGTGCATACTAATTCTTTGCTACAGAAGTACTTTAAGATGACCTGTATTATGCATGGTTGGAACAAAATATTTTTTTTCTGAGAATTCATGTTGAGTCCAACTGTAAGCAGAAAGCATACATATAATAATCATAAGGAAAAACATAATTATTGACCAACAGTAACTTAAAGATTCCTGACATGCACTTAGAGAAACCTTATCCGCCACTGAAACACAGGTGAATCTGTAAGAGATTACGATAGCTGCTGAGCAGTGAATTCGTGCATTAAGGGCAGGAAGCTGTGGATGATGTACCCAGATTAAACAATGTGATATTTGTTCACTAATTTCCCAGTCAGATTTGCCTGCAAGGCTGGGCAGGGTTAGAGAGCTTTGAAAAGTAAACTAGTGCTGAGGAATCTCGTGCTGTGGTCAGGACAGGACAACCATAGACCATGGACACAATGCCAGGGCCCTCAGAGAAACATCTTGCCCATCTCAGCAAGAAGGTACAAACCACCATTAACTGAAAAGCAGCCAAACATTTTGCAATGCCTTGGCTTCTTGGATTCTCCTCCCTGCTTACAGGTTAAGCCCTACCCCCTTTAGATTCCAAAATCTCCTGATATCACAGCATGAGACCGTAGGGCTTAATGGACTTTGAGAAACTTGTTTCAGCAAATCTTAATTGAAAAGCTGACCACATCTTGGACAGGACAGAACACTGCCTAGCTAACAGATGTAATACCTGATTGTTGGCTGTGGTTTTGGTGCAACCATGGGTAATATCTTACATGTTCCTGTTTTCCATTTCACAGAGAGTCTGTGAAACTGGAATATTTTGTATGAAAGGTTTTGCTATGTTCCTTTATTTTTGTGTCTGAAAAATGTTTAAATCAATTTGAATGTTCATATCAGTTGCTATGTCTGTCATAGAAGCAGCAAAAGAGGTGAGAATTCCTAAGTAATGTTCCAAATTTTCAAAGTTTTGTGTCTAACAGGGAATTTTATACTACACATGAATCAGGGAACACATTAGTTTACTTACATAGTTGAATTAATTAAATAGAAGACAATATCCCAAAGTATACTTTATCAATTCTATATCTTCTAAACAATATATACAGATGAGAAATAGAGCTCTTTCCATTTTTGATGCCTCTGTCTATTTATTTGCCTCAATATAAGTCATTGCTTTGTAAAAAGGAGGTTTCAACAAAGCACTTTTGCAGATGCTTAACTTTAAGCCCATAGGATCTGGTCACTGAATTGAAGTTGTAGCATTTCAGTATTTCTCTAAACTGGTGGGTGAATAAGGAGATTTGAATAGGCCCGTCTTAGTCCTATAATTTTTTGGTTACCCAGAGATGAGTGTGAGGGCAGTGACCAAAGAGAAGAAATGTAAGTTTGTATTTAGATAACACTCCTCCCCCTCTGCCCCTGCCCTAAACTATTGGTGCTCTTGAGTCAAAAGTATCAATATTTAATAGGCAGACTTATTTATACAAGGCACACCATTGATATTAACTGTGGGAGAGGTCAGGTCTGTTCACAGAAACAAGATAAAAGGAAGGGTAGTGATCACAGATATAGCATACAAGCTCTTATAAGTAAAATCAGGATGCTAAATGTTCAAAAATCCCTTGCCTTATATCCTGTCAAGGACCTGGCTATGTTTTTGAACATGATGTCTTGAGATCAAACAAAAGGATGAGTTTTAGGAGTTACACAGGTACCAATCAAATAATTCCCTTAAGAACTCAATAGGCCAGAGGAAATCTGGTTTGCCTGAGAATCATATTGGTACTCTTTGTGCTGGGATAAACTGTGTTTCTCATAGGGTCATGCTGTGACACCTACAAAAATGTCTTGATGGAATTCAGTTTAGGAGAGGTCAGCAAGCATGATCAGCACCGTGACTAACGTGCTAGTAAGTGAGATTTCCTGAAAAGCAATACTAGAGAAGATAATTTCCTATATTATCAACTTTTTACTATTTTCATTGAAAGCACTCTGGCCCTGATTCTGATATGATAGTCGGTGGTATATCAGTTAGTTATTGTAAAGCTCTTGGCTTCAGATGCTGATTGAAATGAAGTTGACTAAATCTTGAAGAATTCCTTTGATTGCAGTTTCGCTCCTCTTTATTTGCACAGGTACATGTATCACGGTCCAAAATGCTTGCTTAAAAAGATAGAAAATAGAGAATTAGAAACATAGACAAAGACAGAGAAATAAAACTGAAAAAGCATGTAAAAACCATATGTGAGAAAGGAGGAAAAAGAGAACTAGCTGTGATACGTAAACTGAAAGAAAAAAGATCAGAATGAACCAGAGTCGATGGAAAAGAGAATAAATCTAGATAGATGGTAGGAAGCCTGAGGGAGGCCTGGAGAAAGAAAACTACAAGAAAAGGATATCAGAAAAAAAAAGGAGGGGCTGAAAGAGGAGAAATGTAGGACTAGAGATGATAAAATCCATGAACACACCAAAGAGCAAATTTTTATTTTCATTTTTGGGTTTAGTTTTTTTTACTTTACTTATCAGGGGCCAAAGATATGTTTTTAAACATTCGTTATTCTCTGTTTGAAAACCTAGGAGTCTGGCTCCCGATCTCCATATAATTGTGGAACTAAATTTTGCAATTTTGCTTTTAATATCTTGACTTCCCTGGGTAGAAGAACAATTGCTGAACATTGTAATCTTGCTTCCTGAAAACATGGTCTGCAGAGAAATGGAAAGTGAAATGCTACAAGTTTTATTAAAAAAAATGTTTTTTAGTTAAACTGCTTGCACAAATGAAAATTTTTTTCTTCAGACAGCAAGACTATACTGTCTAAGTGGTACATACAATTTAAATTAATTTAGCTAGTTTTAATAAGGTATTGGCAAATGCTTTTGTTACAAATAAATTTTTAAAGATCAATTTTCATACACAATCAAAGCTTAGGAATAAATCATTTCAATGTGCCAAAATTCCTTTCATTTCTCTGTCTCTCTTCCCTGCCTTGCCCCCCCGCCCCTTGCCCTTCCATCAGTGGCTAGCTATTAAAGATAAAATGGTTGTAATCATTATTATAATAGATCCCTCTGCATGATCATTCTAAGTGGGCCTAATCCTCTGCTTTTCATATTGCATTGCAATATCTTACTATGGGAATGGAAGGGATGACACAAAGGATTATGACTACTGGGTGTGAAAAACGAAGACCAGAGTGAAAGTTACTCTTTCCTTAATAAACATTAAAGTTTCACACATAGGCTGACAGGGAGAAAAGCCACATGAAATGAACCTCTTTAGCACAATGTTTTCCATTGCAATTTTACTGAAAACACAAGTTAATTAAAACACATACACACAAAATAGCCTATTTTTGAGTTCCAACTATAAGACAAGGCCTTACTGTATGCATACAAACCGTAAGAAATAATTTATAGGACAAATTCCCCACAAGACCATTCAGGGAAAGGAAAAAAAAAAAACCCTAAAAGAAAGAGAGAGAAAAAAGACCTGGCTCTTGACACTAAAGGCTTAACATCAAATGCGGCCAGAAATCCATTTTCACAGTTTTATTGCCCATTCTGGACGCTTCATTTCAAAGGGAAAGAATTTGAATTCAGACACATAAAATTCCCTTTGTTCTCTTGCCCTCCAGCCTTTGGTGCCAGTGTGGACGGTCCTATAGGGAGAGGATGAGATCAAAAAAAAAAATTGCAGCTTAGATACCTGGCCCCAAATGATGCCCCTTGGCATTCTTAATTAAATCAGCTTTGCAATAGATTGACAATGCACTGTCAATTGTAATCATTTATATTAGCAAACGGAGTATTTTTAACACTTTGGAAATAACAGAAGTTCAGTAGACCTGGGAAAAAAAATGAGGTATAAAATTATACTGCATGATGATCACATGCAATACAGTGCATCGGATTGTAGGTCACATAACATCTTATCTTAACGTTGAGTAAAGCTGATGTGATTTCACATATCTTTTCCCATCTGAAAGGACATTTCTAGTTAGGTTCATCTGGGTTGTTTGTTGTTTTTCTGTTGGCTTCAAAACAAAAGTTGAGTGTACTGTAAGGGGGTAGGAAGGAGGAGACATTGCAGCCTTGTGATAGAGGAAAGCTTTGTTACAGAGAAAGGGCCTGATCCAGAGTCTACTGCACTGGAGGAAGGTATTCCTATTGATCTCAGTAGGCTGTGGACTAGTACCTGCAGAGACTGTTTTCACTGTGAGTTCTGAGGTACTTTTGATATTAAAATCTGCACAGGCATATTTATGAAAGAGAGATACCTCCTTTGCTAGCGAACGGCATCCTGACTTGTATTGATGAATAAGGTACTTTCTGCTTTCTACAGTGTTATTTCTTTATGCTTTAGCCTCATGCCTCTTTCTATTCCAGTTAATTTGGAATAGATACAGATCAGCTCTGAGGCTTCAGAGTGTAAATTCATCACCTGGAAAGGTCAGGAAGGCATTTTTTCCTCTCCACATATAGCACTGCACAAGAGATTAGAGGTCTGCATAACAACGCCTGTATTTCCTCTTTCTGTGGAGTTTATAGCTACTTTTTCCTTTCTTCTTTTTGGAACCCACTGACTCTGATATTCATTTTGCTCTAGTGGGTTACACATGACTTTTGCTTCAAGGATTCATGTAAGTTGATTTTGATTTTCCTGCATGAAATATAGCTCTATCATTGGCTATTGGAATAGGAGAGCAGATAAGCTGCATGTTGGCAGACTATGTTCTTGTTTGGTGGCAGTTAATGGACAATTCTTGCCCAAGTTGCAGAAGCGGACAATTTTTAATTGCTTATTGGTTTGGTTTGCAGAGATGCTATCACTTTAGCAGTTAAATAGAAGCTTATTGCTAACCTTGAAAAACATGTTATGTTCCAGAAAGTATCCATGGAGTAGGCAACTTTACTTTAAATTTTTATGAGATATTAAAATGTTTTGAAACTGGGAAATACTGATCAAGCATTGCAGATTATTATAATTAGAACACATTTTTGGGCCTTACATCTTTGAATTTCAGAGCCAGTTGGGAGATTTTGACATTTCTCTTAGCTGAGCTATTCCCAAGTTACTGAGCATTAAGGACATCACACAGCGATACATTTGTCTAGAAAATGGAGATAAGTGTAAAAGATAGGAAAGAAGCTTAAAAAAAATTGTTATCTGACCTGAATTGTGGAAGAATCAGGACCCAAAAGTTGAGAACTGGCTATCAGAATGACATGACATAGGTCCCTCAGAAATTATTCTTGTAAACTGACATCAAGAGTTTTCAGGACAGGAACCACCCACTAAAATTTTCTAATACAGAAAAGAAAGTGGCATCTAATTTGGTGAGGTCCCTCATGAAGCATGTCTTAAAGACATCTTGAATTGTAGCAAAATGAACTGCAGCTGGAAGTGAATGTGGGGAAGATGTTAAACTTAGACATTCTGCAACGGTTTATGTTACCATGGTGGCAAGTAGCAGGAATGTGCATTTGCTGGAGCTTCTAAATAAATGTAAAAATGACCTCATTACAGTAGTAGATCAGTAGCAGAGATCTCTTGACTAGCTTTAGACATTAGCATAACATCAAACATAGGTCCATGCTGTCATTGCTGCAGAGAAACATTCCGGAACTCTTCCCTTTAATTTTTCCTTTTCAACTTTCTTTTTTCTCTTAAACTGTTCTTACTTAGGTTTCACTCCTCTTTCTACATACTATATTTTTCCTTCTCCCTATGAATGCGTATTCAATACAGGATATATTAAATTGTGTTGCCTAGTGAGCTGTTTCCTCTAAACATGCCTTGTGAAGGCAGTCATTGAACTCTGCTGACTATTCCTCTTTTGTTCTTTCACCAACCTTAAATCCCTTAGCAACAGCAAGCTTGTATGTCAGACTGTCCTCTCTTTTTAGTATCACTGGACACTATAAGGATTTCCATTCTGCTTTGAGAAATGCTTTCTGGTTCTTAGATAGTCCTTATTGCCCTATTCTAGAATTTCTTCAACCAGTACTACGTCTTTCTTCTAAATCAGCAGTGTCTGTAAATAAGGAAATTCTGTTTAGCCTTGGGAACTCACTGAAGCAAGGATGAGCCTCCTTTTATATTTAGACAATAACTACAAGAAAACTGAGGAGCATATCAAGTGCTTGGAAAGTCAAGTAACCATTAACTTTGTGCCACATATAAAAGAAGAGGAGATGGTAACTTCCCAATGACATCCCAAAGACTGATGTAGTCTTTTCCCCTAGATTTCTAGATTAAACAGAGGATTAATCAAACAGTTTTCAAACAGATACTTGGTATGGTTTGAAATTTAGGTATTCTAAAAGCCCATTAAAATTATTAATAAATTTATAATTTCTTTTTTTTTTAGGGAATTCTAGTGTTTATTTTTATGCGCTCTGTAAAGGATTAGTGACTGTTGACATAATTAAGTGCAACACATACTCAAGTCCTGTAACTTTTAAATGTCAAGAAGCCATGGTGCTGCAATGGATTCATAAGTACCATACTCTAGAATCACTCTAAATTCATTTAATTTTAGCAAATTTTTGAAAAAAAGAGGATTAGACTTTTTCCTGATCCTATTTAAAGAGGGTCAGCTTTTTGCATATAACTTCAGTGGAGGACAAAAGACCTAACACCTGAAAACTAAAAATATTTTGACTTGAAGTATGGATGTAGTACCTCATGGGAATCGTATTTCAGGTGTTGAATGCCTCCATTTTACCTTTTGAGACAGCTTCCTTTATTGGAGTACCTCTTTAATGATGCCCTGTAACTGTGGGATTCTGACAGTGTATTGACATTACACAAGAAGAAAGGAAACCCTCCAGGAATTGTAGTCCAGGTAGGAAGTGCAATATTAAGAAAAATAAACGTGGGAGAAAGGATAGCTGAATTACAATTAATTAATTAACATTATGATGCTTGTAGAGCACCATAGGGGCATTTATAGTTCAATATCTGTTAATCCTTGAATTTCAGGTAAAAATATTGAGGTTTTGACTTTTTGCCCTTGCCTTCTGCCCTCAATGCAAAAAAACTGAAATAAAATGAAGAGTAAATGTATCTGCTATCATCAACAGCCCATTGCAAGCAAAACTTTTACGGAGCTCTGTAAAAAACTATGCTAAAACGTATCCTGGAAGAGAAGAGGTAATTTTTTTTTTCTTCCTGTTTCAAGTGGATATCTCTGAGATTTATATCCTGTGTAGAACCAATCGTAATTTTGGATGATAAATCTCTCAGACACATCTCTCTGTAGACTTAGTGAAAATGTATGCCCGAAGCTAATTTTCTCTAACAGTCTGGCTTTTCCTTTTTCAGTTATATTGACTTCTGAATAGTTCAGTCTTTTGTTTTCTGGTGAACTCAATAGGGATTTTGTTTTTCAGAAAAGGCACAGGGTATTTGTCAGCGATATCCATGAAAATAGTCTGGCAAGGGATTCCTATGACTATCTATGTAGACTGGATGATGTTCCCATTTAATCTCTTCTATCATAACTTTAATGGAATGGAGTTATATGAAATAAGTTTGACAGAGAACCAAAAAACCCAGATCTATCCTTTTGTCCTAGGCCAAAATGACCTCTACCAGAACCAGTCTATTCATCTTTATCTAGCCTGATGTTAAGAATTTCCAACAATCTAGATGCCATCATTTCCTTTGACAATATACTCCAAAACTTACAGTTACTATCTATTTTTCTGGCTCAGTATTTCTTGCCTTATAGTGTGGAGAATGGATAAGTCCATTTTGCTTTGCAATCTTCTTTTCTGGATCTCCATGGGATTTAACTATTCTGTCCCCCAATTTCTTCAATGAGTTTATATCTTCCTTCAAGTGTGGGGCCACAGCTGGACACATTTTCCCATTTGTGATTATATCAGCCTAGAGAAGAGGACAGATTACCCAGGTGACTTTTAAATGACAGTTTTTATATATATTGTTTTGGGGTTTTTTTTGCCATAACATGACATAACTCACCCATGGTGGGTATTCCTAATTGAATATGGAAATTTAGCCTTGTCCTTACTAAGTTGTACCCTATTTTTTGAAGGCCATTACTTCGTCCAATTGTCACCTGCACATTTAGTACCAGTACACTTTATTCTATCTTCAAGTCGTTAATGAAATAGAAATTAATGCCAAATAAAGGACAGACCCCATGGAACACTCAATGCGTGAATCCAGGATAAGACAAAATCACTAAGTATATCTGCCTTACTTACTTTTCACTAATATTTTAATTGCCTGCTTTCCATTACATGCTGCAAGTATTTGATAAAATCATAGTTATCAAAAGTCACCCAGAAAAAGGGACATGTGACAAACCATGTCAACAAAAAATAGTTTGTTTTAAACCTAATTTTGCACCACCTTAAGCCAATGACAAAAATTATACCAATTTCATTTAAAAGAAACTCGGACCTCATTATGAAAGATCAGCTGATCTACATTTAATTATGTTAGCTACAACTTAGAAGCATATTCAGCTTGTTTATTGGTTATAACTATTCCTTTTCTCCTACCGTATCCCACACCCTTTTTTTAATCTCTATTATTCTGCACTGGAATAAGTGAATCTCTTAGCAAAACAACAGAATAACTGAGAAGTAAGTGGTATAAAAAAGAGCATATCTTTTATGAATTAAACTCTATTTGTTTTGGAAGATAAATGAGATCTGGTTTGGGTGCCTGTTTCTGTTCAAGGCAAATATAATAAAAAACTAAACTCTACTTGTGAATATAGTCCCCTAATAGCTAAACAACTTCATGGGGATTCAGTATTTAGTATTTGCAATATCTGCCTTTTACCTCATTTCAGCATTACATTCCTTTTGGCTCTTCCTACCTATTTTTTTAAACAGGACATCAGACAGCCCAGCTGAGTAACTCAGCTTTGCAAGAGAACTCAACACTGTCCACATAGTTTTTCAAACAAGACTGCAGTGAGCTCTGTTAAAAATAACATTTACCACAGCATGGTGCAAATATCTCATAGTGAAAAACACTCTAAGCAAGGAAATACTGTGGTAAAATCAATAACCCGGAACACTATTATGCTTTCTAACGGCACCCACTGTTAGAGCAGGGAATATATACAGATATTTCCACATTTCTTATGTCCTATTCATGACTACTGGAATCAAATTACATTTAGGCCTGCAACAAAGACATAGATTTATATCCTAGGCTCCAAGATCCTCTGAAGCAAAACTTGTCTGAGATCTTCTTGAGATGCAGAGGGGAAGAGAGACAGGTGTTCTGGGTGTGGGCAGGCTTGGGGTGCAGAGGGGAACATCGCATTGGAAATTATCAGCGGAGGTGCGGGTTCCCACTCTGTGGAGGATGTGCGTTGTGCCTGTTTGAAACAGAGAGTGTTTTAGCCTGGGGGAGGAATACACTGAACCCATTATACGTCCTCCCGAGCTGCTGTCTGGCTGGACATGCAGAACTGGCACATTCCGCCTTTGGGGACTTATGCCAAATCTCTGCACCTTCCAGCTGTCCTGTGTCAGAAGTGTCCACCCCTGTCCTGACATGCTGCACTGTGGCAATCAGCAGTGTAATATAGTCAGCTTGGATGGCAGCTACTTTTAGTCCTTCAGAGCCATTCTGCTTGGGGCTACACAGAGATAAATGCTGATAGTGCTCAGGTTAAACTACAAAGTCATTAATAATTTAGACTTCGGAGAAAAAAACTGATGCATACTTATGACAGCTTATACACATTCCTAAAAAGAAGTTGGCTCTTAGTTTCAGTATATCACACTTTTAAACACAAGACTCGATGTACTTCTGTGAATATTGTGAAGATACTCTTGGAGGATTTTTGTAGCAAAGATGTAAAGGAAGAATCCTGATTTTGCCACTCCTAAAAAGTGTAAAATTGTTCTGCATGATTGACACAAATCCCATTGCACTAGCAAACTAAACTTTTGTATGTTGGAAAGGGAAATGATTGAAACAAACTTTCATGCATTTTATGACTTCCCTGGAATTGTGATCTGTAAGAACTGAGGCCAGACTATGGCATATGAAATAAAAACCAACTTGTTAACAGCATGTTTATGCATGTGTCTGTGTATGTATGTATATATATGGATTATTCTCCTATATGTATTATTCTTTGATTTTGTTGGTAACATTTTATGAGTACCATAAAGTACCCGTATATTTATAAATATTCCACCTTTATGTACAGGACAAACTAGACAAGCTAAACATACTGTAATTGGATAACAATGACGAATCTTAGCACATGGTCAAACAATTTAGCTTGTGGGCATATAATAACCCCAATTTTAAATAAACCTGCCTTTGACTTCAAGAAGATTACAACATCATTATTGTGGAGACAATTTAGATGTGTATGTTGTATGCTTAAATGCATTTTGGAATTAACATTTTCAACAACAAGTCAAAGGTAAGGAAAGGTGGAAACTAGCAGCTAAAAAGCATCCCATTGATTAAAATTTCTTCTCACCTGGAAGTATTTTATACTATATTATTTGTGAGCTTGCCTGAAGTACTTTATGTAAGATTCAGAGGAAATCCCCCCCACACTGTATAGTATTTAAATAATAGAATGCTGGCAGAAAGGTGGGGTTTTGATGAGTCTGCAGTTTTGTATTGAAATCAAATATATTGTAAGCACAGGGAAACACAAATCAGTGCCCTGAGAAGGTCTGGTGTCATGGTCAAGATTTGCATGAGAGGTTATTCAAAAGAGAGACAGGAGACTTCCCTATTGTATTAGCATGGTAATGCAATTCTTTGTGTCTACTATCCTGGACCACAACAGCCCTGATATGCACAGAATCTGAGTTTTTATGAGCTATAGGCTTTTATGCAAAGCTATTTTATTAACCTAATTAAAAGTTTTATCAAAGTAAATTATATTTATGTTTGTGTCTCCTATTCACAGTCATTAGGGAACCTAGACCACCTACAGTGACTTCAGAGAGAGCTGGTCAGGTCCCATCTGTGTAAATCTTATGAGTTGTCATAGTCTCATTGCATTTGATTTACATGTGAAACCTGCAGACTGAGCACAAATGCTAACCAGACAGCTGATGAATAACACAATACCAAAGAGACATTTTTGCATTTCTTTAACTCCTTTCTTACAGGGACCTCCAAATGTTTTTCAGACCTTAATGAATTAACCTTCACAGTAAAAAGATCTTGTTATAATAATATCCACAACACCAAAATGCTGTTTATACACTTTATCAATTTGATGCCTTGTGACTTTAGTAATGGACAAAGACTCATTGTACAAGTTCTCTTAAATACAAAAGCAAAAAATGGCCCTGTCCCAAGCATCTCGCAAACTAGAGGCCTGACTGGTAATTTGCATTGATTGACAGTCCTTTAAAGTTACCACCCCTCTGCTGACACATGCCTGTGTAGATCTGATGCATGTGAAAACCAAACTAGCTCAAATTACACAGGAAGTGGCTTAAACCTACTGTGACTTTGGTTTCAGGCAACCAATTCCGTTTCACATTCGCAACAGGCCAGAAGCATGTATACGCGCAGTTATCAAGTCTCAGCTGAGGGCTGTACATCACCTGCTTGTGGTTGGCCTGCTTATACACTGAATCTTGTAGCGCTTCAGATGATGAGACTTAAAATGAGGTAGAGATTCCAGCTTTACAACTATGAACCAAGTTGTACAGAAAGCTGATGGAATTGGGTGTCGCATCCAAGAATGAAGTTTCATTTCCCAGTGTGTAGCTGTGAGTGCCAGGAGATCCATTGCACAGCCCAAAAGCAATTAATAGGTAATACAGAAACCAGATAATACAGAAATGGGTTAATATTTGTGTGTAAAACTCACTTGACTCAGCTGCTTCTGGTCTGTGTAAGAGCATCATCCACTGTCCAGTAATGCCAGGGGCAAGTCTTGCAAAAGGTGCCTCCACAAAGATGTTGGGCTAAAGCAAGGTTTCTCTCTGAGAGCAAGGAGGAAATAATGTATTTAGTGATGGCATAGAGGAGAGAAACCACAGAGGCTGTAACAACCTGCTGCTTGCTGCGATGAAAACTAATGACAAACAGGCACACAGATTCACACGGCTGATAGCCATGGTCCTTCTGTCACTGTGCCTCTTCATGCACCTCTGAGAGTCTGTAGACAAACCTGTCAGTATGACCTGTCTGTGTTCTTTATATCTTTCACTTTGGCTTGTCTAACCCCACTGAACTGTATTAAAAATTACTTTAGTGGTGAATCAGCCCTTGGATTCTGTATAAAACAGTGTTATGCACCTAGGTTAAGCAGATCCTAAGGGGGAAGAAGCAGATGCCAGGAGTGTAACAGAAAGAAGATTTTGAAGAAAAAGTTGTGAAACAGACCTATTAGCAACTGGTACTTTCAGGGTTGAAAACCACCTTGATGGTGGGAGGACAGGAACGGCGAATCAGGTGACATGAACCATGCACCGCACTGCTTCTCGTTCATGGGTGGGCAAGGGAAACACATACCAAATATGTCTGTTTTGCAGCACACGATGTGTATCTTGATATAGTTGCTGTTGATTATTTGGAAATATTTACTTTACAATGAACACAAAACCTAATGGTTACTCGAGCTATTCTGGGAGCATGGTTTTGATGGTCACAGCTGCGCAAAAGCAGGCTCTAGATAGTGTTACAAAAAAATAAAATTAAACCAACATGCAATACTATTATTATAGCAGTATTTAATAACTGCAAAGTAAAGCAATCAGGTAATACCATAATTAAAGTTGACTGTTCAGCTTTAATTTAACCCACTTATGCATATGATTTATATCAAAATTAACTATATAACTGCCTTTTAGTTTTCCTATAAGATCCAGGATTTATTTTGAACACAGGATGAGTAGTGTTTATGGAATAAGTTGCTATTTCATACTTTGTTTTATTTCCATTGTTTGGTTTGTGCAATTTTAATGTACTCTGATCAATAGGATGTATTACAGCTGCATTTACCTTACAAAAAATTGCCAATTTACCTGCAAGTGCTTTTGTATTTTGTTAAGGTATTTCCTGACTATTTATGTAATTAGGATGTGTGCAGAATGCATAATTCTGCAGACCCCGTAGAGGTGCAACAGAAATACCATAATAATTGTCATGCTTCTAATCGCAGCCATTAGAGTACTGTCAACTCCACATTAATCAGCCAAGACCACATTTTGCCAGGTTTTATTTTCATCACATTTGGGTCAAATGCAGCCAGAGTCATCAGTAAAGAGAACTTTTCACTATCCTCTGGTTTCCTGGAGTTCTAAAGTAAAATTATATGTTGTTTTACAGTCCTAGGCTATGAAAAGTTACATCCCACAGTCATGTTGCTTTTGGCTCTAGAAGTATGTCTTCACTGCACAATAAGTACAATGCCGAGTTACTGCATGGTAGCAAAAGAAACCCCATCTTATCTCAGTCAGGGTTAAGTCTGATCAAATTAAATGCTAAAGAACAGGCTACATCAGCTTAGTGGAGTTGTGAGCTAACCTGTTAGCTCCTCCTGTGACCCTGGCTCAAGTCACTTGAATGTCCCTCGATGACACTTCGTGGTGTTAAATAACATGTAATGACTCATAACACTACTGGTAATCTCAAAAAGGAAGACAAGGCTGAGCAGAGACTGACAGTCCTCACAAAATGCAGATGAAATGCACCATAGAGTTGTTCTTCAAGTTATACTTTAGTCATGGTTGTAAACCATGATAGACTGTGGTACCTTTCAACAATGTAACTTCTTTTTGTTTTGTTGCTGAGTAGATGGCCTTCAGAATGGAAGCAGAGCTACTCTCCTGGGCAAGAGAAAGGAAAGGGTAAATACTGACTCCCTGTAGGAAAGACAAAAGCTTTAATTGTAGTCCACTATCTTAGGGAAATGCCTTTGATACGAGAGATGCTGCGTTTTGCAAATACTTTCCCTTCCCCTGAATTACCACACAAAGTGACATCCCAGACTGCACTTTCTGGGTTCCAGAGTTTTGGGCAGTTATGAATGATTACATACTCTCTCCTTTCTGCTAGAATGGAAAAATGATGAGAAATAAGCTGGAGGGCAAAGGAACTTTTAGATGCAAGATGAGTCAGGAATGTTCCGTGTTTCGATGGCAACCTGTGAAGAATTGAGGGCAGTACGACATTTCATAAATAGGAACTTCAGCTGCTGGCATAAAAAAAAAAAGGTTGTCTGGTACATAGAGCTATTCTGGGCCCCACAGAGCACTAGAGTCTAAGTGGGGTTTGAAGTCACCTAGGTTTTTCACCCATATGGAAATTTCATCCCTGCCACAAACAGGAAACAGTCTTTATGGAATAGAGCTACATTAGATAAAAATATTTTTTAAAATCAGGAGATTTAGGGAGTCTTGAATTTTTACTTGCAAATTCCATACATCTGTACATCATTTTTCTGTGGAACAAGGGAAAACTTGAAAAGACAGAACTGGAACACAGTCATTTAAAAAAAAACCTAATCCACTGTACATAAGTGATTGCATTGTTTGTGAGGATAGGTGACAATACATTCACGAAGAACCACTGGTGCTTCACTTCCAGACCATTCTGATTCACGTGTAATTTACATTCCTCTCGCAGTGCTTTTCAATAAACTGCTAACTCTGATCTATAATATAGTCATTCTAACAAGCCAGATTTCAAAAGGTTTATCCATCTAGCTAAAATGAACCTCAGTCTTCTTTGTGCACAAAACACCCACATAGGCTATTTGTCTTGGACTTGAGTGTTTGGCAAACAGCCTGACTTAAGCCTTGAGCATGAGAGCTTAGCGAAAAATGTTGCCATTCACTGGGGGGTTTCATGTCCAGGACCGACCCCACCCTGTGTACTTAGCTCTGAGCTTCTTGGCAACGGCAGAGAAACCACAAGACAAGTTTTATCATCTGGTAAACCTGCCGCTTGAAAAAGAAAATGACTTCAGTAAAATACTTCAACAATTATAGTACATTTTAATTAGGTGCATATCACATAATCACAGTTCAATTTCTTTTAGTGTATAAAGTTTCAAAAAAAAAAAAAACAAACCCAAACCAAAAACCCAGCCAACAGTGCTATTCACTGTAAGAGCTATAGGAGAGACCCCTGGTAGCAGTAGTCTGTCCTCCTACACCTGTGGAACACCTATCAGTTTTGGCTGTTGGAAAATACAGCGATTAGGTCATACATGAGTTGAGTAGGCAGTTAGGGATGGGCAGATATGAACATCTCACATTAGAATGCAAGAGGAAGAATCTAGACTGATACAGAGTGAAAGAGGAGTAGGATGGCAAAATAGGCAGCTTGCAATGGCAGAACCTGTTTTCAAATCAGGGATGGGACAATGCCGACACATGGGTGCAGTGGAGGAAACATTTAAAGGAGTAGGAAATGCATATACCTGCCTCAGACAGTTAATCTGATGAGTCTGTATTTTTGTTATATTTAGGCAAAACTGACTTAGTTTGTCTGGCCTGTAAATTCTCATCTAATTGAATTGACAAGCATGGACATTTTTAAATTAAAGCTTCCAATCTGCCCCAAATTCAAACGGTTATTTTTTATTGTAGTGTAGTGTCTGCCATATGAGTTAACATATTGAGTCACTTACAGTCTCTGAAGAAGAAAGCCGATAAAATATCTTTGCACTGGCAGAGGGTAGATCTATGATCTGCTTAGGTCATTCCGGTAGCATGCTGGCTCTAAGCCCCTCATGTTTGGTTTGGCATGAATGGCATCTTTCATTATTATTCTCATCCCTAATTCTTTCCTCGGTTTCAGGCAGTGTATTCCTGGCTGTGAGCTCCTTCTATCCATTGCAGTGTCTCATTTCCTAATCATGAAGCACCAGAAGGGTGTGTTCAAAGAGCTTAGTCCTGCAAGTTTTGAGAAGTCCTGCTAGGTGCTGGTCAGCCTCAACTCCCATTAAATTCAACAACAGTGAAAGCTTCTCTGTGCTTATGCAGTTGGCAAGACGAAGCTATAAACTGGTAATTATAATTAGATAACTTAGCATTAGGTATTATGGAGTCTTTTGAAGTACCTTTATCCTTTCCTTCCTTTTTCCCCTTGTTTAGACATTTGTAACAAGCCTAATATTCTTCAATTTTATATAATGTGTGAAACTATAAATTTACCTTTTATGTTTCTATTTCCTTATTTTTGAAGTGTGCTTCTCCAAAATGTGTGCCTGTGCACATATAATTCATTAAAAATCCTTTTGGAGGGATTAGACTCTATTATACCAGTGAATAAAAAATACCAAGCAGTCCTTGTTATGGAATGCACATCCAGACTGATGTTCACACTCAGATCTCCGAGACACAATCATCAGCAAGACGTTATGACGACTACTGATGTGCAAGGAAATTATATTTCTCTATTTTGTGTGCTTGTGTATATGCGCATGGGAGTGTGTTATGCCAGAAAGTGTGCATAGCCTGTGCATTTTTTAATACCTTGCAAATATAGTTGCCATATATACAGTTTTACACCAGTTTGTCAAGTTTTACTCAACAGCCTTACGATTTTTAAGTGACGAATGTTTTCTTGGAGCCTGACAACTTCTATGCCAACCCAAATTGCCCACTGCAATATCTCAGTTAAGAATCCATGAAAAATGAAATATATACTGGAAAGTAAGAAGGAGAAAAATTAGCTTTTGCAGTTTTGCCAGGTGAGTACTTAAATAGTTGATTTTAAGCTTGCTACAGTAATTTACAATTACAATTACCTTCTACAATCTGTATATTGAATGATGCCATTTAGGAAAGAGTTTTATCTGATTGCAAGGAGCACTTAAAAAGACACTTTTACATATCACAGAGTTTGCAGTTGTGACTATCAGGACCTCATCTAAAGCCTTCTGGAATCGAAGGAAAGAGACCTGTTAACTTTAAGAGCTTTACATTGGACCTGAATGACTATACAAAATAGATTTTTTTTTTCTCTACTTAAAAGTAATGCATACTCACCTTTTAAGTTTTGTAGGTTAAGTTCTATCTGGATTATCATGAGATTCCTCATAGAAAATTCTCCTGTTCTTGAGTGGTCACAGCAAGTTGAGCTAGAAAGAGTATATAGTCTTTTGGATTTATTTCCTGCATACATATATGGTAGAAAAATTCATTTGTCTCAGTCACACCTGTGCTTGGATAAAACAACCCTGTAATTGCACTGCTTAACTCTAGTTCTTTTACCCCATGTGGCTCTTATCAGATTTTTTTTCCCACAATAGCAAAAATCCAGGATGAGTCCCACTTGTTTATACCATAGCACCACATTTATTTCCTTGCAGTACAGAAGGCACTGCCGATCATGCCTGTTGGTAGCAACGTTTAGAAGTTAGTTTGGGAGCACTTAGAGAACAGGGACTCCATCATCCTCTGCCTGCCATAGCACCTGCAGTGAATTGATCATACTTGATTACAATATATGAAATCCTATTCTGCAATACAGCAGTTATATTGCAAAACTTGTATGTAATCAGGGGAAAAATCCAAGTGTCTTGCTGTGTCACAGTAGGGTTGGAAAGTAGAACAGAAAGTACAGATAGTCTGGAGGCAGAGAGGGAGGTTCAGAGGTTAGGCTAAGCTGGGGATGTGTCTTTATCTCTGTCTGTTCCCAAAGAAATCCCTAGACAAGTTAACAGGCTGACACTGTGCAATATTCTGGGCAATCACAAACGACAATCACAAACCTGACCAAGGGCAAATGCCAGATTTTGCACCTGGGAGATGGCAACCCTGCATAGGCATAGAGAGGGAGAGGCTGGAGAGCAGCCATGCGGAAAGGGATCTGGGGTTTCTGGTTGGCAGCAAGTCAAAGATCAGCAAACAATGTGTCCTTGCAGCCAAGAGGACCAACTGTGTCCTGGGGTGCATCAAGCACTGCCTTGCTAGCCTAGGTGGTCGAGGGAGGTGGTTGCCTCACTCTGCTCTGCACAGGCGCAGCCCTATTCTGAGTACTGTGCAGTGTAAAAAAGATATAAAGGATATATACTGGGTGCCACAGTATGAAAAGGATATAAAGCTAATGGAAAGTTTCCAGAGGAGGACCACAAAGTTGGTGAAGGGTTTAGAGGGGAAGCCATATGAGGTGCAGCTAAAATCTCCTGGTCTGTTCAGCAGAGTCTGATGGGAGACCTCACTGTCGTCTACAGCTTCCTCCCAGGGGGAAGGAGGAGGAGGAGGAGCAGGAACCGATATTTTCTCTCTGGTGACCAGTGATAGGACCCAAGGGAAAGGCAGAAAGATGTGCCAGGGAAGGTTTAGGTTGGATCTTAGGAAAAGGCTCTTCACTCAGATGGTGGTGGAACACTAGCCATGGTGCTAAGCCTGGCAATATTCAAGAATTCGGTCAATGCCCTCCAACACATAGTGTGAATTTGAGGGTTTTCCTATGCAGAGACAGGAGCTGGACTCAATCATCCTTGTGTGCCCCTTCCAACTCAGGACATTCTATGATTCTGTGGTTCTATGAGTCTCACCTTTCACCCAAGAAAGGTGATGTCCAAGAAAAAGCACAGTGGGAGGGAGTTATATACTGTGCCTGCAAAGCAAGTACATGGTGATACAATGAAGAGGATGACCATGGTGGAACTGTTGTCAAATAACGTATTACCATGAAACTGTTTTAGGTTGCAGTGAGTACTCGAGTCTTGCACAAAAAAATTATGCCTGCAGTAGGTGACTTTAAACCATTTAAAAGACATTGGCAAAACCTGCTTCCACAACAAGATCACAGAAATCTTTATTACTGTTTCACTTTCCAGTTTATTCCCTTTTCTCAACACCCTCCATGTTAGCAGTAATCAACAGCAGAGATGGATCATTAGAGTCATAGCATAGATTCACCTGCATCTCAGCTTTGTATCTTGTTAAAAGGCAAAGGGCAGAAGTTCTTAGGTCTTCCCTGCAAAGAGCTGCTGGTTGACACAGAAAGGGCGCAGGCCTAGTTAATAAAGTTTCCTCTGAACCTGCACTTTCTGAGAACCTTACATAAATATCGTGTTTCTACTTATCTTGTCAAAAGCTTTGTCAGTGTCAGGCTGCACAGGCGTGCCAAAATATGTAACCAGCTTTACAAATGAATAAGGTTAAGGACTATCTCCCTGCAAGGCAACAATTTCCCTTTTATAAACCCCACCTGAACTGGGTGAGTGCTGCATGGACATATCATTTTCAGCCTGTAGCCAACACTTAAGCCATAATCCAAAGTGACAGGTTTATGACAGACCCGAGTAACTCATGAAACAATTGAAAGGATCCTTTTCTCCTTTCTTAAGTGAGAACCCCGTACAGACAATTTACAGATGATGAACAAAAGGAGGACTCTCCTCAGAGAGCAATGCGGTAAAAGAAATGACCAATCCTTCCAAATGTTAGAGATTTAAATCAGAATGTTATTTCCAGGTGAACACTTCTGATCTCTAACGTACCAGCATAAAAAATATGTTGATGACAATTGACAAAGTTACCCTTCCTGGGCAGCTAATGACATCTTAACTCAAAGAGTTAATATCTCTCTGCATTTCAATTTGCTGTCCTATGCAGGGCTTAGATAAAGGGATACATGTGTTGTTACTACAATCAGGTCAAGCTCTCCTACTATTAAATACCAAAGCAATTTTTAAAGCAATGATATGGCTGAGGTACAAGCCTATAAAAACAGAATTATTCCCAGTTAAATCTACAACTGGCCCCTCTGCTCGATTCTGTTGTGTCTAAACATTTCAGCCCATAGGGACCTATAAAAAAAAATCTCCACAGTAGATGATATTACACAATCCATGTGGTCATTTGTAAATGCCGTAGCACATACAATGCACCAAGTAATTCACTGAGGTTTTTATATTCCTATCTTGTTTGGCTTGGTTTTCCCAGTTGCACAGTAATGGATCTCCATAGATTGGATTTTTATCAGATTACTCTGCTGTTCTTTTGAGGAGGTAGTCCTGTCTAGAGACTGTATCAAAACATGTTATATAAAATAATCTAGCTCAAGCAGCTTCTGAGATCTGACGAAAAAAGAAAAAAAATAGGGACGAAGTCCTCATTTAATTCTAAATCCTTAAGACATTGTAGCTAATTCTTCATCAGTGAAATCAAGGATTCCCAACCACGGCATCACTTTCAATTATGGACTTCCCTAGAATTGTGAAACAAAACAAAGCATAAAATTGCATGGTGTTTGCAGCAATTTATCTGTGAAGTTATGAATAACGCTGATTGCAAGTGCTCACTTAACCATTTCCCTGTGGAAAATTCTTTTTTTTTTCTTTTTGGTTTAATGGAAATTGGTTCCTGGAAAAAAAATAAATAAATCCGAGAACCCTAAGCCACAAACTAAATTTTGAAGTATTGTAGGAGTGGTACCTTTTTTTTTCTTTGACAAAATGTACAGTTTTTCAACAGAGGAAAGGAACCTACAGCACATACTAGCACAGGTTAACAAGTATTACCATAGAATAGCACAGCTGCCACTAAAGCCCGTACCCTGTGGTGTGACTGCAGGAGCATTTCAGGTATGGAAACACTGCTCAAAGAACCATGCTTGCAGAACTAAGAGAAAGTGGTTTTCTACAGCTATATACCATCAAAGAATTACGCTTCTACCTATCAACTTGTTTTTTCAGATGGAGCCAAAGGCCTGTACACTTCTTGCCTCATGCTGGTGGCTTTTCTTTCTGTGCCTACAGACAAGGTTTAGCAGTCCTATAGAGGTAATACAGTGATGCTTTTTAACTTCTCCTTTTATTTCTGTAATCACAAACATTTTAATTATGCTATAGCAATGCCTGTATTTAAGCATGTAATAAGTATATAATGTTCTCTGGAACAAAAGACTTGAAGTCATGTAATGGCATTGCACAGTATGCAGCTTTCACGTTGTTTCTCAGATTTGCTGTATAGTACCATTTTGTTCCCTGTTGTCTCTGATTCACGCTTTATGGCATAACAGCAAAGAGGCTTTGAGTACAGTATGGGGAACTGACAGCCTGGCAGACAAGCAGGGGTCTTTTCCTCCTCAAATACTTTTCAGCATGACACAAATGTTAGCTTTGTATTAGCCCTGTAAAGATTTCACAGCACCTAGTTGCTCACCCAGGAGGAACATGCCCAGGAGAGAGAAGAGGGCTGTGGTGATCTGTCTGGGGACACACTGCAAAACTGTTTCACCTCATCTCTCCCTCCATCCCCGCACTGCTTTGTACACTCTTCCCTGTCACCAGACATGCTGACATGAATTAGATGACAGTGCAATAGCCATATCTATGATTTATCTATGATTTTTGCCACCGCCAGAAATGTATAAATAGGGTGGTAAAAACTACCAGTCAATTACTACTGTTAGTGGTAACATGCCAGAGATTATCTAATTTTCATAGCAAATTTGCTGTGTCTGATAACAGTCACTTGAATGGGTACAAAGATTTTGTGTGTAGTTGCACAGAAAAATCGTGTGAAGTATCAGGCTTTTTCTCATTCAGCTGTTTCACTGGAAGAGCTATAGTGGAAATTTGTGTTTCAGTTTGCTAACAGTTTCAAATAACCCATTGTACAATACTTCAAACAAAACAATTAATATAAAAGGTAATTAATCCCTTTTGATTGGAAATAAGATTTTAATTCTTTTTGTGTGTGATTTTTGAGGTTTTCAAGTTTTATAGTAGTTTCTACAGTAAGTTAATGAAAACTACAACTTTAAAAACTATATCATTAATGCAGGGTACCAAGCAGCACTAGAATGGTAACATGCTATTATTTTATAATATTTTTTCTTTTTTTTTTTTTTCTGGCACTGAAGTTAATTCAAATTTTATAAGTATTTTGTTTAATATAAATATGGGAAAATTTTCTTCTGTATAATCTTCTTCACCTAACAGCGGAGACCACTCACCATCTTCAGCAGTATTTTGTGATTAAAAAACTTTTTGCAACCTTGCTCCCAAGTGTAAAGCTTATTAAATTTAGCAAGTGCCTATAGAACGGAGCAGAGTCATTAGGAACAACAACATGATCAGCTGTTGGCAAACCTTTTCTGTTAATGATGACCACTAAACTAAACTGATATTATTTAATCATGAGCTTAAATTGGCAGTGATTGATGCTGCTGTTGATTACAAATGAAAGAGGTAAATAGCAAGTAAAAGTCAGATCACTAGAAATAGTTAAGAGGGTTTGGTGACTGCATTTGGTTCAAAACCATTGTCTTTTGCAACTCGGGCTAAGTCGTGAAACTGTGTATAAACAGTATTTTAATTCTTCATTAGTACATAGATTTATTGCAGTTTATAACATGCTTTCTTTGCAGCTCATTATTCACTAGACAGGAAGACTTAGTATCAGCCCTATAATCTGAGTGTTTTAGCCTTTGCGAAAGCACATATTCACAAAGTAGGATCATATTTACTAAAACACATCACTAAATGGATTTTAAAATAAAATGTTCTATCTTCTCTTTCTTATTTTAAAAAAAGGGAAAAACAGAGTTTCAGTGATGATTGTAGATGTGGCAAATCCAGTCCTGAAATGAATTCAAATCTTTACATTTCATAAAGGCTACTTAGGGACAAGATAGTTTTAGATCTAAGAAACATGTAAAAAATGACTCATTGTTAATAGGGTGAGTTCTTTGCATTTGGATTAGGGTTAACTGACAGTATCCAGTCACCTTTTATTCTCACAGATTCCACTGGAGGAATGCTTTGTGCTGCCCTGAAAAAGAGAGAATTAGGTGTTCCATTTATACTATTGATCTTAATAACCTCATCTCATAAATACCTACTTTATGACATCAATAAAAAGAGAATAGCAGCAACTCCTAACAATAGAAATTGTTACTTTGTAATTCAAGTATTTCATTGAGCATCTCAAAGAGGCTCCATAGCGGTACAGTAGTGATATTTTATTACCAGTTTTTAAATATGTGCACAGAGAGACCACTTTTTTTAAACAAGTGAAGATTCTAATTAATTGAGCACACTATAGCTTCCAGGTCTACAGTGGTCACAGTTCTTCTTTTTAATCTCTTATCTTCCCCCTGTTCTTCATGTCACACATTAAAGGGGTATATCCCTTTAAGGGCGTTGGTGGGTGTAGGACTAATTTTTCACTGGGCTAAATTGGATGAAATGAAACAGAGACCATTTTACACAATGTTCTTACCTCCCTGTTACCCTGCATTAACGTGCTGGAAATTATCTGTTCTTAGAGGGTGGTTAGTTAAATCTTCCTGACAGAGCTATTCTGACTGTCCATGGACACCTTCCTGCAGCTGGGGCCGGACAGGGCTGTCCCAGAAGCTCTCATCCACCACAAAGTTGCCACCCGGAGGAAGTGGCTGTGGCACTTCTCATCTCCACTGAAATCTCCCTCAAAAGCTCAGATTCTTTTAGCTTCCACCTAAGGCAGAGGAGGGAAACAGTCAGAAATCATAGAACCAGAACATTCCCTACAATGAGCATCTGAGATGATATCTGCTGGAATAGCACTCTCAGATCAGCCTTAGATGTTTCACAAATTACAGTGCAGAAAGGACACTGCAGATTATGTGAGAAATGAGTGCGAAGCACTCCCTCTCCTTATTCTTTTAAAATATATTTGGGTTATGTTGCACATTGATTTAACTGCATATTTATGTATAACCTTCTTTGTGCAACTGGATTCTTCTTAGTGAATCCCATTGGTGTTCTCTGAGCAGAGCAGTATTTTTGTATCCTTTCAGAAATCAAATATTTTTTATATTTCCCATTGACATTATCAGTCCCCATAGATGACCACAATTTAGACCAGACTAGACTAGACTAGAATAGTTTACTTCCAGTTGGAAGGGACCTACAACAATCACCTAGTCCAACTCTCTGACCACTTCAGGGCTGGCCAAAAGTTAAAGCATGTTATTAAGTGTGTTGTTCAAATGCCTCTTAAAGACTGAGGCATTAAATGTTTGAAAATTTGAAGATGAATGTCCAAAAGCCCAAGAGTTTCTAATCTTTATAACAGTATTTTACCTACTAGATTTTTTTTTTGTCTAGGATTATTTCATATGGACAATGTCTAATTTATTTCATCACAGTTCTAAAGAGAGGCACAGAGCTAAAGAGAGAGGGCAAGAGAGTACAAAGAGAGAGTATCTAAAAATTATATATTTTTTTTCTTTTTATTTTATCCAAAGTGGAAGAACAATGGTGAGCTCAGAGGGGAAAAATAATGCCAAATAATCAGTATTAAACTTCTGTGTCCTGTTCTGCTCATTTCTTCTAGACATAAAAGCTTTTTGTTTTAGCAACCTTTGTTTGGACTCTGTAAAAACACTTTGTATCGTTAGCTTTAAAGTGTAAGATCCCTACATTTGAGTTTTTACTTCTCCAAATGATACCACTTTATTTCATGTCAGCAGTTAATCCAGTTATCGTAGAAAACTGAAACAGCCCTAAGTTATCTTCTGTTTTTAGAAGACAATGATTATTAGCAATTGGACTAATTTTTTTTCTTTGTTTTGAACTCTGTATTAGAAACTTGCTCATATTTTTATTTCCCTGACTCTGTGATGATAGTGTGTCATACATAATGATGCCACAAAACAAAGTGATCCTTTTTCCCCTACACTAGTGATTTAAATGTACTTTAAAAAGGTAGTCTAGTAGCTAGATATATATCTCAAAATTCCTTTAAAACACATTTCTAATGCAAAAATTTGGTCTGGTATATAAACAACTCTCCAACAGGAAATTCAAGAGAACCTAGTACTGAGTTTTGAAGTCCTCAGCACCTTCAATGAGAGCCAGGTTTTTTAATAATACTCAGAATTAATAATGAAGCACAGATTTTCAGAAGGGCTTAGTTCCTGTTTTGTACTCCAAAATAAACTCAATGTGTTGGAGGTTGAACTCTTTGAAAGTCTGTCCCTGGTTTTGGGTGCTACTTGCTTGCAAGCTGCCTCCCGAGTGCTGTTAAAATTGGTGCTGGATGGTTTTAATAGTCCAGAAGAGGTTTGTGAGCTCGATAGCTTTTTAGATCTGCAAATAAATACGAATGGAGATAATTTGTTTTTAACCTGAGGAATACTTAATGAACCAAATAATTTCCTTTCAAGCATGATAGTAATAGGACTGAAAGATATGATCATTTGATATTTTATGGTCTCAAATTTTCCAGTTAGAATTCTGTCACAGGCTTTGTATTGAATAATAAAACATTTCCTATTTTACATTCCTGTAAAAAACAAGAATCCAGCAATATGCTCATATGGACAAGATCCCTTCGGGATGAACATTGGCTTTAACAAATATTTCTATTTGCAAATTTGTGGCATGATTGTTCTTTGAAGACATAATCCACTGGGAAGAATCAAACAAAAATGACAATGGCACTTTTGATCAACTTCTAGAAGTAAAATTCATGTGAGAGATCATCGTATGAAACAGCAAAGCTGATTATTAGTTTCTGCTTTGGCATAAAGGTACTGAATCATCAACAGCTTTAACTAGATACCTAGCTTTAAGCACCTGTATTCTTTTTCAAGTCAGTGGACTGATTTTTGCATTGTGAAAGTAAGACTATGTATAAATACTTCATTTTCACACACCTACTAAGAATAATACTAGCTACCTGACCTTAGCAGGTGATTTGTAGGACCAAAATTATCTGAGGGAAGGGCCACAGAGGGCCAGTCAGAACTAAACAAAAGTCAGTGGAGTTTCTTTTTCTGCTTTTCTGCTCTTTTCTGAACTGAAGATGGCTTTTATTTTTTTTTCGTGAGATCACAGATATTTTTCTTTACATATAAACCAAAGCATGGATCACACTTCTGGGAGTAAGCACCTAACTGTCATGTTTTTATGACTGAAACTTTGATGGGCAACTTCTGCCACAAGATACCTAAAATTCATCTTCTTTATCAAATATGTTTTGACTGAAAGCAGCTAGGCTTTGTTCAGAACTCACTTGGCTAACTCTGTAAGTAGCAAATGGATAGGAATTCTCTGGCAAAAAATAACATCTAATAGTTCACTGGTTTAAACTTCATTAACCTTAGAACAATCTGTAATTAAGTAGTCATCAACAAGATTTAACATGAATAAGATGTGGGTAACAGAATCAGAGGTTAATTCTGTTTGTTTCTTCCTATACAGATGGGGAGGAATATGTTATGGTAATAAACTCCCAAATTTTTCTTTTGAATAGTTTCAAAGGGATTAAGTTGATCTTAAATGCTCACTTAGGACATTGAGTGGAATTAATTCATATTTCTGGGCAGTAGTTTCTTATAACCAGAGGCATACCAGTAGTTGTATTTGTAACTGTAACAGGAACTGTATTTTTGCAAAAACTCATTTGCCTATTGATAATATAGTGTTGCTTAAAACCAGAGAACTCCTCATACATCCCAAAGAACCCAGCATCTCAGAGATGTATTTGTATGCAAATTTTTTTTCGGAGGAGGGAAAAAGCCTTTCTCAGATATATAAAGCTTTCTATGTTGTCATTTTTAACCAATAAATGCCTATTTGCCTGTCTATCTTTCCATCTATTTATCAGTTAAATATTGTTACTCTTTGTAACATCCAAATGCTCTCTACTTAAAATCAATAGGTTGTATAGAATTTCTAGTAAGCATCCTAAATACTTTGGCTCTTCTGCTATATGAAAAAAAAGGTCGGTCAAACCTTCTATTTTTTCTGTTTTGCAGATGTAGTTCTAATTCTGTTACTGTATCTCTTCAGGAGATTTTATTTCTAAACAAGCTTAATAAAATTTTTTAAGGCAAATGTGAGGAAATCCTGGCAGCATTATAAAACATGTCTTGGCATTGATACCTATGAGTTCAAGACTGTACTTTAGGAGATCTGATTTCTGCAGAAAGGTTTATGATACAGTGTTCCTCAGACTGTGATGTGCGAGCAGGTACTCTCTTCTTAAAAATTCCTGAAAACATTTCAGTTTATTCCTTTTATTATGCTTCTTTAGCAAGTAAGACGGAAAGCAAATAAGGATAGACTCATGGAAGGAAGTAAGCAAAGCAGGGTGACTGCAGTGTTAGTGCCTCCCACATCATGGGGCAGTTTCTGAGGATGAACAGCAATGGGTCTGCTGGTCCTTCTCTCTTCTCAGGGAGGCAGGAGTGGCATAAATTGGGGTTGACACGAAGGAAGAAAGTGTGCTGACTTGTACAAAGAAGTCTGAAACAAATTGTTTCCATCACTGGAAGATGGAGGAGAAAGAAAATAATTGTAAATGTCATAAAAAGTTATTGATCTATTTTAGTGTTTTCTTTACTCCCACCTGGAGTACTGTGTCCAGTTCTGGAATCCCCATCGTAAGAAGGATATGGAACTTTTGGAGGGCCACAAAGATGATCAGATGGCTGGAGATAGCTATGAGGACATGGAGAGTTGGGGTTGTTCAGCCTGCAGAAGAGAAGGTTCCAAGGATACCTCATAGCGACCTTCCAGTACCTGAAGGGGGCTACAAGAAAGCTGGAGAGGGACATTTACAAAGGCTTGAAGTGACAGGATGAGGGGGAATGGCTATAAATTGGAGAGGGGAAGATTTAGACTAGATGTTAGGAAGAAATTCTTCACCATGAAGGTGGTGAGGCACTGGAACAGGTTGCCCAAGGAAGCTGTGAATAACTCTTCCCTGGAAGTGTTCAAGGCCAGGTTGGATGGGGCCTTGGGTGGCCTAATCTAGTGGGATGTCCCTGTCCATGGCAGGGAGTTTGGAACTAGATGATCTTTAAGGTCCTTTCCAGCCCAAACCATTCTATGAATCTGTGATTTAGTAACACGGGCCAATGTATTTATGAGCTCACCATTGGTGTGGAGGAGCACTTACTGCCAACACTTTCTTTGCAAAGGCAAGGGGAATGCTTTCTCCAGATGTTGACCCCATGCCTTGCTGACAAGCTCCGGCAGGATGTGGAGTACTTTCAGCAGTGATGAAGACATTTAGCATCTGGCAGAAAACATACAGCACTTCACAGGCTGGTATCCCTTGTCAAACAAAGATATCTGCTCCATAAGGAAAGGTTGAAAAGCCATTCTTTCAGACTGATATCCAATTGATGTGTGTGTTGCCAAAGTGAACACGAAGATGTGATTCTTATAAGAACCCAGGATTGATCCATCTCAGTGGTAAATTTCACTGTAAAAATCTCTCTCCAGGATTCATTTACATGTCTTTCACTTTCACATTTATATGTGGGATTTTCAGCGAGGGCCTACGGGAAATAACATCTCACTGTAGAGCATGTTTACTGAGAACGGAGCACCTGTTCCCTTCAGACATTTTTTAATGTTCATTTTTAGGAATGACCCAAAACCTATGAGAAGTCAAGGCAGGATCGTCACTGGTTTCCACAGGCTTTTCATCAAGCCCTATTCCACAGCTGAGTGTTATTTCCTGTTTTTAAGACTTCTTGATAATTATATTAAGTTTCCTCTTGGAAGCAGTTGTCCCTAAAATATCTGTTCTTTCAAGAGGCAGCAGGAACAGTCATAGCAGGGAGAGATGCTTAACAAAAATGGCTTACAATGGTGTGTTCACAGTATCGGGCCAGAGCCTTGGCTGGTAAAAATCAGTGTAGTTTCATTCTACTCAGCACAACTATGAGGGTTACAACACTGAGGATCTGGCGCTGAGGATTTTTTCCTGTCTAGATTATATTTATTCATGTAAATTGAAAGCAGATTTTCTCCTTTACGTAGAAACCTCATAGATCTTACCAACCCAAACTCAGCAATGGTAAGAAAGGGATGAAGGGATGCCCTACTGAAGGCCTCTCATAGTTGGCAAACTATTTTTAGCAGGGAAACAGAGAAATCCCCTTAGCTCTCCTCCATCACCTCTGCCTTTAATCACTGCACAAAATATCCTGGAGAAGGCAAAGACATTCCTCAGCTCCTACAAGGTAGTTTTGTTTCCCTGTTTACTGCATTTCTGTAGATATTAAAATTGTGCCTCTCCATTGTCCATGCTGGAAAAAAAGTCTGCTTTGATGTGCAATTGGATCTTATTCTGTCTAAGATCCTGATGTTTTGTTGAAAGGGAATAAAACCTCTGGGGAGTGTGGCAGAAGAAACTGTTCCAGAAGCAGAGTCAATACACCTATTCTCCTTTGCTGCTGCTTTTTTCCAGCAAAAGCAAGGTTGTTCACTACTCAAATGGCTGTATACTCTGAATATAACAAAAGGCTTAGTTTCCTTGGGAGTCCAAATAGCCAAATATGTGGCTGCATGTGCAGTTCTTACTCATAAATGCAAATGCTAACCTATAAATCTTTCCTTTTACAGTACTGTAATAACATTCTATCTATTTAGCCTGGTACAATATCATTACAATAGCTTTTTTCATTGTGCTGCATTCATATTAGACTAATATAATGAGATGCTACCACAATACCATGAAATAAAACGATGTTCTTGACGTATTTCCAAAACATTTGAACACTGTTTCCAAATCGACCTTGTGAATAAATTAAATAATAGCTTGCAAAAACGTCCTCTAGCAGTTTCAGAATGTATGCAAATGCAAGCCTGAATGTTTACATGTTTCTTACATTGTCTGGGATTATACAGTGTATTTGTGCACATGAGTGTTGTCTCTGGGTGTATTTGTCATTTGTGCTCTGTGGCTTGCTCAGAATTCTAGCATGATTTGCCCTTCAAGTTGTCCAATTCTTCCTTCTCTCCCTGATGACCTGCATATTAAACTTCTCTTCTATAGGACTTCAGATTTCAGTGGCTCTTTTCATTTGCTGTATGCATTATAGTCACTCAGAAACCTTTCAGTGTTGTTTGTTCAGCACCTACCCTGATATGGTTCTCCTCTGAATCATCTGATCTGTTTGTGTATTTTTAAAGGGTACTTTCTTCAAGGGACCTACATGAATATGTGTAAAAATATATTTACTTGTATATATTCAGGGTTCCCACGCTGGAGAGGTAGCTCAGAACAGAAGGGAGACTGAAAATTGGAGTGAAATCTAAGGAACTAATTTTCCTGAAAGGTACTTTGTTGTGTTTTGGTTTTGTTTTTGTTTTTTTTTAAACTTTCTAAGGTCAAGATCACAACTGATTAAAATAGCAAAGTTTTCTTTATCTGGGAGAGATTATTTGCAAGTTCTTAGTTGCTTTTCTCTTTTATTGGTAGACCCATAAATATTTTCTCCTGGTGATGTGTCCCTCTTTCCTTTAGAAATAGCCTAACCATGGAATGCTGTAGTGTGAAAATGAATTTGCTTCTTACCATCATCTTTTCCATATAAGTAAATCTCATTTATGGATCATTATACATGCACAGATCATGGGCACGGATTTGTGGTTAATAAAGTCCAAGGGTTCATTATGACAATATTGCCTGTTGACTGAGCTGTGCTGTAGTTTTCGCGAAAATATCTCCTGACGGTAATAACTCCTGTTTCAAAAGTGAAGGCCCCTCAGTGGAAAGATCTAGGAAGCCTCAGAAAACTTCTTCCATACACTATGGAAGTATGCATACACTAGCACATATCTTTTCAGAATTGAGGCATCTAATCCAAACCTCAATGATTTATCTTTACTAACTTTAATGTAACTCACAAAGCTAGTATAAAGTAATGGATTCCAAATTTCAACCAGAGTGTTCTTCTCTTGCACCATAAAAGTCCATTGCAGAGACTCAGTTGTATTTCCCTGAGATATGCTAGCATAATTTCTCTGAGTTGCTGTTGGCTGGCAATAACAGGTGGGTTGCTTCTAAATGCTTCTCTTGATAGATGCTATTTCACTTGACCTTTCTGAAGAGGAAATGGTGCATATGTTTCTGAGAAACACTCTGACACTGTTTCATGGGAGAACGTGCATTGTTTGTACAATGACAATGGGAAGTTTTCTACTAAGCATTTTGCCAAAAAGTAATTATTATGGTTGGCTCTATGTCTTGTTTGCCTGTTTTTCCAATAGCGTGGAAATTTTCATCTTCCTGGTGGTCACATCCACAGCAGAAACTGGAAAAATCTTATATTCTTTAGATAACCTGCTGCTTGAAATGTAATAATACACAGCTAAAGAAGTGTTCACAGCATGTGCATCTACAGCTGTAAAAACTTGGCCAGAAGCAGCCATATAATTAAAGCAAAATTGGTTTGTTGTATTCTAAGTTCTGTGTACATGCATTTTACACAAAATGAAATTCATTGGGAAGTGCCTGTCCCGTCTTCCCTTGTCTCAGAGGTCCAATTGAGATCTATTGCTATGAATGTAGAGCTGAAATATTGTAGAACACCTTAGGATCAGAGTGTTGAAGGCACTATGTATGTACTTAGTGTTATTGTTTATTATAGAACAGGAAAATGTATGGTATTAGCTTCCTCTGTAATATTTGGAAATGTAGACTTCAAGTAAATACATTTCTATTTGCAAGCCACTTATTTTTGCAGCAAGTATAACTGCCAGAGTGGACAGTTACTTAAAATGATTTACTCTTGGTGGCTACCTCCTGAATATCATCCTTGAGTCCAGTGACAATAATTGGTTTTCTTGGACACCTGCTGTCTTTTTCTTCTTTTCCCTGCAGTTTTGTTGTGGGGTTTTTTTTTTTTTTTTGAGTGGGGGGGGAGGAAGGATCCACACAATCCAAAGGAAACTTTGTTTTTCCTCTGTTTAGCAATTTTTTCGTACATCGATGCATTAGTTACAGAAAAGACGGACAGTAAGATTAGATTGATCACATTGTGGTAAGAAATGCAAGGTGGAGGACACTGACACTGTTTCTGCAGCAACAGTGGAGGACAGAATGAAGAGCTGATCCAGTAGTAAGTGGGAGAAGATAGCAGGACCTCAATCCTGCTACTTGGTCCTCGTAGTAAGATGGACCACTGTGTACGAACAATTGTTCCTGGATATAAGTGGGGCTTGACTCAACTGCATTTGCCACCTGCACACATGAAAACCAAAGAGAAGTGTTGCCAGTTTTGACTACAAGTGAAAATATATGATATATGGGTTGACAGAGTTAAAGGCAATAATGATGTGGGCAGCAATTCTGCTCCGTTATTGTTCCCTGCCTTGCAACCAGGATGATTAATTCCTTGAAAAAGGGAAAACCTAATGCAAGTGCTAATGATTCAGTAAATACACTCTTAAATGAGTGCTTATACACCTAAAGAAATTGACAGCAGCAATTAGCCCCACATGTTCCAGAGCATTTTGTCCTGTGCACCAAAACTCTTTTTCTCCCAGTAAAATCTATTTTTGAGAATTTCCTCTCAGACAAGGACAATACTCTTTATTCAAAAAATTGCCAAACCCCTGATTTCTGCTTACCCTGCAAACCCCGATCTGAGATTAATGTAGACTGTAGGATTCTTTTCAAAGAGCTGGCTTCCCATTTGAAGAAATTATGCCCCCTTATCATTGATCCAGACCAGATTGGTTTTATTAAAAACAGAAGTTCCTCCCACAGCATGTGGCGATTATTTAGCACTATGCATTTTTCCTGTAAATACCGTGAAGAACTGTTAGCCCTCAGTCTGTACATGAAAAATGCTGGAGATTCTGGAAAAAAAAAAAAAAAAAAGCTGTTTTTAATGTAGTATCTTGAAGTCCTTCCAGTTTGAGAGGATTTTTATATGGTAGTTAAAAGAAAACCTATATGATCTCTCTTCTTCCTCCATGTATACTAAGATTTATTCGCATTACAGTAGCATCTGGCAGTCCCAAATGACTTCAGCACCCCAGTGAGTTAGACATGGCACACACATAATAAGAGACAGTCCTGGGCTCAAAGATTGTAAGGGAAAATCTTTGCTCGGCAAAGCTAATGGCAAATCTGCCATAAACCAGTGGGGCTGGGATTTAAACCTACTGCTGAATTAGTCAAGATAGACAAAAGGTGGATGTGAGAAACTGAGGCCTGCAGATAGCTGAATCTGAGATCTGAATCATCTGTATCAAAACATACCTGTAACAGAAGAGCAACCATTCTTCAGCAGAAGAACAATTTTTCAAGTATTCTGTCTCTCGCAGGAATAGTGATGAAAGCATAGGAAAGCATAGGAAAAAAATGCAGATATGAAGAGATATTTCCTTGGTATATCCTTTCAGAGTCTTTACTGAGATTTGACAAGGTTTGAAAAGCTCTAGGTCATCCAGACCATGATGTTCAAAGGATAGACTATCTGCATGAGTCTAAGCCCACTCTAGACCCATAATACACCACCTCTGTCCTCAACACCATCTGTAGGAGAAATTTGGCAGCTCTGCTAGGAAACTCTGCTTAAATATGTGCAGGGTCACACAAACATTGGTGAACTAGGCTGGAGTTAAAATTCCTGCGTTGTAGGAATAATTCTTTCCCTTCATGACAAAGGCACCCTTTCTTTCATCTCGGTTTCCAAAGAAGCCAAAGAAGTGCTGGCAAATAAGATCCAGCTCTGTTACATTCTTCTAATGGTAGAACATCCTGATTGGGTTAAAAGACTCAATGCTTTCAATTCTGCAGCACATCTCACCCCAAGAGTTGTTTACAGGTGGGGCTGGGTATACAGGAATTAACCATTTTGTTCCAGAGACTTTAAAATCACTCTTACTAAACTAGTTGCCTCTACACTTTTCAACAATAGACCTACCACTTTTCCATTCTCCCAAATGCCTAATGAGTTTAATTTCATGGAGCACTGTCTCATTGTGGAACAGACTATCACAGAGTACAACACTTTCTTTCCTTCTGCTCACATTTCTGCTTTTGTGCTATCCCATGCCACTGTTGCTATTATTTGATTACAGCAATGTGTGTTGGAAAGCATACAAATAAATGAAAAAAAGATGGATATGGGCAAGCAGGAGAAGCCAAATGTAAAGCAACCGATTCATACAGTATGCCCAGGTTATATCCACAAGATCCTATTTCATTTTGTGTTGGTCTTCTCTGCTTTTCTTACTCTTTCACTGAGTGGACAGAGTGAAAGGCTACAGTGTTCCTGAAATGGAGACACCAGATTTTCTAGTCAGTTTTGTTATCCAACATGATCCAGCTGGGTTAAATTCATCTCAGAGTATTTCTTGTTCCCATTCCCTCAAGCAGAATGCCTATTTTGTAAATTGAGATCAGGCTGTACCAAGGGCTGAGGCTGCCTCTTTGAAGCCCAGGGAGAAGAGATTAGGTATCAGGCTTGAAGTTTTGGGATTATGGTGTTTTCTGCCTTCCATAAAATTATTTCCATTGGATACTTACATACACACATAATTTGAGGCCATTCAATGAGACCTAGAAAGATGGGCTAACCTTCTCTTTGATCAGCCATTTGATATGAATATTTTTAAAATCTATGTCTTGCCATCTGTGTAGTAACTATATATCTTTTATACTACCCAGTTACCTTTTTATTTGCATTATTAAAATGCTTTCTTCCCTGTTTCTTGCAGCAAGCCAATGATCAAGTATGAAAACTTTTCCAGCACAGGAAAAGTGTATAAAGCACAGACCTGGCATTGCTTTACCATGCCACACATAAAATGATATTATTTCATATACCAGTTTGAAATGGATCTTCTGTAGATTTAGAGCAGAGATGGGCTAATCTCACATACAGCATTTGGTACTATGTTTTCTATACGACTGAATTTGCTGATATTCCCATTGAATGACCTCTCCTATTCAGCTGTGTGACACTTAATAATCTCACTGCTTGAAATAATGTCAGAAGATTCCGTTAATGGTAGAGCAGTCCCATATTGTCAGTTTGAGACAGATCATTTACTCACAATCCCTGCAGCACACTTTCATCCAAACATTGCCCATTGTGTATAATCATCTGGGAGTAAAGCAGGCTCAGTGCAATATTTGGGACAGCATAATGGGAAGAGAGATTCATATGGATACAGTACTAAAATGCTCATATGCTTGGACTGAATATGGAAAACTGGCCAGCATCAGAGGAGGCCTATAACCAGTAACTTGCACTTGGCTACCATTCGTTACTTCCAAAGAGAGGGAAGCTGTAATTTAAACCTTCATTCTGTGCTCACTAATACCAGATCTGTGCACAACTGCATCGTCTTCTATACAAAATGTGACCTGGCTCAGGTATAAGAGCTTGACAGTATTTATGTGAAATTAATCAGAGCATACATTATAGTGTTTATCCTGGCCTGATGACAACTGCAGGAAGACAGATGATAGCTGAGCCAGCATAAAATTATGCCTTTGAAATATATGAAATAAGTGAGAATTGGCCAAATGTGTTTGTACTAGTTCTACATATTGCCTCAAGTGGCAATAGCATTTTTGATCTATTAAGTATGCCTCTAAAACCATTTTTGTCATCTTCTAAACTGCAATTTACAGAAAAATACACTTTTCCATTTGTAAATTGTGTATGCAGAAGTGGAGCTGTGCACAAAAAATTATACATTTACTATCTTGTAATTAAGTGCAAACCCCAAAATAATCTCAATTGAGCAGAATAAATAAAAATAAAAAGTAATTCTTTTTATTTAGACAACTACATTTTCCTCCTATACTTACTTACTAGGTTCTGGTGAAAAAAAAATGGTAGGAGATACAATCATATCTACTTCATTCACGTTGAAAAACAAAGTTCTTCCTTAGGTAATGGAACAAATTCAGTCTGTCTTTCAGTACATAGGAAGATAAAAATCTTTTGTTCCCTAAACTTCCACTTGCTTGGCACACGGTAATAGGTTCTTCCCCAACTCTTTCCCTTTATTTTTTCCCTCTTGAGCAAAAAATGCCACACATCTGTGGTTGATCATCCAGTTGGCCATTGCCAAACAGAGTGGACAAAGGACTATTTTTGTCTTTTTCTTTCACAGGAGGCTTCAATTTTGGTTTCTTCTACCTACTGATTTTCATAAGTACATTGGAACTTAAACGTTTTTGTGATTTAGCATGTAGTTGAAGTTGGACAATGGATTTATTCAGGGAAAAACCTATTGAAGGGTGAAGAAGCCAGTCCATCTACATAGTCACATCAGTCTTCTTTCTTCAAGGAAACAATACTGAAAAATAATAAGGATGCTACAGTGGCTAGCAGGATAGCCTACCTTTTGAGTGGAATGAATTCAATTCACAACTTCTGTGTCCCTGGGAAAGATTCACAAAGCTACTTAGCATGTTTTTCACCTAAATTTTGGTGTCAGGTTCCAGGAATCAGATTCACAAACCTGCACTATAGAGCTTGTGAAAAATCTCAGGTGCTTCAGGACTGGACTTCACAATCACTTACACACAAAGGAATCTAACTAGAAATGTAGCTATTTAATTTAGAAGTGCAGTTACTGTAGTCTTCCTACGCGGTCAAGGGAAAGACAGGTAGAGGCAATTTACCTTGCAACTGATTGAAAGTTGAATTCCCCTATGAAGACAGCCACCTTTCTTCATCAGTTATGTAAGAAATCTAGAGTGACTTTGCCTCTGATGTTCAGTTAATTGCTTAAACAAAATAAGATGGAGACAGCCCTCGATAGGGCAAGAGAAAATAGCTGCCAACAATGTAGATTCACAAAGGAAAAAAGTTGTGGCAGGTCATCTGAAATCCTACCTATATCCTCAGTTTTGCTGCCCACATTACAAGTCTCTGCTCTGTGAGGCTGGGATTCATGGAGCAGTGCTCTTTCCTGCCCCTCACTTCTTTGTGAATGACAGGTTTGCTGTTATCGTTTCAGGTTGATTTGGAAGTGGTGATAGCTTAAAGGAGTTAAAGTAATTGCTGGTGAGCAATGGAGTCTAATGCATTTGTGTTCTGAGGAAATTCAGCCTCAAATCTCCCATCCAAATGACATGTTTCCTGACCAAAAAGCACCCTTCATGAAGCCACGTTAACAAAAATTTTGCAGTGTAGTGGGTGAGGCATGTTCACAGAACAGCACTGAAGCCTTGCAGTCTGAGTGAAAAGATGATCCTTAAGGAATTGAACTGGGTTGAGACTTTACATATGCCTGACATAATGCCTTCTCTGAGTCTTATATTATCTAATATGAGAGAAAAGAAAAGATGAAATATTAACACTCTCTCCTATTCCCGTTCTATAAAGTGACTTAAAATTTCTTTTGATTAATCCCATTTGTAGGGATATAGGCTTGTAGGATTGGGAAAGTAAGGGAGAAGGATAACACATAAGGTGTGACTATGGAAGTAAACCTTTGGGTTATCTTCTTATTTGATTTCTTCCAGATTTATCTTTTGATTTGCAGGGATGTACAACAGTGATTAGATTTACTTGTCATTTACCCTCATCAGAAATGAGGTGGAGTTATAGCAGAGCTGCACGTATTGGGGCGGGCAGAAGCTATGTATATAAAGGTGTTTGGAGGTAGGGCATTATGCTGATGTTGATGTACAGTGATTCAGAAATACTAAAAAAACCAATGATATACTGCTTGTAAAACTTATTTATCTTTTCCACATAATTATTATTTTTTCTTTCATCAAGAATTGAGAATGTTCTTCCCTTTTTGTCTCCTGCTCCTGTCAGTTGGAGTTGTTGAAAGGTGCTGGAGACTAAAATCCTTTAATTACCCACCAAGCAGGTTATCTGTGGACAACAGAAGTTTAAGCTTCCTCATGCCACCCTGCCTGTGCGTGCAAAAAAGCTCCTGAGGCCTGAGTCTCTCAGTCATGCTAAATGAAAGAAAGAAAAGCACAAGACTAGATCTGCACAGAGTGGAAACTGACATTGCTCCAAAAACCTGCGTGGCTTTAAGCTCTATATCCTTATTTTGATCTAGATATTTGGGGAAGAAATAATCAGTGGAAATTGCCTCCCTCTAAAAATGATTGGTTATTTCCAAGTAGAAAACAGACAGATATCACTTAAATGTATTAGGTTGCAGCTAGTCTGACTATATTTGCTTAAATATTAATGCAGCACACCTCTAACATTTGAATTTGAAGTAACTTCCATTTTTTTATCAGTCTCTGTAAAATAGTACTTCCTTAAATTCTTCCTATACATATTCTCCCTTTACTTAAACCTAAATCCTCTAGTTCTGGTCTCTTCAACAAACTCAAATAGATCATCAAGCTTAATTTTATAATAACCTTTAGCTAGTTTAAATACCTCAGTCATGTCACCTCTTCATCATCTTTATTTTTCTTCCAAGCCTAAGTAATTCTCTCCTCATACGTAAATTCTTCCATTCTGTTTATCAGCTCAGTTTCTTAGCACTCCGATTTCTTGGTTTCTAGTTTCCTTTATGTACACTGACCTTGTCTAAACAGCATGGGCTGAACTCTAATCTCAGTCTTGGCACTCTAAATCTGGAGTAACTGGCTTCAATGGTTCTGGTTTTCATTTGATGTCAATGGATTTACTTCAGATTTACTCCCCTGTAACTAAGTTCACAATCTAATATTATGGTGTTTAAAACCCATATCTCAAAATATCCTTGTGTTTTTGTTCTGTTAAACTCTCTATTCTGTTAAACTCTCTATTAAGTCCAACTAACACTCTCTTGTCCCCCTTTAAATAAAAAGTCATATGGGAAATATAAATGGAGGTGCCATTTTAACTTCTTTTCTGCCTTATTTAATGCTTGTTCAGTACTTGAAGTTTCTGATGGTAAATGACCATCTGGAGTGTTGTCAATATCTTATGTGGAAGTTAATCCACGTGTCTTCTTGTGTGTTGTGAGGGTTTCAGTCCAGGTTTGTAGATTAAGCACTTGGAAATGAAGGAAAATCACCAATTCTGATGCCTCCTCTTTTAGCTACACAGATTTTCTGGGACTTGCTTTGTACATGTAGACGTATATCAGCCCACTTTCTCCCAGAATCGGCCACCCTTGAGAAAACCATCCAGAATATACTTGTTATTATGTGACATTCAGATGTTATACTGGTAAGTGAGTTTAGGAGCTAGAGACTAGAGTAGATTGATGAGAAATCTAATTTTTGAAGGCTACAGGTGTGCCAAGACTTTTTTGTCTTTCCTTCATGCTCTGCTTTTCCTAATTAATTTATGATTCAGGTTTAATGTAAACACAAAGCAAATAAGAAGTTCACCCTCTTTTAACAACCATATATACTATACATCGAATCCTCTAGAAGGATTAAGTGATTCTTAACATCTTTATCAACTTTTGAATAGCAAAATAAATTTACAGGAAATTGAAATAATGACGTACAGGAAGTTTTCACTAGAGCAGATTGTCAACAGACAAAACAGAGTAGCAAATCTTGGTTATGCAAGAAGATATGTTCCTACCATTTTCTGGAGGTTTTAAGAAGAAATATTTTAAGTACTACCCGTTCTTTCAGTGTTGTGTTCCTGTCCAAGTATTTCATGGTACTAGCCTGTTGAAGGAGCTCCTTGTTAAGTTTGGCAGCTCTGCTCTTTACTCGTTGCAGAGTTCCTCCTATCTAGTAAAAAACTAAGAACTTGCTTCATCTCAGTTTGTGCCCCAAAGGTAAGCAGAGTATTTCACTCTCAGAGCTGTGTGCTGGGACAGAGCATAACCTCTGAAAGGAGTTCACAATTAAACCAATAACTCTGCATACACTATCATTACAGGATTCTCTAATGCTTGGTGTTTGTTAAGGGAGAGACAGAGCTTGTGAGTGCCTGGAGAAAGCTCACACTGTAGATATACAGTCATTTTACAAATGATTGAAAGAGATTCAAGCATTTCTTCTTGCATTCCCTCTATATCACATATTATTGCCCCTCTTGAGATCTTACCTCTCGTGGGACAGAGTTGGTGGAATAAACTATGGAAAAGAGCTCATTGACTTGATGGTGAAAACTATTGTGCTAATCTACATTACTGCCAAAAGCAATCTGAGCCAAACTCACTAATTTGGATGCTGATAAATCTGTGTGATGCTAAGGAAATAGCGGGGGTAGTGACTAGCAGCTGATGTATGGTTACCCTGCTGGGCTTCAGAGTGCCTGTGAGACACCAGGTCCTGCTGCTGTCTTCCACAGACACCTGCCCTAATGACTGAAACTCTGCTCTATGCTCCTAAGAAATCAGGCCTTTACGGGTATGACTTATTCTGTGTCTATATATTCTTTCACCTCAGAGAGCCACAAAGTGTTTTACATGCTAAAGGGAATCCTTTTGCCAATCCACTGCTAAGGACAAACATGGCAACTTGTTAACAATGCACAGCGCTGTAGCACAACACCTGCTGTCTTCAAATGGAAAAAAAAAAATCCTAGATCAAATTGAAGCTTCAGGGAGTTATTTTTTTTAAATAGGGAGAATGCAATTACTCAAACTTCATCACTGTTCTACTCAACAATTTTTAATTACCTTACTTTTATGTCTCTTGTGCAACTGTTCACCTCCAGGATCATTGCCTCCCCTTTTCTTCTTAATAGAAGGGTAAACTTCTGAATGTATGATTGGTTCTGCAGGGCCCTTTCAGCAGGCCTGAACAGGTCAGTATCATGATGTACCTCTCCTCTGACCACTGACTCTGGGAAGATGGGAAATGGTAACATTCCTGTCTTACAGCTGGGAAACTTGATTGTTAGAAAACTCAGGAAAAGTTATACTGGAAGACTAGGGCAGAGTGTGTGCACTCCGTTTCATTTCTTGAAATCTATGACAGTGCCTCTAAACTTCATCCTTACTCTTTGAATCACTAGAACAGTTTCCGTTACAGTTTTCTCTGAAGTCAGTTACGTCTATACCTTCTATTGTCATGCACATGTTATAAAATCTGAGGCTTCAGCCTGAAGCTGTGATACACTTGGATAGGAAGATATAATTAGTTATTGCTCTAAGAACTGTGGTGGGTTGGCTTTGTCTGGGTGTCAGATGCCCACCAAAGCCACTCTTTCATTCCCCTCCTCAACTGGACAGGGGAGAGAAAATGTAAATAAAGGCTTCTGGGTTGAGATAATGGCAGGGCAGGGAGATCACCAGTCACCATCACAGGCAAAACACAAGACTTGAATTGGGGAAATTAATTTAATTTATTAATGATCAGATCAGACTAAGATAAAAAACCAAAATCTTTCTTCTGTGCCTCCCTTCTTCCCAGATTCTGCTTTACTCCTGATATTCTCTACTCCCTTCTCCACAGTGGCACAGGGGGAATGGGAATTGTGGTCAATTCACTGCATGTTGTCTCTGTTGCTCCTTCCTCCTCAGATGGAGGACTCCTCACACTCTTTCCCTGCCCCAGCATGGAGATTCTCCCACAAGAGACAGTTCTCCATGAACTTCTCAAACTTGAGTCCTTCCCATGGGCTGCATTTCTTCATGAATAGCTTCAGTGTGGGTCCATTCGGGGCTTCAAAAGATCTACCAGCAAACCTGCTTCAGTGTGGGCTCCTCTCTTCACTGGTTGACAGGTCCTGCCACAAGTCTGCTCCAGCATGGGCTTCCCACTGAGTCATAGTCTTCTTTGGGTGCACTCATGTGCTGTGGCAGGAAGTGCCCCACAGGCTGCAGGTGGATATCTGCCCCATCATTAACCTCAACGGATTGCAGAAGGACAGCCTGCCCCACCATCATTTTCACTATGGCCTGCAGGGAAATCTCTGCTCTGGGTCCTGGAACACCTCCTACCCTGCTTTTATCGCTGATATTGGTGTCTGCAGAGTTGTTTCTGTCACATGTTCTTGTTCCTCTCTTCTAAGTTCTTCTAGTTTTTTGTCCGCTTCTTAAATACATTATGCCAGAGATGCTACAATTGTAACTGATGGGTTCAGCCTTGGCCAGTGGCAGATCTATATTGGAGCTGGCTGGCATTGGTTCTGTTGAACATAAAGAAAGCTTCTAGTGGCTACTGACCACACAAACCCAATATAAGAACCTATATTAAGAATCCAAAATTTAACATGAGAGAAAATCTGATTCTGTCTTTGTAAAATCTTTATTTTTTTTTTCATCTAGCACTTTTGAACACTGACCATGATTTATGCCTCAGTACATGGAAGAGGAATACATACCATTTATTTCCATAGACAAGTTTTCTTGCTTGTGTAGCTATAGACGGGGATGCTGAGGCTCCTGAACCCAGAGAATGTTTCTGTTTTTCAGAAGTCCGGTAGCATTCGTGCACTGATTAATATATACTCTGCTCTTCCCTCTATGTGGATGTATTCTCATCTGTCCTTTATTCGACCTTTTTCTTTATTGACATGCTAATTATGTCTGTTTTTCTATAGAAAAAGTAGAAATTCATCACTATACTGCATGAGACTTTCTCCATACGGGCTGATTTCATCAGAGCTTTGCTCCTTCTGTGCCTAGGAATTAATTTGCAATCTTAAAAAAACTACCGGAAGAGAAGCAGAGAAACTCAGTCCTGTACCCTCAAAATATTTTAAGAAGGAATGTTACTTAGAGAAAATGGCTACTGTAGAATCATAGAGTCATAGAATGGTCTGGGTTGGAAAGGACCTTAAAGATCACCTAATTTCACTCCCTCTGCCGTGGCTAGGGACACCTCCCACTAGACCAATCTGCTGAAGGCCCCATCCAACCTGGCCTTGAACCCTTTAAGGGAAGGACCACCCACAGTTTCCCTGGGCAACTAGTTCCGGTGCCTCAGCACCCTCATCATGAAGAATTTCTTCCTAATGTCTAGTCTAAGTCTTCCCCTCTCCAATAGAAACCCATTTCCCTTCCTCCTATTACTACATGCCCTTGTAAAAAGTCCCTACCCAGCTTTCTTCTATGCCTTTCTTCTTCCAGGTACTGGAAGGTAATTATAAGATCTCCTCTGAGCCTTCTCTTCTCCAGGCTGGACAATCCCAAGACTCTCAGCCTATCCTTATAGGAATGGTTCTCCATTCCTCTGATCATCTTTGTAGCCCTTCTCCAGACCCGTTCCAACAGTTCCATATCCTTCTTATTTTGGGGATTCCAGAACTGGACACAGTATTCCAGGTGGGGTCTTATGAGAGCAGAGTAGAGAGACAGAATCACCTCTTTCAAGCTGCTGGTCACACTTCTTTTGATGCAGCCCAGGATACGATTGGTCTTCTGGGCTGCGAGCCCACATGGCCAGCTCGTAGAATCATAGAATCATAGAATCACTAGGCTGGAAGGGACCCACTGGGTCATCGAGTCCAACCATTCCTAACACTTCCTAAACCATGCCCCTCAGCACCTCGTCCACCCATCCCTTAAACATCTCCAGGGAAGGCGACTCAACCACCTCCCTGGGCAGCCTGTTCCAGTGCCCAATGACCCTTTACATAAAATTTTTTTTCCTGATGTCAAGCCTGAACCTCTCCTGGCAGAGCTTGAGGCCATTCCCCCTTGTCCTGTCCCCTGTCACTTGGGAGAAGAGGCCAGCTCCCTCCTCTCTACAACCTCCTTTCAGGTAGTTGTAGAGAGCAATAAAGTCTCCCCTCAGCCTCCTCTTCTCCGGGCTTCATGTGCTTGCTTCATGTGCTTCATGTGCATGTTTATGTGCTTCATGTGCAGATTCTTATCAATTGGCACCCCCAAGTACTTCTCCACAGGGCTGCTTTCAATCACTTTATTCCCTATCCTGTATTGAAACTGCAGATTGCCCTGGCTGAGGACCTCACACTTGGCCTTGTTTACCCTCATGACGTTCACACAGGCCCATTTCTCCAGCTTGTCCAGGTCCCTCTGGATGGCATTTCATCTTTCTGGTGTGACAACTGCACCATCTAGCTTGGTGTCATCTGCAGACTTGCTGAGGGTGCACTCAATATTGCTGTCTACATCATTGATGAAAATATTGATCAGCTCTGGTCCTGGTACAGACCACACTTGTCATGGATCTCCATCTGGACATTAAGCTGTTGACCACTAGTCTCTGAATGCGACCATCCAACCAATTCCTTATCTATCAAACAATCCACCCATCAGATCCATATCTCTCCAATTTAGAGAGAAGGATGTTGTGGAGGACCGTGTCAAAGGCTTTACAGAAGTTCAGATAGATTACATTCACAGATTTTCCTGTATCCACTGCTGTGCTCACCCCATCACTGAAAATGACTATGTTGGTCAGATAGTACTTGCCCTTGGTGAAGCCAAGCTGGCTGTCTCGAATCACCTCCCTGTCCTCTATGTGCTTTAGCATAGCTTCTAGGAGGATCTGTTCCATGATATTCCCAGGCATAAAGGTGAGGCTGATAGGTCAGTAGTTCTCAGGGTCATCTTTTCTTTTTAAAAATGGGCACAATGTTGCCGTTCTTCCAGTCACCAGGGACTTCTCCTGATTGCTGTGACTTTTCAAATATCATGGAGAGTGACTTGGCAACCACATCAGCCAATTCCCTCAGGACTCTGGGATGCATCTTATCAGGTCACATAGACTTATATATGTTCAGGTTCCTCAGGTGGTCATGAACCTGATTCTCCTCTACAGCGGGAGGAGCTATACCCCACTGGTCCTCTTCTTATTGTCCATTGATCCAGCAAGCTTGAGGAGAGTGGTTGTCAGTGAAGACTGAGGCAAAAAATATGTTCAGTACCTCAGCCTTCTCATCTGTTGAATACAGGGCCATCAATTTCATCCATCGGTGGGGGTATGCTTTGTTTAACCTTCGTTTTATGGTAGAAAGCCGTTGTTGTTAGTCTTTACTTCTCTTGCCAAGTTCAGCTCCAGCTGCACCTTGGCCTTCCTGATCCCATCCCTACACAACCAGGCAGCCTCCCTATACTTTACCCAGGTTCCCTGTTCACAGAATCACAGAATCACAAGGTTGGAAAGGACCCATTGGATCATCGAGTCCAACCATTCCTAACACTCCCTAAACCATGTCCCTAAGCACTTCATCCACCCGTTCCTTAAACACCTCCAGGGAAGGCGACTCGACCACCTCCCTGGGCAGCCTGTTCCAGTACCCAATGACTCTTACTGTGAAGAATTTTTTTCTGATATCCAACCTGAACCTCCCCTGACGGAGCTTCAGGCCATTCCCTCCAGTCCTGTCCCCTGTCACTTGGGAGAAGAGGCCAGCTCCCTCCTCTCCACAACCTCCTTTCGGGTAGTTGTAGAGAGTAATAAGGTCTCCCCTCAGCCTCCTCTTCTCCAGGCTAAACAACCCCAGCTCTCTCAGCCGCTCCTCGTAAGACTTGTTCTCCAGCCCCCTCACCAGCTTTGTTGCTCTTCTCTGGACACGCTGCTTGCACTGTCTGTGCAGTTCGCTCTTGTTCTTGAGTTTGACCAGCAGGTCTCAACTCAGCCACACTGGTCTCTTCCCATCCCTGCCTGGTTTCCTACATCTTGGGACTGAATGCTTTTGTGCTTTATGGAAAACATCCTTAAATATTTCCGAGCTCCATTCTACTCCCTTGATCCTGAGAACCATATCCCAGGGGGATACTGACTAACTCCTTGAAGAGCTGGAAGTTTGCTTTCCTATAATTTAGAGTTCTGACTATAGTCCTCACCTGTCCCATATCCCTCAGGACCTTGAATTCCACCAGTGCATGATCATTGCAGCCGAGGCTGCCTCTGATCTTGATGCCACTGATGAGCTCACCTGCATTGGTAACGAGTATTTATTTATTTTTATTATTATTTATTTTTACTTATCTATATATTATTTATGTTATTTAATACAATATGTTTTATTAATCTATTAACATAGAGTTATTTATTATATTTAAATATTGAGTTATTTTTATTAAATATAATAAGTATATTTATTGTATATTTATATCATTTATTATTATCATGTTAGTTAATACATGCTGACACACACTAAAACCATGCTAATGACATGCTAATGCATGGTAACATTAACCAGTGATTAAATAACCATGCTAATGCATGGTAACATTAACCACATTAATCAGGTCCAGTATTGCATCTCCTCAGATGGGGATGTCTATTACCTGGGCTGAAAAATTATCTTCTATGCACTCTAGGAGTCTAAAGCTTGCTATGCTGCTTTTGCAGCATATGCCAGGGTGATTGAAGTCTCCAAGCTGGATGAGAGCTTGCAAGCATGAAGCTTCCTGTAGCTGGAGGAAGAGGGCTTCATCGGTAGGCTCTCCTTGATCAGGTGGCCTGTAGTATACACCAAGCACAACGTTCCTTTTGTTGCCTTGGTCTTTTATTCCCATCCATAAGGTTTTGACCTGTTCATGGCTACTCTTCAGAGAGAACTCTTCACACTCTATCCATTTTCTCATATAAGTGGCAATGACTCCAGCCCTCCTTCCTGGTCTGTCCCTTCTGAACAGCCTGTAGCCATCGATAGCCACATTCCAGTCAATGGGATTCATCCCACCAAATTTCAGTAACAGCAATCAGATCATAGTTTCTAGCAGCATGGTAGCTTCCAACACCTCCTGTTTTTTCCCTAAGTTGGATGTGTTTGTGCAGAGGCACTTCATCTGTGCTGTTGGCTGCATCACCTTCTTAGTGGAACACCCCTTATTTCCCTTACGGCGTTCCATGAAAGCTCCCTTGGTGGCTCCTACTACCTCAGGAGCTCCCAGCTCATCTCTGCAAGACTTCAATTGTCCTGCAGCATCCACAGCATGCCCTGGGGCAGCAGGTGGAGGGCCCATACTAGCACCCTGTCCCTCTAACCATTGTCTGTTCTCCTGCAGGTTGTCATAGGCAAGCCTGGTATTATTCCCCTTCACATTTAGTTTAAAGCCCTGTCAATGAGTCCTGCAAACTCCTGAGCAAAGACTCTCCTTCCCCTTGAGAAAGGTGGCTCCCATTTAACTCCTGTAAACCTGGTGCTGTGTAGGCCACCCCATTGTCAAAAAAACCCAAAGTTGTGATGGTCACACCAGCAATGGAGCCAAGTATTAATAGACTGGACCCATCTGTTTCTTCCAACGTCACTGCCCACAACTGGGAGGAGGGAGGAAAAAGTCACCTCATCGAAAAATAACGGAGAATTACTGTGGTGTGCATTTGGCAGAAATACTGTGCAACACCATCTAAAATATTTCTTCAAGTTATTACATTTGATAAAGAGGACATAGTTCTGAGCAGCTTGAACCATAGAGTATGTATTTGTTTCACTAAATACAATAACAATTAAAGTACAAAGGAGAACATTGGTAGGGGATATCCTTTGGGTATGCTTATGTAGAAGTTCATATGGATGCCTAAAGGCCTTTAATAATTCTGATGGGCTTTGCCTCAACTCCTCAGCTGTTAGATGGGCTCAACAATTCTGAAGAGGCACTGAAAGGTTAGAACGTCAAAGCAAGAGACTGAGGCAGTGAAGTGAAGGGTCATGAGCATACCTAAGATGGATATCTGCAAAGATAAATCTTCAGTGTGGCATAGTTTTTCACAAGACAATTCAGAAAACCCAACCATGGAACAAAAGCACATTAAATCTCTGTCCAGATTGTCATCAGTTATTGTGAGACTATTTCTCCAGGACTATATCACTTCCAGGGTTTTCCCATCTATCAGGACCATATCCCAGCTCCCATAAATCCAAGATGGGCTGTATTGCAGGACTTGTGACTGAAGGAGTGTGAGAAGTATAGAGTTACTGAAACAACTCTGCTACCCAGCCAAGGGAATGACTACCCGGGGGAGAGAGGGGTGGACTGAAGGGAAGGGAAAGGAGAAGAAGGGTGGAGAACAGAGATTTTACAATGGAGGCCTCAGTACAGAAAAGACATGGAGCTGTTGGAGCAGGTCTAGAGGAGGGCCACAAAAAATGATCAGAGTTGGAACAACTCTCCTATGAAGAAAGGCTGAGAGAGTTGGGTTGTTCAGCCTGGGGAAGAGAAGGCTCTGAATCACACCTTAGTGCAGCCTTTCAATACTTAAAGGGGGATCACAAGAAAAATGGGGACAAACTTTCTAGCAGGGCCTGTTGTAATAGGACAAGGGGTAATGGTTTTGAACTAAAAGAGGGTAGATTCAGACTACATATGAGGAAAATTTTTCTTATGATGAGAGCAATGAAACACTGGAACAGGTTGTCCAGAGAGGTAGTAGATGCCTCAACCCTGGAAACATTCAAGGCCAGGTTTGCTGGGGTTTGATGAACCTGTTCTAGTTGAATATGTCCCTGTTCATTGCAGGCGGCTGGACTAGAAAACCTTTAAACATCCCTTCCAACCCAAACTATTATATAAATTTATGATTCTATGAATATGCTGGCAAAGCCCTCCACTGGCAGCTGGGTAACTTCCTGTCACTTGCATAAAGAGAAACACATGTGCAGACAGACAACATCCTGGGCCCATGGTTCTCATGTCCCTCTCCCATTATCAGGCAATGGACATCACATTGTTCAAATGGGTATTGTTTGTCATAAAGTCTCATTCCTTATTGTTTACATCTGATGCCTTTTTCACCACAGACCACTTTTTTTTTTATGTTAAAACATCCCCTTATTTTATATTCTTTTGTTACGTGATGAGTGGAGACATGTAATACAAACTTTTCATTTCATCCATCTTTATAGCTGTATTCAGTAACCAAGCTTGATTATTAAATTTGAGCCTTATTATGCATCAATCTACTCCTGTGCTATGTTCTTAGGCCAAGTCGCCTAAATAGACCATAAACCAGATGTGATTCTGAACTTTTTCAGGACTTAATTTTGCCGCTTGGTTTGGATCACAGAGAAGTTTTCAGCCTGCAGTCTTTGATGCTTTATGTTTGCATTCATAAAAATTATATAGAAAGTTACAAAAGAGTGATAAGGCCTTCCAGTTTTACCACCAAATGGAAAAGTTGTCCACACAAAACTTTTATTACCATCTTGTAGCAATTTCTAGCATCTAAAATCATTTTAGCTGATTATGAATTAGAGATGTTGAAAAGAATGTGAACCTTACAGTGTCGGTGCAAGAATCATCAGAAGGAACTCTTTTTTTCCCCCTTTTATATACCAAAGGCCTTCCTCTTCAAACTCCACTTAGATACTGAGAAGCATTGACTTCAGTACGACAACTTACCTGAGTAAGGAAGATTTGAATGAATGAGTCTTTCAGGCATAGGATCCATGATCAAGAAGCATGAAAACCTTTTAGTAAATTCACCTCAGCATCACTAATGCTGAGTGACTGAAAAACTTCAGTTATGAATAATGATGTTGGGATTTTTTTCAAAAGATAAAGCCAGGATTATTTGTAAATCTTTTTGCTTGCTTTTCAAATGTGATAGTTACATTTAAAACATCTTTAAAAAATATTAGTCATCTAAAAAAACATACATATTAGAAATCTAAACATTGACCAGAGACATATATTAAGCCAAGATTTCTACAAGAATCTTTCTTTTGGAAATGAGGGTATTTAAAACCGTGAATGATTCAATAATCTTTTGTGTATGTGAATTTTGTGACAAGCCAACACTTTTTTTATATTTTGTCTGATAAGGGTTAGCAAAAATGTAGTTTGTAGAAAAATGCAATAATTTTCAAAGGAAAACTTAGAAACATTCTTGCTGTCAAGGATTAGAGAGAGAAATAACCTCATGTTAGACCTCTGTGCCATCCTCCCCATCTTTCACTAATATCCTTTTGGTAGACGATATAATTTTCGTCTCAACAATTTAAACCCACCCAAATGTGAGCGTAAATTAAGAAACATAGATACACAGAAGGAAAAATTACACTAACCTCTACATTTGGTATGATAGTGCTTTCACTTGGCGGGTTGCATACAGTTTACTTGTAGTAATAAACTCTTTGCAAGATAAGTGTTCTGGCAACACCCTGCTATCAACAGTGCTATTTCATGCACTTAATGATATCTAAGCAATGGAAATAATAAGGCAATTTACAAATACTAAAACAAAAAGAAATTGTATTTCCTCACATATACAGGGTATGTTCTGATCCATTTATGCTTCTGCTGAGTACTGCTGAAGCATGAAAAAGGTTGTAAATCATATTTGACATACATCCCGTGGGTCAGCCTCCACTCTTCTAAGATAGCTGAATGGAATGGGAATAACCAGTTTTGGAGGAAGAATATGATAAAGGAACTGTGATGTACTGTATAAGGCAGAAACCCACCATTTAAAAATGATCAGTAGCTTAAACTGAGGGACAGCACTTTTTTTTCTCTTTTTCAGTCCAGGCAAGGAAATGGCAGAACAGAATGGCAAAATGGCAATCCTTCATGAACTTTAACATTGTTGTGTGATGGGCCCCAATGGGGTCAGAGACTGCTTCAGGAATGCAGGAAACATGTCAGAGTATTCACTGGAATGATGATCTGAGAGAGAGGCAGATGGTCCAATCAGTTCTTATTTTGGAGGACAAAACAATACCTTCTTCCACCATTTAAAATTCAGGATCATCCCCTGACTCGCAGCATGGCAGTACAGAAAATTTATGCATTCACGCGAACAGAGGAAGAAGTATTGTATAAAGGGCAAGATATATCTGCTAATCAATTCTATTTATGTTGCACGCACAATATGAAATAACTAAAGCAGACCCAATTCTGCCCCTAGTGAACATGATGGCAAATTCTTTCCCAGTCCAGTGGGACTAGGATCAGGCCATGACAGTGTTTGGTATGCCATCCTCTCAACCCCAGAAGCGTATGATGAAGATGCTCTCATGTACCAAGGCAGAAATGTTATGACATTCAGTGCATCTGCAAATGGAATGGCTGTGTTTGCACCTGCTCTTTTGTCTAGGTTGCCTTTTCCTATTTCAATCAATTTCACCCATGTCCTTTCTCTCCTTTGACTCTTAGACATTTGCTATAACCAAGAAAAAAGAGCAATCTGACACTTCCTAAGCAGGGATGTAAGTCACTGTTTGTTGAAGTGGCTGAAAAGTGATGACAGCAAAAAAAGGCAACTCCCACTGCTTCCACTGCTTTCAAAACTCATCCATGATTTGCTGCTGGCCAGATTGACATTGCTCATGCTAGGAGCAAGGAACACAAGTTCCAGTGAGATGCAGCATCTATCCCACATTACCTTCATGTACCGCTGTCTCTCAAACTCTAGTATCAGGATATAGAAAATAACAGGTACTCATATGCATGCTTGCTTGCACATGTGTGTATGTGTAACTCTGTGTATGTATATATATACAAATGTATTAGCTCATTTGTAAATGAATTGTAATCAGCAATGTCATGACGTCATGAGGGCCTGTAATTGCACATGAATCTGGACTCTGCCTTGATCTGCAGGCTCATAGTGGCAATAAAATTTCTGGTGTAATCGTGCATATACTTCGTATTCCTCTGGCCAGGATGAAGCTGTAGGAGCTAATGTATTCTGAGTCAGACCAACTGCCGCTCATGAAGGGAAAAAAAGACTTGCTTGAGTAACTGTAATAATTGGAAAATTATTTTGATAGCCTGAAACAATCTAATATATTACAGAATTTTATTAAAATAATATCAAATCAAATTAACTGCTATTCCATAATGAATTAGGTAACAAGGTAGGCAGATATTAATCGGCCTTGGCTCCCAGGCAGGGGAGCCAGGAATTTATTAGCTCTTGCAGCTTGTGTGAGGGTGAAGACAGAAATCAGCATCACAGGCTGCAAGGGAAGCCCCTGAGACAGCTGAGCTTTTACTTTTTTCTCAATTTCACTTTATAATCCATCATTAAACACTTGTATTTCTTTTATGTGGGGTCTTATGAAATTTTTAATTTTTTAATTGCTTTGTGATTTAATAATGAGGATTTTTTTGTGCATGTGTGTGTGTGCATGGCATGTGTAATTCTAACCAATGTTAGAATTAACTCACCTTTGTCCACCTATGGCTATCTTTTATGAAAGAAAGAAGTCATTTTAGAACTTGTCTATTACCAGCAGGACTTCCGATTTCATAGTCATTGTGGCATCAATAACTTTGTTTAATCGGCTACTAGATCTGTCCTATCCTATCCTATCCTATCCTATCCTATTCCTATCCAAAAGGGGGAATGGAGGAGCAGTGAACATGAAACGAGAAAGAAGGGGCAAAATAGGGTATGGTGCTCTCCAGTGAGATCTTAGTAGTAGTTATGCTAGGCAGCTAGGAAATAATGAGGGTATGCCTTGCTCATTCTACTTTGTTGACATAAAAAATTGCTGGGATCAGTGCTAATTTTATTTCATGCTCCCTCTAATTCCTGGCTGGATGATGGTCCTAGCAGCTACATGATTAACAGAAGGCTGAAATATGACTTTTTGTGCTAGGTTTCTATTGGTGCAGAGAGATAGATCCCTCTTAGTTTGAACTATGATTGCTGAAGTTGCAAATCACACCAGTACTAGCAAGAAGTAAGACACTTACTAGATTCAAAATATCTCATGGGAAAAACAACTTTTGGAGGTGGAGCTTATTGAGTCATGACAATAAGTGAATCTGAAGTGGTTTGTTCTTTGAAAGGGCAACTGTTTTGGATGCTTGATGGTTCCACGTCAATGGATATGATAACAGAGAAAGCAACAATGGCTAAACTGAGCAAGAGAAAACTGTCAGTAAAATCAGATCTACATTTCCTTGGAATAAGCTGATTTGAAGTCCCAGATCTGGAAAATAGGTGAGGAAGTCAAGGTGATAAAAGACAATTGTGTTTCTGAAACATCCTCTGGATATCGAGACAAAAGCTGGAGGAGCATATCTGTCTCTATACTACCCCAGAGAGAACTGAGACTTGTTCTTGAGAGCTCTCAGCCAAAAGGAGGATAGGAAGCTGATGTTGTAATTCCACTCCACATTTTAAAAATGTCTCTAGTTTTGGTTTTCATATATTTAAAGGCAAAAAGTGACCAGGCCTGCTTGCTGCTTCCTGAAGTTCTGACTCTGAGCAGAACCATCTGGAATCACTTTTGTGGTCCTGCTTGGAAGCAGGAGAAGAGTGACACTGGTGCTATTCCAAAACACGGACTCTCTGTGTCCCTTCTCATCTTGCTTTCTGCAGCTTTTCTCAGCATTTTGGCCTGTGCTGACTTTACTCCATAAACAATAGGCATTTCCAGCACTGATATTTTCTGTTCCCTTTTTGATTTGCCTGTGGAAAGGAAAACAAACACAGAAGGTCAGAAGAACAGAAGCCTTCAATGCTCTTTCCAGACATGGTACAAACTTGATTGTGCAGTGCCTAATGGGACACACGAGATCAATGAAATTTGTATTGCAGAGCAGCATCAGACTTATCTGTTACATCTCTCCTGGGCATACCGCCCAGGCACTGGGCAGATGCCTTCAGTTCTTGTTTTATTGCTGTCACACTTTCTCCTTGATTATCTCTTGCCCTCCTTTCCCTCACTTGCCATTTTCATTTAGATATAGAGTTGCCTGAGCATTCCAGGGAAAGTCAAAGGGACGCCAAGGAAGAGAAGCAATGGAAATACCTGTCCTTCCAGCAGAAGCAAGGCAATAGAAGGTAACTTCATTGTCTATGTGCCAGCGTTTTAACCATTTGATATGTCTATTAGCAGAACACATTGCTATTCAAGTACTTGCCTTAGGGATAACAGATTCTTTTTCAGTTAAAACTTAGGTTTGTTCTTGCTCAAAGAGTACAATGACACGTAGGAGGTTGCATGTATGAGGCTAAGGTAAAGCATGCCTAGTTTGGGTAATACTCACTGATGGATCTGCAGCTACCACAGCCTTTCAATAGAGAAAGGAAAGAAAAGATATGTTCCTTAGAGAGCTATATTTTCCTGGGGTTAGTGGAATCACTGCATACCCACTGTAGACTTTTGGAATAAAAGCCCACCTATTACCCTAGATAAGATATCCTGGTTTTGCCCTGATAAATGTAGGCAGAGAGTTTTACTAAAAAATAATATACTTTTGTACAAATATAAAAGCAGTTCTAAAGAAAAATGCCTGTTGGAGTTACAATTGACTTTGGACTTTCAGCACAAAAAACAAGTGGAAGAATGTGCCTCTTTGATGACATGGGATGTTCAGTGTGTGCTGTAGTAATGCATTTATGACAGTTCATGCCTTGATGTTGCTGTTTGGTTGCTGGACTTCCATGATTGTCATTTCTGGATGTGACAAACTACACCTATGTAAATAAGATTGCACAAATATTAGTTCTTTGTTAGGTTGAGGACACTTCCTTAAACTTCCCTACCCTACTACCTGCATCTTATAAGCCATGGCTTATGGCCACCTAGCAGAAACCTGGACCCTCAAGAGCCACAGGATCCAAAACTGGCATTTGAAAATTCCCAGTTGTCTGGCAGGTCCCCATCTTGACTTAAAGAAATAGCAGTACGTATTCCAAGGCATTAACACTCATACTTCTGAGGTGCAGTAGCATGTGGGCCTTTTGTTTTTCATGTTTTGCACATAAATAGATCCAAAATTAAATTAACAACTCCCTGGTTGATAATTACTTTGAAGGGAATGAGATCTGATTTATACAAGCCCACTGGTTAGGGAGATAAATAAGAGATCTTAAATTAAGAATGAGGGGAATAAAGGTCAAATGCATAATGATTGAGTTGCATGTGAGGGCAAACTGGCTTTTTGGCTGAATCTTCTGATAGAAACATTTAGCTTTAAACTTCATTATATGATAGGGAGAAATAGAATATTTTTATTAAATACCATAATATTGACTATAATGGTGCACAAGTGAGAGTAGCAGGCACTGATTAAAACTAGTTAATGAAGATTTTGGGTTTACTATCTTCTTCTGAAGGTTAGAGACAATTTGATTTTGCCTGCTTTGGGAGCTACACAAAGGTGAGGAGGTTTGTCTCAGCCTGATGGAGACGAGAGAATAACAGAAGGCTTCTAGGGTATTAGTGATGGAGATTTGGAAGACATCTGCCTGGAGAGTTGAATGTGTTAGCTCTCCCAGGGCCTACAAAACTGAATTCTGGACTGGGCTCAAATCATGCTTCATACAGTTCTTTGTATCAGTTTGAGCTCTGCTTTCCTAAGCCCTTTGAGCTTTCTCTGGGATTTAGAGTGAAATTAAATGCAATAAAGGCACAAAACTGTATGTAAACTCAGTATCTTCTCATTTATGTCCATTTGTATCTCATTTCTAACTTACTTCATTCTGTTTCTCACACAAAGAATCCAGGTCACAAATACTGCTTCTACAAAGAACATTAAAATTCTCTCCAAATACAGCCAGATGGATGGTTGAAGAATGAGGTAAAAAAAGATAAAATTCACCTATATTGATACGAAACTTCACCACTGTCAAAGTTTTCGAAGCTGCTTCTTCTTTGTTGCGTATTCATTAGCCCATTTGATACAAGTAATTTGAAGCTGGTTCCTTTTAAGCATAATCAAAAGCCATCATGACAGTTGACAAGTCTGCTATGCAAATAAAAAGACACAGCAGTGAACTGCTAGCATACAGAAAGGTATGAATGTCCTCTCCATTGTAGACCCCCAGCTGCTATTATTACCTCACATGCAAGTAGGCTTGGTTGCACAAATACCATATCTGGATCGAGCACATAAGAAAAGCAATCACTAAGGCTGCAGCAGTGGAAAGATCTAATCATGCTCAGTGCTAATAGATTTCTCACATCATGCTGGGTTGCACCTTTCCATGTTGAAAGGCCTCAAATTTCTAGTGTGCTTATTTGCTCAAGCATTTTAACAGTGAACACACCTCGTCAGATGGAAAAAGTTAGGGAATTATTTAGGAGGCTGTGGGACCTCCTGCGCTGGACAAAGCCTGTCCTGGGTGTTGTTGCTGCAATGTTGCCAGTGGCCATTTTGTTTGTCTTCTGCAAGCTGCAGACTTCCATAAAGAGAGTTAACGGAATATAATGTGCTTGACTGATGCATCTTCATAAAGGGATAGTGCATTAAAAATAAGAGCCTGCATTCTCACTTACATTGAGGCCATTTTACACCATTCTGGCAAGCATAAGAGGTCTTTCAAGTGGGTGTAGAAGTAACTTATGGTCCATTTACACAGCCAGATCAGTGTGAAGTGACCTTCATGTAAATGACAACCAAGCCCCAAATCATTTTGTTACTTTTTTTAAAGATCCAAGTTGGCCGCGGATGATTTGAGAGGGGAAGTGAAGTGTTTTTCTTTTTTTTCTTCTCAAATTAGTCAAATGAGGTTGATCGCTTTAAAGGATGGAAGAGTTCACCACGGCTCCAGAAAAACATCAAGTATGAGAGCCTAGATTATGTCAGAAGACATGCAGCAGCCCACGCATTAGACTTGAAATCTGTGCTCGCACCTGCCCCGACTCATTTTTTTTCCTTTGCATTTATTGAGATGACACAATGTCAACAGAATTCTGCAAACTTTATGACAAAATTGTGACAGATCTGCAATGGCAGAATGACTTATGGAAATGTTGAAGTGGCTTCTCAATCAAGCCTCAGGATAGCTTGTGACTCCATTGTCTTAGAGGTTGGAAGTCAGACTCCACCAAGAAGAGACATAGTTTGATTCTGGTCCAATTTCCTGCCATATGCTGAAGGTGGGAGGGGGGAATCAAGACTTTTAATTGCTCGATCCCTATGCTTTCTCATCTACATTCCCCAAGCTAAAAATGCTTTCCATAGCAAACACTGTTGTTTGCAAGGTGGTCAGATAAGTTTTTAAAATATTTAAGATCTGATTCCTTATGGTCTTGACTCTTTTTAAATCATATACCATTGCTCAGAACGAAATAATGGACTGCCATGTACACAAGCAGGTAGGTGTCGGTAACATTTCCCTCCCATTTCATATCTGTGGAAATAACTTCACAAAGTATAAAAAAGAGATGGGTCAGACTTGATGTACAGTGTGAATTGGACAGTTTGCATAGTCTATCCAAGTATGGATGGATGGGCAGTATCTAGTTACTTGTGGTAACCTGCTTACCTCAGTAGAGATTATCTCTTCATTTCCATCACCTCTGGTAAAATTTCTCTTGGTTTTTCAAACGTACATTTTAATGTGGTTTTCCTAAAAGAGTAAATATGAACTTCATGAAATGAAAAGGGAGACCTGAGAAAGAAACTTCTTCTTTGTTACATATACTCCTTAAATTACATAGAAAAGCATAGTTGGACAGTTACAATTTATTGAGAACACAAACCCACTCTTCAGTAAAACTGACAAGAAGGAGATACTAAGCCCACTACTCTGGACTCTGCTTTGTGTCTGATTTAAACACTGAGTACAACATCGTGATCTTACTCCATTGGGCATTACATGGACTACAGCAGCCCTCAGACAGCTATTTTTGCTGCAATGAGCTGCGGCTGCATCCTTCAGGAAGGGATTCAATTTTCTTCCCAAGCCCTAAACATCCAAGAGTGCCACTAATATTATCCTTTCAAGAGTGTCTGCTGCTTTCCCCAATAGTTTTTTATCCCCAGGAGGTATCTGGTCCTGGGCTAACAGGCATGATTTAATTTATTTTTCTAGAATATTTTTTCTCATTACAGTTATCAAGTCCCTCTCACCTTTTCAGATGTGGATGCACTACTAACTTTACTTCTCCACAAAACAAACAGAAAACCTTCCTGTGAGAATGAGCAACTATCAGTCCTCATAACAGTGAAACACAAATGAGATGCTTGTCTACAACTGCACTACTGTGAGGGATGAGGACAGCGGTCTGCAGTTCACACTGTAATAACAGGTTTGGCAGCAGAGGTGAGCCCAGTAAATCAACCAAAAAACCTCTCCCTGCTCACCTACCTTTTCTGCCACTGTCTCCTGCACTTTGAACAGGGTATTGTATCTGAGGTATGTCAAACGTAATTCCACAATAAGTGCTCAAGAGCTGAAGTATTCAGAGGGAGAGCTCAAGTCACCTATTTGTGCTAACAATGTTACAAAATGTCCCTTTATTTCCATCCCCACCAACCTCAGATTGCTGGCAGACTTGGCTACTGAAATGCAATGGAAGCAAAAACTGCGAGTGTAACGTATTTCAGTGACTTTCCTAGATATAAACCTCTTCACATTTTACTGAAAGAGCTTAAGGAAACTCAGATGCTTCTGCACAACGTTAGAGTTGCAGGCAGGTGTCATGATCACTGCTTTTTATATTTAATGACTATAACGTTATGGTACCATTTGTTTGTTTGAAGATGAACTTCTGCGCTCAGTCAAATTTTAGACACATTATTTAAACATAATCCAATTTACCAGTCATGTGTCTGCAGCTGTTTTCCTCCATAAATAGTTAATAATTGAAGATAAATATTTGTAAACATGAGACATTTCCTCAACATTTATTTTCTTCTCCTGCTCATTCATACTAGGAGGTCATTGTAAGCTTCTGGTTTCATTTTATCATTTTTGAACCTCTTTTAATTTCATTGGGAATGTCCATAATCAAACAACTCTATGGGTAGCAAGCATTCAGCATGAATCATATACAAGATGAGAGAGAAGGACATGGAAGAAAATATTCAGACACAAATCCACAGTCTTCTGAGAAAAGAAAAAAATGAAAGAAACAATCAATTTTTCAGGTAGTTTCAGAATGAGAGGAAAATACAGTGCTGAACAACTTTTTAACCCATTAACTGCTCAAGATAAAGAAATGAGATTTACTTCAGCTGGCTAAAATGCATTAAAGATGCACTTGTTTATCCTCATTAGATTTCAACATTTATTAGGAATACATAGTTTTTCCTAGATACAACAGATCCTGATGCAACTGTAGTGTGTTAGACCCTCCCATTTCTCTCTTAAACACTTCTGGGGAAGTGCTATCAGTTTGCCTACTGATAATATGGGAAAAAAAAAAAGAAATAAATTGCTGCAAATCTTATTCTGAAATTATTCTGTCCGTAAACCAGAAATTCCACAACATTTTTAAAGATAACTCATTTCTGCTCATCCAGTGTGGAGTGGAGAAATTTTGAAAATTTTGTTGAATGTGGAAGATTATGTTCATGTCACTGCTCTGAATCAGTTTGAAGTGAGATTTATTAAATATTTGTTGTGAAAGACAAAGTCATACAAGCAAAGATTTGAAGCTGCAGTTCCTTCAACCCATGCAAACATCCTATCCTTGCTAACAGGTCTCCTTGCTTGCATGAACAGCCTCAGCTCTCCTTTGTTACAGCACAAATACTGAGTAATATTGAGGTCTTTAATATCCTATAGGTTGTCCTTTTTGGCTGTCTCTCTTTCCTGCTATTTCCCTCTCCTAAGAGTTTTGAAGTTGAGGTCAAAATGGAGTTGGGTCAAAGCAAAGGAAGTGCTGGAAATGCAGCTGCATTTCCATAGAAACATTGTATTTTCAATCTATTTTTGACTAAGCTTAAGGGTTAATATTCAAAACATTACTAAAGTTTTCACCATTCCTTTCGTGGATGCCTGAACAGATTGTCAGTATATGGAGAAAAATCCAAAGTTTCTTGTTTTTAGCAATATTCTTGATGTCTGGTGCCTAATGAAAGGAAAGATTTTCAATAACAAAAATATGCATATCACTTTATTTTTAAAGGTGTTACTGCAGAGAAGACACTTTTAAATTGCTTGCTGTTGGGGACAGGACAATATGAGGGTGGATTCAGTAATTCATTATCTTTCAGCATATTTCTCTCTTTAAATATACTGTTTCCTACTTTGTTCCTAGAGGACTTTAAGTGCCATGGGCCCCAGTTGCTGATATACTGATTTCTTTCATGAAAGGTGCTGTGTGCCTGTGACTTTGTTACACATTGATGGCACCGTGCACTGCTCAGCCTTGCCTCAAATGGGAACTTGAGAAAGTCAGGAGTGAGTCAACACTGCGCTGCGAAACAGAAAGTACAAGGAAGACAGAGATGGAGGAACAACTCCTGCCTAACCCCATGATGTTTTGGGATGATTGGCTGGGTTCTGCTTGGTTTTGAGGCTTTTCTGGTTTGTCATTTTTAGATCTACCAGTGCTTTTTTAATGCTGAACTGCCAGGGACTGCAAACACTGAGGAATAGTAGTCACCATTTTTTCTTTGTGTTGCCTTGGGTGCAGAATCACTCTAGGATTCATAACATTAGAATACACACAAAAATAAGGATGGAAATAATTTCTAACTTGCAGAATACATGAATTTCCTATTTCAAATGGCTACTATATCCTTTTCCTTAAGAAAGTGGACACCTGAACTGGACCTGCTATGTGTTGTAGCTGTGCTTTGACGGTGAATATATGCATTGAAAACAAAAGCCTCTATCAACCTGCCTTTCCATGTTTCCTTGGTGACAGTGGCGCAATATTGGGCAACTAGGGTAATCCAAAATGTAGTTGTTTAAAGATTTATTATTTTACAACAGTGCGTTAAAATTTAAACACATTTTAAAGCTATTCCAGCTGCCTCTTTACTAACTCTATACTATCAATAGCTGCACTGGAAGGAGTTAATAACTTCTTCCTAATTTTCTTTTATAAATATGTGATTAGCCTGAATTATTAGGAAGGCACAATAGCTTTATTCTTCCTGTCAACTATGTGCAGAGAAGTTGGGATTAGTAATCTCCAGGGATCAGGAGTTGATTTGGTGGAGGCAGGCAGGAGGATGGCTAACTTTTGAACCTAAGAGGGCTTTGCTGGGCAAGGGTGACAGCTGTAGCATCTTTAGCCTGGATTTGAATTTGAATTATATCTACCAGTGCAGCATTGCTATGACTTGGCAATATGTTATAATAATCTTTGTGACACAAATGTCGGGGGCTTTTTGTTACATGTCCTCAAAGAGATTTAGGTAATTAATGTTAAATTGATGATATAAAACCTCTATTCTATCTCTCTTACTAATTCTGATCTACTGTAAATAGGCAGAAATATTCACAGGCCAATAATCCAAATGCTGTTTGGGGGTTTTGATTTCTTTTTCATCATGAGTGTGAGGTCAGTAGTATCTGTAAGATATTCAGCTCTGAATCTGAAAGACTTTATATTGAAAACGCATTGAAAAAAAGAGGGATGGGACCTGAACCTGTTCTCTTGCTGAGAAGGCTATATACTATTTCATACTGCAGACTTAAGTGAGAAAATGGGCCAATGTGTCAGAATTTATCAGCTTTTCAACGCAGTTGTGGGCTATTAAATGTTTATGTAGCAGATGGGAAGAGTGGAGAAATACAGTGCATAGCACACATGCCTTGTTGGGCTGAGAGGAAAGGAAGTTCTCTAGCCTTCCCCCTTTGTAGTACTATGAACCTATGACCCTATTGCCCAGAGGCAAAAAAGCTACCTGCAGAGATGTCAGCAATATGGAAACAAGGAATTACAGTGAAAGACAAACACTGCTCTGCAGAGATGCTTTGGTAAGTCCTTTAGTTTTTTTGTCCATTTGGCTTACTCTTGGCTGAAATGTAGAGTAATTATTTTAGGTAGGACTAGGGCACGGAGGTCAAGTAAAACAAGGGAATTTAAATGAGTGGAAAATAACTCAGGATAGAATATTTGGAATGAACTTGCTGACGATGGAATGCAATGGGCCAGAGTATTGATGAGAAATGCAAACTATGAAATTCCCATTTCTTGGGAAAGTTCAGGTGAAATAGCATATGCAACAGGGTAAAAGCACTCTGTGCCAAACAGGAGCTCAGATATGAAAAGAATTTCAATGGCCTTATGCTTGATATGTATGTTTTGTTAGAAACTGGGATCCTTTTTTTCTCAACGGGAAAGAGCTCAGAGAGAAACCTCTGCCTCAGTTTTTCAGTCAATTAGCATATTCTTTAATTAATGAATTAAATTAGAGAATTAAACTTGGGCAGTTGCTGAGGATGGATATCAGTGTTGTAAGTTTTACACTTTGGGGATCCTTTTGCTCTGACCCTTTCCTTCCTAAATGATTGCTTAATAAATCTGACTAATGAAGCATGCAGATAAAAGGTAAAATTTTCAAACGCATCTAATTGACTTAGAATCAAAAGCCAATGGGATTTATTGTCCTTAAGTCATTTAGATGCCTATGGAATTTTTACTCATCTATTGCATTGTTAACATTGATAAAATAATGAACACTTACAGTCCACAAAGGGGAAAAATGAAGTAAAAATAAGATTACTTATGGACTTCAGGAACTGAACTGATCCTGTAACAGCTCCTCAGATCTTGTCACTGAAACTTGCCTAAGACCCCCTTGCAGTTTACTACAAATATGAATCAAAGAACAAATGACTAAAGTGGTGATGCACTAATATATGATGCTGTGTAAAGTGTTTGTGATGAAGACTTTAAGTTTAGGCAGTGGACCCACTCTTTGGATTGCCATATTTATCATCAGAAATTATTTGTAAGTTCACTTGTATTTGCAATGTTTTCAGCCTTGCTTTCAAATTGTAGGGTTTATTTTGATGACAGTGATATTGTTCATAATGCTGTGAAAAAAGCCATGCAGAAAGATGACTTCCAGCAGTTCAGCTTGGATTGTATGTGGCTGCTCATAATCCTTCACAAAGACGGCCTTGAAAGGCTTGTTTTGACCCTATGTGTGTGTTTGTCTAAAGGTAGCAACTTTGAAAAAATAGAATAAATGCATAAGCATTGCTCTGGCATACAGTTTTATAAAAGCTTGAAGCTAATAACTAGTTTTTCATTTTGTTACTTTTTGTTCAAGATGAAATGGACCAAAATCAGAGGTCCCATATTTATTCAGTTGTCACTCAAAATTTCCATGTGCTAGAGATCATTTACTGGCCAGGTTAAAGACTAGAAAATAACATCAGTAGATAGAGTCTTTGGTAAAGAGAAGCTTTCACATTTCTAGTAAATATTTAATTTTCAAAAAAAAAAATGGTGTTCAGTGCTGTTGAGAGCATTTACAGTTTACATCATAGCATCATCTCAGAAATACAATGTGATGATTCAGCTTCTGGGATGAGTCTACTTTGTTTCTATCTTCTTTTTCAGATGAAAACATTTTTGACATTTGAGGACAATCTACATGAAAGGTTTTATGCTACAGAACGTTGAGATAAGCAGGAAAGAACTTTCTTATGTGAACCATGGGAGTTCCTTGCATTAGTCACACTAATAAATAATAGACTGTACCTGCTGAGCTCCCCTTTGAAACAGACCTCCCTGTGCTCAAGAAAAAGCTAGTATTGGATTCTTCCTTTTAAATTGCTCATTCAGTTTTGCATCTTACTTTGCAGACAGCTGCAATTAGTTACTAGTGCACGTAGGAATAGAAAAGGTGGGAAAATACTGCTTTTTAAGTGTTCTGTTTCCTTTCACTAAATGTCCAGTGAATTTGCAGTTGAAGAAAGCCTTATTCCACCCCCTCCTTACTCCCCACCTTTCCTCTATAAGGTTTTTGTGAATTGCGTTTCTAATTCTCCAGATACATGCCTATTCACTATTTATCTAGGTCCACCATTTCCTTCCCATCGTACAGTTCCCCTTTGCAGGTTCTTTTGCAGACCTCAATAATTGCCATTACACTAATAAACCATGTTTTCTGCTAAAAGTCCGGTAAGGATCAATGCCTTTTGTTTGTTACAAGTTCTTTTGTCTTTGTATGTTTAGCTGGTGAGGACCAGAACCCCTCACAACATCTCTGAATCGACTCTCTTTTGAGTTGTGCCGGAGCAGAACAGGCCTGGTTTACCTGGTCTCCCATAAAAACAGACTTGATGGCAGCCAAAGAGATCGAGAGGCAGCCGAGCGTGACAGCTGACATCAAAGCGAGAATGCCACACCTTGATCCAGGCTTCACTCTACCTGCCAGGGCAAACTTATTAACGTGACCACCCTGAGAAATCAAAGGAGCAAATGCACACAGGCACACAAACCCCAGCCACTCAAATTTGAAAATGAAATAGAAGTCTAGACAGCTTTTCTTCAGAATTCATTGCTGCTGACCTAATTATTTGGATCCTGTGCTTTATCTTGCTCTTTTCAAAGAACAAGAAGAATAGTTAATTTCGCTTAATAGAATAATTGAATGTCATAATTGTGGTGTTTATTTTTTTTTTTTTACTTCAACAATAATGTTTTAGTTAAGCTGCTGTCTCTTTCTGTAAAGCTGTTAATGACCAGGCTGCTCACACAATGAATTAGTTAATTCTTTGTTTCCTTGCCGGACTATTTGGACTAGCTTAAGCTGACGAAGATTTTGTGTATGTGCATGTTCTGTAATGACTGGTTTTGTCTGTGATGTCTTGAGCTGTAAATCAGATTTCCTTTTCGTTTATTATTTGCCACACGCAAGATCTACAGAGAAGTGAAGGATAATTAAGATACGTATTTGTCTGAACAACCTGTTTTCTTTCCTGAGATGGGATGGTTACGATTGTCTGTATTTAACCAATATTGTATATAGGAGGAGTTCAAATTCTAGATAGTTTGACATTTACAGAGTGTGAACCTGTTTTGTTTTCACAAAACTGGTGATTGACTGGGTGCAGGCCTTAGTCATCCAAATTGTACAGAATCTTGGGATGGATAATGCCATTTAAATGAATCTGATGATTCCTCTTTCCTAGTTGCAAGGATGGATGACATTTTGATGACTTCAGTGGTACAGTGGCTGTAAGAAGATCTGACTAACATGAAGTGGAAGTTTTGTAATAACTTTAATGAGCTTCTCAATTTCTCACATGTATCGTGTCTTCCATATTGTAAATCCTTAAGCATTTCACAACAATATAAAGCACCAGTGAAAAGCAGCTACCTCTAGGGCAGAAAGTGGTGACCAGCTGGCTCCCAGCAAAGTACATAGCAGGAAAATGAGAAAGAAAAGTAATTTCTGCCAAGTAAACTGGATTATAAATTAAAAGTTAGTATTGTGTTGCCTAAAGGAAATGCTTTGTCAAACACTGTGGCTCTTTTTCATTTCCCTTTAAAGAAAGCACTGCATGAAGAGCATGTTCTGGTTATTAAATGATTTGTCTATCTCAGCCTTTCCCCAGCTGTGGTCTGGAGTACATTTATTAGTGGTTTGTGGAGATCTTCTGGTCAGAGTGGCAAGACAACTTCAGTATTCAAATGATGTTTGAAGCTTCATCTAGTCTCACTCTATTTTTTTTTTCTACTGTCTCAACTCCCACTGAGTATTCCAGTGCCATATGGCATAGTAGGAAATAGGAGCGCTTAGAACTGTTGTGGATGTGGGGTGCTTAGGAAACTCACTTTTTTGGTCGAAGCCAAATCAGGGGCACTTCTGCAACTTGTATACTGAATTCTGTGCAGCAGGGAACACAGGCTGAAATTATGACCAGCATTAAAAAGAAAAAACCTGAAACTACATAACATTCTGGGCTTGTAAGAACAAAAGTTTTGTCAAAAAGGGATTGATCCCGAACTGACTCCTAAACCCTTATTCTATTTGGACCAAGTCTGATCCAAAACATGGGAAACAAAAAAGAGGGGAAAATGAAAACAAGAAAGGCTATAATTTATTAACTTTATCAAAATAACATATGTTCATTTTAAGTTCCTTTCTTCAATGTTGCCTTAACAATACTTTTCCACAAGAGATTATGCATAGAGTCTATAACAAGGATTGTGAAATTGAGAGAATTATTGTTAATGAGAATTTCCTTATTTAAAGCTGCTAAACAGTGTACAAGTGCTTAGAACCATGAAGCTGCCTAATAAATATCTTCTGATCTAAAACTCTGCCTAAGCTAGGTCAGGACTAAATGTTCTTATGAAGAAGGTGTGCTTTGAAAGCCCATAGCTAAGAAGACACAGGACGAGCTCCTGCAATGAAAGATCCCAAAGTGTAGCAAGGAGAGATTAGCCCAGTGCAGAGAGTTAAATCTGGTAATTTTTGCGTAATCACCTCCAAACACCTCACACTCCATGAGATTCTGGTATGAACTTGGTAACATCAGTCCATCTCTATGCAGTAGAAATTAGGAAACTCGTGTAAGTCAAATGAGTTTGAAATTTGTGTGCTCTGCAACAACAGTAACAAGATGGTTCCATTCCTCTGCTCATTAGATAAAAGCTATCACTGAGGAAGTACGATACTGATCTAGATTTTTCTGGCCCAATTTGGTCACAAGACTGCATTTATTTGCTTGCCATTTTACATCTATTACATGCTAATTTTACATTATGATTTCCAGGATGATTAGCATGCTTTTTTTGGCTGTGTATTCTCTCCAACTTTCATTGCACTCTGAACATAGATAATATGTAAATATTTCCATTCTGCGGTGGTTTCCACTGTGTGCCCTTTGGATTTAGCTACCCTATGAAGTAAATAGTGGAGCTGCTTGAACTCTTCATAACAAATAATTCATCCAGCAGATTCAGCTCTTCTGTAGATGTAATGCATACAAGCTGATTGCAATTTCCCCAAATTAGTTCATTATTTGTAATTGTCTACTGAATTATTTTTGTGAGCAAACTATACCCTATGAATTATCTGTAATTTGAACACTATGATTATTTACTTTAAATTATTCCTTGTGTGTGACTGCTCACCTGGTTTTATTTCTGGTCCCTGAGTGGATAGGCTGACTTTGAGAAACAGGTGCTTCAGATGGATTTTTCACTTAAGAGCTTAGTGTGGAGAGGATTAAATCTCTCTAGAAGAAAGATGCAAAAGCACATTTCTGAAGATAAAGGAGGGGAGGAGGGGAGGGAAGAAAGGGAGGGGCAAAGAGGAAGGAAGGAAGGAAGGAAGGAAGGAAGGAAGGAAGGAAGGAAGGAAGGAAGGAAGGAAGGAAGGAAAAGTATCTCCACTCATTCTCAAAAGAACTTTGTGCTGAGATAAATACGTATATCTGAAAACAAAAAGCTTCAATTAATGTGTTACTGTGTTAAGTAATACTTCATAATATTGAAATTAAGGTATATTAGAATTGTAGTAGTTTTGTGAGGCCTCATCTAGTATGATACCCAATCAATAATACTGGCTTTGCCAAAAGCAAGAGATTAATGGAGAGCTGTTATACTCACATGCCTGGGTCTTCTTGTATCACAAAGGTCACTAGACCATTAGAAATTGCCTCTTAATGGAACTAAATGCCTTAAAAATCCTACTTGATTTTAAAAAGTAGAGAGACTTTACCCTGAAGTGGAAAAAAAGAAGGAATGTAGAGAGATATTATTTAACTGAGGTGACATAGTGGATTACTGACCGTTCTGAAGATAGATCCCAACATCCCAGGTTCCTAAGGTGGTGTAATGTCCATAAGTGACCATTGTCCCTGTTCAATCACTGAATGTTCTTAAGACTATATGAGAAGCTGGGGACCATGCCTGGCCCTTTTAATTCTTGGTGCCTCTGGACAGGATTTGCTGTTGCATTCTCCAAACCAGCACATAACGACAATCTGCACACTTTAATATATCTGCCAAGCACATGGGTTGAATCTGATAGTCTTTATTTTATGTACTTTCATCATTCACCCAGCACTCCTCACAGTCACCAATCAGGTGTACATGTGTGGGGCTCTGCACCAAGTTCCTTTGCCAACATACCTGCAGGAGGAAATTTAACTTCTGATCTAGATTTTACATCTGGCTGGGCTTTGTGTGAGCACCTGTGGTAGAGACAGCATCAAGGGCAAGTTAATGAATCTTCTGTCTAGCCTGGCCAGTTTTGGTTTTTTTTCTGCCCCCCACCCCAGTCTCAGGAGCTCCATTTTGAGACCTGTACCACCTTTGTTTCTGTCTCAGGCAGCATATGGTAAAGATGACTTTTGGTACTACAAGTTCTTTCCCTTTCCTTGAACCAAGACACGCTCTAAATGAATGAAAACCCAGATAGTAATTAAATATGTATGCACACACACACATATATACCTCACTCTAATAATATCCTAACTGTAGCCACTCTGGGGCCAGATTCACACAGGGTGGGCACATATTTGCACCAGATTTAGACCTAAAAGCATGTCTAATTCTGTGAAATCACAGACATATTCATTTCCTGGTTTTAACATGCTCATATGGCATGTAAAGTTTTGAAAGGTTAGGCTCAGAAGATCATAAGACATGTTGTTAGCATGTGTGAGATTTTGTAGCTGTTTGCAAAGTGCTGAGATCCTCAGATGGCAGGTGCTATATAAGTGCCATGTATTGTTATTTGTAATATTATCATTCTATTATATATTAATCACTTGCATGAATGAAAGAAGATTTTGCTGTATGGCTCTGACTTCCTTTCCTATGCTTTCAGTTAATCTCTACAGGACACGATTATATTTGCCTGAACCAGACCTATAATAATGGACGTAAACACAGAACTTTGCTTTTAATCTGTCCCTGATAGTATGTTTTCTTTAAAGACAGATTGCCCTCATCATTCAGATCAGGACTCCTGCTGAAAGTCAGCTGCCAAATATGTTCCAAGTTGTACACTGATTGTCTGTGTATGAGGATTCTCGCACCCCCTTGAGACACTGGGGAAAAAGAGGTTAATCGTTAAACTGGCTAGAAAAGGGATTGCAGTTGTCTCTCTGCCTTGCAGGAATTTGGCCAGCTGTGGGGAGTTAATTGCTTCCTATACACATCCCTCCAGGAACTGCATAAAAGAGGTGGGCTGGGAAGGCCTTGGCTTGGTAGGGAGACTGAGGAATGAAAGTGGTGGAGTTCAGTGTTAGAGATCAGATCTGGGTGAGGTGATGTCCTGCTTTCCGGTGATTGCCTAATGTGGGCAGTGCTTAGGCTGAGTACAAATGAGCTATCCTTATGTGATCCTGCTACTTAGGAGGGAAATTTCTTGTTTGTTCCTGGCCTTTGAAATATGGCATTTTTCCTGGCTTATTTTACTTTTCAGAGTGATACTCTTCATGAAATGTTGAAATTCTGTAGTCTCTCTATTTGTTGCTGTATTAATAGATCAGACTGTGCTTATAGGTGCACTTCAGGCTACTCATGTGCAATCAGGACAGGAGAGATCCTAAATTACAGGAATTAAGTGGGTAGATATTGTGGAATGCTCATGATACATATAGAGAAAATTGGGTATTTACACAGAGAATGGAGCTCTTTGAGCTATCTGTTGCTGTTAGGAAAGTTTCAGTAAAGGGTATCCAGATCTGAAAAAAGCACTTTGGTTTGATTAAAATCAAAGCAGGACTATAATTTTTTTTTAATTCTGCTTTCACTTTCCCTCTGCCCCTTAGTGCTAGGGAGTAGCACTGGAATCCAGAACCTGATGCATTGTTTATCCTCTCTATAGTTTAACATTACTTACGTTAACTGGCAAATATGCTCTGAATTTAAGTTGCAGAAATGCTTCTAAGGGAAGGAATTGTGTGTCAGGACCTGATTGACATGACCTAACTAGTGCCCAGTCTGTTTGGTGCAGGGCTGCTGACGTCTGTGCTGCCACGGCTATTGGGGCTGACGGCATCCTTGCTTGGTGACCCTGGCACACCAGGGTGAATTGAGCATATTCTGTGCTGCCGTGGAGAGTGTGTCTTGCTAATCTAGCTCCTCAAATAACAGGGTTTCTTTTACCTCTTGGGTCCTGACATGCCTGTTCAGGGGGTAGGATTTGGCCCTTAGTGAGCTGATTATCCATTCCCTTGACATAACATAAAGCTCTAGGATTTACGGCTATATAAAAAAGTAATAATCTTGCCAGGATATGTGGGGAGTTACATACAGTATGTAAATCCCATCTTGAGATAGGAATATGTTCCTTTGAGAGTACAGCTGTAACAGACCTGCATTATGAAACCTGAATCCATGTAAAATGTCCTGGTTTCATTACAAACTTGAATCTTTACATCAGTTGAAAGTTTCGCTGTAGTTCATGGACGTTTCAAAGCTAACCTGGGCCCAGGTTCAAATCATTTTTTTATTCCTCTGTATCATGCAAACTTCATAGCACCACACCAATTCAACACAAAACCAGACGAAAGGGAAGGCTTCTTACTGAGTGTTTTGATACTTTTTTCCTCCTTGTTTTCGTGATGTTTGCATGTCTCAAAGTACAGTGTTGCAGCAATAAACTAACTGAAATCTTTGGGAAAGTCTCTATAAAAGCACTGTGATCCAAAACAGCCAAATTCTGTAGAGCTGCACTGCAGGGCAGCGGGCAAGGCTTTAGCTGCTAAGCTTGGTGCAGCCATGCTCTCTGTCAGAAACAGACTGAAGGAATGCAGCTCCTCTGGTTTCCATTTCTGCCTGAAGGGGAGCATAGCTCAGTGAACCCACATTGAAACTTGGGGGAAAGAAAAACTAAATTACAATTAAAGAAAGAAAAGAAGCCTTCTACTTTTTTTTTAAATGATTGAGTGATGCTGATCTCTCCCATATAACACAGATAAGGTTACAACAACCCTTTCATTATAAGCTTAATACTGAAAGCAACCCCCATCAAACTTTGCCAAACCAAAATCAGGCTGTCTGAAATTTCATAAGCAGCAGTTCAGAACAGAATCTCCCCTCCTGGCTTATTTGCTAAGGTGTGTAAAGAGGAAAGGAGGAGGAAAACGGAGAAAGTATGCAAAGGGGAATGAGTTCCTGTAAAAGAATCAAGTTTATATCTCTACACATAGCATATTTTACCCTTATCGCTATCTGATGTTCTTAAATATAGTCTTCCATTTTCTTTACAAGCAAGCAAGTGCTGCGCCTAATGAGATGTGGTGTGTATTATTAGGTTTGTTAAACAGGTCAGACAGAGGAAGCAATGTGAACAGCAGGAGAATTTGCTCTCTGCCCTGGTCTTTGATTAAGGTCAATTCATAACACAGGTGAGTCTCATCAAAGCCTGGAATCAGTGCTATGCTTTGATTCTGGAGAACAGGGGTGGTCTTGTATGCTATTTGAAAAACTCTGTTGCAGTGCTGATTTACACATGCAAATTAAAGCAAGTTATTGCTTAAATTGAAGTTAGACTCTGCTTCCCATTCCCACTGGAAGCATATCTGCAAGACACCAAACTTTTGTTACCATGACCAGAAAAACTACATTGAAGAGGGTTTAGTAGGAGAAGCAGGAAGATATATAATATCGTAGCGACACTGCTAATTGCTATTCTGGTGAGAATGAAAAAAAAAAAAAAACCAAAACAGTTTTCAGTTTGTCCTGAATGTGGAAGTGGCAAAGACCTCAATGAGAAGTCACTGCTGTTACTGGTATCTTCACTCCAACTAGCACTGACCCAGGAAATGAAGCATGTCAGCGGATTGTGAAATTGCACGGGGCAAACCTGAATTTTTTCCCACCCTCATAGAAGAAATACTAGGAGATTATTAACCTCAGAAACAGAGGAAAAAATTAAACACATGCCAAGCCATTTTAAATTGGACTTAATGATAAACTGAGATTTGATATTCCTGGATAATTACTAATGAGAACACTTTCCCTTTAATTATCTTGTGGTCACCATTTCAAAGGTGATTAAAGCTATTCTTCACTAGATGTGGTTATAGATTTAATGCAAACCTGGTCTTTCTTGTGGTTTTATCACAGCAATTAAATCTGGCTTGTGCACAGACTTTGTGTGGCATGAGGGATTTCACCAAGCAAAATGATTTTACCCTTCAGGCAATGTTAAATTTAGGAAAAATATAATTAATTATATCAGACAGGTATTTATTATACATCCTGCACACATTCTTAGAGACCAAGGGGCCCACTTCTCCTCAAAACAGAAACAGTCATTCCTTCCAGGTCTGGTCTTAAGAACAGTAGCAACTGTTACCTGTTCAGACATGTCTTAATATAATAATTTTTATTATCTGTAACAAGCAAACATCTGTTCTCTGAGAAGCAACAATAGAAAATCCCAAGTTTTGAATGCAAGTTCCCTATTCCTATCCCATTTTCACTTTTTTTTCATGGTTCTTTGCTTTCTTTCTGATTGCATGCAGCATTTATACCTTGGAAATAACACATTGTTAGCCTGTTACAGTAATAGGCTATGTAATACATTTTTATTTAAATTTTATCCACGGATTGTGATACTACCTGATTGCATCCCCCCCCACCCCAGCTCCTCCCAGACTACTTGATGTGTTTGTTGCTAATTTATCTAATACTGTACAATCCCTCAGCCCACAAAAATATTTCAATTTAATTAGGGGTTTAGGCCTTTCCTAAAGACAAAAGGTTACATTTACAAAATTCAAGTAGGCATTCAGGATACCCATGTCAGTGATACTGCATGCTACTAAAATGTCTTTCATCAATGAATCTTAAAGTATTTTAAAAGCATTTGCAAAGCATCAGAGAGAGAGAGAAATGTATATCCAGTTTACAAATGCATGAACTGAGACTCACGTCAAATATCAAACTACTCTACTTTTGATTACATTAAAAAGATGATGTTTGAGATATGTGGGTGACATGGAGATTTTTATTGTTGATGGGGTTCCTCCCTAATCCTCAGGATAGAGAAGGAATAGAGCTGGATTTAAAATGCTGCATCTATAAGCAAGCATAACATGAAAATGAAGAGATAGAGCTAACTTTTCTTGTTTTGCTTTCCTCTGATGCTTCATAGAAGTTTATTCATCTATCTGATTAAAATAAAATAAAATAAAATATTTAAAGAAGGTCATAAAAAAATGGCAGTAGAGAACTAGTTTTACAGTTGAATTATTGAAGTAGACTGCTGTTTGGGAAAATAAGCTGTGAAATCTCACAGAGCTGTTACGAGATTTCATCTGTATGTTTTTTTATTGTTTCTTTTTAAATTCAAAATCCTTAGTTCTTGAAAGAGTCTTGGAAGTATTACAGCATTCAGAGCAGTGACATTGTAAAATATAGGGTACTAATCACAGAGTGGCTGTGCAACATACAGCTTTTTCTGTCTGTCATATTTAATAACTAGACTATCATATCATTTGATTCTCATGTGCCAGAACCAGAGTTCTACCTCTCAACAGTTTGGAACCATGACAAAAATAATATCACTCAGCCAATCTCATGACTCAAATGACCTTGGCCTTTGATCTAGTCAGATCTTATCAGATCTTCAGAGGGTCAAGGTACACCTGTTTTCAGTATTTTAGCATTTTAGCCTGAAGCATTAAAGGGCTACAGGGCACACAGGGTACTCGGAGGAAAAGGCCCTGCTCTGCTGTATGTGCGTGCGTGTGTGTGTATGCATGTATTGTGTAGACACGTAGGTATGTGCCTCTGCCTGGTGAGGGAAGTATATATCATAACAGTCTGTTACTTAAAACTGAGTTTAATCCAAAGAAAAGTTGTTTTATTTTTCTTATGATCAGCATACAGAAAGTGCTGCTAATGAAAAATGTTTCATTAGAAATGTTGTTGGAGAAAACATGAAGTAAGAAAGGCAACTGGGCAGAACAGGTTTCACAGACATGAAGTGCATTAGCACTTAACACACAAACATACCTAGCTGTATGGGAAACAACATGATAAGGTGCATGTCTGCCGAATGAAGGGATCATGAGCAATTGGGAGAAAATAATAACTCTAAATGTAAAAATATTCTGTTTTTTTAAGGAGGTGTTTCTTGCAGCAACCATACTATGAGATGCAATACTACAAAAATTTCTTGATTTATTACTTTAGAGACTATTAACACTTATGACTGCTTTATTTTTCTTTCTGTATCATGCAAGAAAGCTATACGCTGAAATGTAGATTTGTATCATGTCCATTTAGGAATGATATGCAGCCAGAGGTACTACAAATGTCTATTTCCTTGATAAAAACTTGCCAAGCATTTTAACCCAAGCAATGAAGTATGGAATAAACTTTTGATGATCAATGCTGACGTCTATTGGAAAGTTGTGCTGTGTATACACTAGGCTAATGTGTATGCATTGTAAGCTATAGATATATTATTATCATACAGATCATTGTTTGCAAATGGGAAGCTTAGAAGACTGTGAAGATAATTTCTCGTCACAATTATTATGTACAATAGGTGTAGAAATTGTTTGCCTATGACCCTCAGTAATTGTTAGTGAGGCATGCCTGCACATCTTTCAGGGAGAAAATGAGGACTCTTCATTTAAAGAAATAGGCTGGTTTTACTGAAGTTTTTACTCTGAAGTATTTCTGAAGTTCCCTGTCCCAGTCATGCCACAGTGTGACCCCAAACAGCAGAGATTTTTTGTTGCACGTTACAGAAAATGGTGATTGTCCCACACTAGGTCAAGATTAAGGCATAGTGGTTTTAATCTATTTAATATAAAATGAAGGCTGCAATATTATGCAGAGTTTCTAATCTATAATACTGCTGTGGTTTCCAGCAACCATATCTTAATTTCATGTGTGGTTTTCAGTAACAAGGAAAATGGTACAAGAATTTTCCTTCAGTAGCACTAGAACCGCTTTGGCCATCAACAACTTCCACCTGGGACCCTTTTTAAAAATCCTATCAGATAGCAGCACTCATTTTATTAAACTCATGGGATAATTCTGCTTGCAAAAGGACTGCCTGTGTGAGCCAGGGTTATGGATTTAAACCTTTAATATTGCTCTAACAAAGCAAGAATGAATAGAAAGAAGCTGTCTGTAAAGAAGTGGGAAAGGGGAACCATTACTTGCGCTTTTGTCCTAGTTTGGCTGCAACTTTCCTTCGAATGCTCCTGATCACCTGCCTTTTATTTATTTTTCCACCTTGTGAGATGGAGGGAAATAATCACACTTGTCCTGCATATATTTAATGAGGAGGATGCTGAACTTGACCCAACACTGCCCGTATCACAGACCTGTTAAGGAGGCAAATATCTTTGTATTTGTTAAGTTTTATAATGTACGAATTGTTGATTACATTAACAATGATATTCTTGTAAGTCAAAGAAGAATGGGCTGCATTCCCTGAGGGATCTGGGTGATTTACTATCCAGCTGCCTTTCCACACAGGTGAAATACGGTGTCTTAAAAATATTGGATAGTTCGGTTATTTGGGTTGTACATAGGAAGAAACATAGAAGCCAAATATATTGTGGCACTCACTTTCTTCACAGTCTGCATACTGTTCTTTTTTACATTCATCACAGAAAATCAACAGTGGATACTTTGGTATAAAAGAAGTCTGAAGCATTTTCTTTGCCCGTTTTCTGTGTCCCAAATGATAGAACAAGTCAGGCGAACTGAAGACCTCTTTAAATTGTAGTCTTTCTGTTTTTTCCCTATCCATTTTGATTAAAGAATATAAAGCACCAATTAAATTTTGAGCCAAATTTTCTGCCAAAGACTGTATCCTGCTCAAATATTTTATATTCCTTCCATTTTCTGTTCTTCCCTAAACACCATCTCTCCACTCCCTGCCACTTTTGTTTAGGCCCAGGCTCTGTTTCCCCATTCTTTGCTGCTCCAGATACTTCAACCTTTTCTTAAAACTGACAATGTTATTTCTTAAGGGACAGGGCAAATGAAACACCAGATTCCTGTGGTCATTTCTTCTGTCCTCCCCTCTCTCTTTCCTTTCTCACTGGTCTTGGACATGCTGTGACTTTTCTCTGCATAGTACAGAAAGTGCAACTTTCCGTTTTGCAACTTTGCAAAGAAAGCAAAGCAACTCTCCTTTCTACATTGCACTATGTGCACTCCTAGACTCAGAACAGCGGATTTCTGCCTTGAAAGAAAGACCTTCAGTCTTTCCTAGAGCAAATTGTCAGGTGTCCAGGTGAAATGAATTTGGTGAGACTGAAAATCTACATGCCTTCTTTTTATATTTTCCAAGAGTATGGACAATGGCTGCACTGACGTTTTTGTATTAATTAGTAATTTCAAAAATTTTATCAACCATAGAGCAGATGCAGTTACACACGTAGGAACAAGTTCTCTATGAAGGGGAAATATAAGGAACGATGGTCTGGCTCTTGGATTTTCTAGGTATGTATTAGTTGCAAAGTCAAAAGTAAAACTTGTAAACAAAAATGTTCTTAGCTTTTTGACCTTGAAAGTGCCATTTCCTTAATGGGACTGTCATATGATTAAAATTAAATTTGCAGACAAGACTGGGGACTTGCACTTCGAACATATTTCGCTCTTAAGGGATCAATAAACTGTAGTTCTGCTAGTAATAGAGAATAGATTTCATTACTGTAAGCAGCACGAGGATCTAATATTGTAAACTCAAAGATGTGAGTGATCATCTAGAAGTTGGGAGAAACTGCAAAATTTGGATTATTCTGGTCTGAGATCACTGCTGTCCTCCAGCATCACTTTCCAAAATGAATTTGGTGACTTGACTACAGTTTCTCTGTAGCATTATATAATATCAATATAAATAACCATTCAATACACTGACAAGCTGCTCTGTAATCCAAATACCACCTTTTTGTAAGCTGAGTTAGCCTCGGCAGCGCCTTATGCTGTTATGACGCTTATAGCACTACTCCTTCTGAACATATTCTGGAGGAGAGGTCTGATTCTTTTCCAGCTGATGTGATGGCCTCTTTGCAAGTACAGATACTCCTGCCTTTGAGTATATTTTCATACAATTTGTGGTTTATCTAAACCATTCAGGACCCTGAGAATGGTTTCTCCCAAAGCTTGCTCCATTTCAGGTCAGGATGTACAAAACTGATTCCACTATCCTTGGTACATACATAGGATTTGGGTGTGACAGTTACAGAATAGGTCATCTTCAAATGTAGGCAAGAATGAACTAGGTGAACCGTCCAGTTTGAAGAAAGTCTAGTGACTCTTAGAAGACAAACAACTGAGTCAAAACAGAATGGAAACACACATGTATTTTTATTTCTTATTCTTCCTCCTGGAAACGATACCCAGAGTTTGGCACCCTGTGCCTTGGATTACAAATGGATTTTTATGTTACTGCTCAAGGGTATTTAGTGGGTTACACTGGTTGTCTCTATTCACTCTTGGGCAGCAGCACATGACTGTCAAATACTATTCCCAGATCTATATATAATCTTGCATATGTCATAGATGATGCTGATTCAGAAACTAATTAAGGCTGAGTTTTGCCGTTCTTATATACGTGAGACTTCATTGAAGTATAGTCGGATCTTTGAGCTGGGATGTATAGTAGGATCAAGCCGTAAGAAAAGAGCAGAAAATCCCTATTGATTGTTTCCTACACTAACAATGCAATAAACTGTAGATTTTGAATGATGCCTGGAATTCTTCAAAAAACATAATGATAAAGCAGTTACCTGATGCCTTCAATTTAAGTGTTTTCTCTGGTAGTTTAAACATTTACCTAACGCTTCTAAATTTATTCCCTATCCTGACTATCCAAGTGACCTTTCTGAAGTTATTTATATTGTCTTTATATTTGTATTCAATTACTCAGCATAAATCAGAATGAGAATTCAAGGCTCTCTTCTGCTTTATCTTTATCAGTATGCAATGAGCCTGATCCAAAGTCTGCTGAAGACAGCAGATGGGGCCCCATTGACTTTAGCTGACTTTGACTCAGAGCACCAGATATACCATGCCAAACTCTGGTCCCCTGTATAATGTATCTGAGCTCAGCCAAGTGACAAGTCAGATGGGTTTCATGCTCACTTGTATGTGACAAAAAAGTTTTGGAAGTCTCCTGGCATCCTTACTTAGGTACATCAAAGGATACTCTTGTTATTTGAAAAAAAAAAAAAAAAAAAGAAAAGCAAATGTTCTGCCAGCAGCATAATTAAAATATCGTGGTTTCTTACAGATGTATATGCTGTATCACAGTGCTACCTGCTTTACCCACTGCAAAAACTTCAGATACCCTTTGGGTCTCTTATAACTTCTCCTGCAGCAGTGTTTTTAGATCTCGTAAGATCCCTATCACTTCTTTTGTTCACAACTGACCTTTCCTTGACTTGTCAGATGACCAGAGGACAGCAATGTATTGTAACTAGTGCTAAACTGCAGGAGGAATTCTCTCCATGGAGTACTGATATGGTCTGTCTCTTCTGCTCAGGTGCTGATTTTCAAACGACTTATGAAACTGAATTAGCTTTGGGAATTCTAACCCAAACTGAGATGAAACAAGTGTCAAACCAGGAAGACTCACTGAAGGCTCAAAATCAGTTGATAAGGCGGGAAAAGAAACTGGTCACTGTACTCAAGGTCATTATAAGAAGGAGAAACAGATGGTAAATAAGCATTGTGATTGCATAAGCGTGGTTTCTGGTAAATATTTTAATTCCCTGTGCCAACTGTGAGCCAGGTAATTATTGGCCTTTTCATGATGGAATGAATGCAAAACAACTTTTTTTTTTTTTGTCCTATGTAAATCCATGTGAATATATGGGAAGCAGTTTATAGTCCTGCTATTTGACACCCTGCTTCAGAAAAAACTAGTATGAAGTCAAAGCCTTTATGTTTTCTATACCCTTTAATGAAAAGCCCTCAGAAAGTTAGATATGGGGTGCTGTCTTTTAGTGCTCTTTTGGCGGATACCACCTCACAATGGACAGGAAGATTTTTTATTCTTGGTACATGGGTAATTTTTTGGAGTCTCTAACTTAGTATCATAGGCTGTTCTGTCAGCATTGCCTATGTTATCAGTTCTAGATACAAAGCCTTCATGTTTTAACTAAGAAAAAATGCACTAAGGATTTTCATATAATTAATGATAACCATTGGGATTAATGAAGACTGGCTCCAGCCATGAGTTCACAGATGAATTTCTGGGTCATTCTTGTAAGTTCAGCGGACCTAGTAGGAAAGCTCTACATTCAGCACTTCTCTTTGTGTCTCTCAAAGCTCTAATGCAGTGTGTATTTTTGCCCTGCAGTATATGAAGCCTGATGAATGCAGTGTAAGATGCTCAGTTTGTTAAACTATGCTATTTTGCCACTTAATATATTCCTGTCTTTTTTCTGGGTACACAACCTAAGGAGGAAATATGTCATCAGCCATGCTAAAACCATTGAAATACCTGGGAAAGAAATCGTCCTCACATCTCAACAAATCATCTTTTTACAGTATTGCATGTTAAGAATTCATTTAAGAAATGGTGCCCAAGAGACCACATGTGAACACTGTACCATCCTAATCTATCTTTTCCTGACTATTAGGTTGATAATGGGGATTCCTTTGCACAGTCATTATGCATTGTTGCCAGTCTTGAGCCAGTTTTATGACCTGTGTCCAAGATGTACCCTCATTCTCATTAAATGCTTAAAATGATTCATTAATCTCTTGCTTCGCTTCTCCAGGCTTTCTGGCTCTCTATAGAACTTTACTATGTTGGTATTTTTTAGGTGGCAGGGCACGTGCATAGCTAGAACTTGATCCATTCCTGATTCAGCAACCAGAGATTTTTATCTATTTCTATTATGAGAACCAACTTTCAATGAGCAAATCCAACGTAGATTAACGTCCAAATCATTGTGTTTAGTCCCAGCAGTAGTGCCGATGGACCATTACAATGAAACCTCTCCTGTGTCTTATTGGCAGTGTATATATTTAGGGTGCATCCATGCAGTTTTGTTACTGTCATAATCTGTTAGAATATCAAATCAGTGTCCATGTAAATACTTTATAACATTTCTAGACTGTGAAGAAGATATGGTGTCCTTTAAGACTTGCTATAGTTCTTGTTTTACGTTTGGCCATTGAAGGTTTAAAAATAACATCTTCCTCTTGCCCAACAATTAAAGCTCTCTTAATCATAAAATGTCAATCAGTCTTGATTAAAAAAATACTTCTGAGGCACAGCACACTGAAAGAGGGATGCAGTAATCATATAAGAATAGTGGCAAAAATGTAATTAGGGTCTGACATGAGTACCTCATATATAAGAAGAAGTCCTTATTTTAGTGAAACTGATAATAGACAGGCTATTCGATTTAAGACAGCACAATCAATATAAGAAGATAGTGAAGGAAAAAAAGTCCAGGCCAATGACTTCTGTTACTAGCTCATATTCCCCTGTTCTGGAAGTATAGCAGCCTGGTCTTTTCCCGACTGATTGTTAGCCATAACCTACTGGTATTGGAAATAGAAACTGTCTGTGTACTCTGCTGTCTATTTGGCTGACAAAGTACTAAAAAGCAAATAATAGATTATTTCACTTTTCAACATGAGCTGTCGCCCCCTAACTTTGCTGATATGGTGGCACTGGTCTGCACCATCTCTATTAGACTTTTTTTTTAAAAAATATAGGGTGAAAGTGGATGGGTAGGGTCTTTGCAACTCTTGTGTCAGCTGTTTACTGATAGGTCTTCACTTACCTGCATTGCCTAATCATTAGTTTGCTCACTACCTAATGCCTGATCATTCTTCCTGCAGAGCTTGCTATTTTATTAAAATGCTTCACTAGTACTGTCACCAAAGCTGGGTTATTTTCTCTTGAGAAAAAGAAAAAAGATCAGAGGTACGCCTACCACAGCAGAAATTGTGCTCTCCTTGGTAAACTTCTGTCCTTGTGTACATACCAAATGAATAAAGTTACGATACCTGATGAAATGACAGGCACATATCTACTTTTATTTATACATATTACCATCAGTTTACACGTTAATAGACAAAATGAGTGTTTATGGCAATCATATTTAATCCTACTCACAATGATCAGATGTGAACTGTGAGAGTTTGGCCCACTCTCACAGTTTCTGCTCTCCACCAATGTTTGGAAATACATCAACTTTCCTGAAAAAAAACCCTTACAATATACTGCAAGCTTCCAGGCACCAGCTGTCTCCTAAAACACATCACCTGCAGACTCATGCCGTGCAACCTTGTTACTCATCTATCAACCTATTTCTGTCTCTCTGTTTGTCTCAGGTATTCTTAATGTGTCCATCACTATGGTTTCTCATACTCCTTAGTACTTACCCCTTAAATATTTAGCAAGCCTAGCTTTTAATATTCTTGCCTTTCGTTTAAATCTTCCTTGCTTTCAGACCTCCACTGAAGGCAGTGAAAGCATTTTTGTACATTTTAGAGGATATCAGATCATTTTGTTAGATCACAAAGAAACTTTACTGTCAGTTTTAACTGTTGTGGATTGTATCTAAGAGGTTTCAAGAATAAAATTGCCTGATGCGATCTCATGAACAGTGGATGACATCCCAACTTTATTGAAAGTAAGGGTGGTTCCGCTATAAGTTTACTATGAACCAGTCATTTATTTCAGCTTTTCTTCTCTTGGTTTACCACTGATGGCCATGATGATTTGCAGTACTGATTCTTCTTTTTGTTCTGTATTTGTTAGTTTGCTGTCCATCTTTGATTTTTTGACAGAAGTCTGATATTTACTGAGTATTCTAAATGTGTGGGATAATTGATGGCATGGTTTCCATACACAGATTGGAAGTACTATATTTATACAGATCCTAGTCTGTTCAGAACCTAGTATGGCTGGGACTTTAGGTGCTATTGGATTAATAATAACACCCACTTCCATCTTCATTGTTAACAAAAGCTGTGTACCACTGTTATGAAATGCACCTGTATGACGACACTACTATGATGACAGTCGTCCATAGGTTTTTAAAACAAAAAATGATCGAATATAAAACTGTAACTTAATAAAATAAAATCCATTAATATCTAGTTTAGCTCAGGAATACAGAAGGTCCACTTTTGGCTCAACACCTTTAAGAAATTGGATCTGTTTAGATTTGAGGAGCAGATGGGAAGAGCTGGCATTTATCATACTTACAATTTTTATTACAAACAATGCTAGATACATGTATCGTGACATTCTCAAGAACAGTGATGTGCCGCTCACTGTCATAGCCCCCATTCTTGCAAGTGAAATGTGAAATTTTGCACTTTTCTGGACTATTCTAGTTTCTGCGTCAAGTTAATGGTTATATTACTATCCCCAAAAGATTCAGTTTCATAGAAGTGTCTTATGGTCAACAAGATGTACTAGAAAAATATTTATTTTGTGTTCTTCTAATGTGGTTTTAGCCCTCAGATTGCATTTAGACCCCATATTCAGAGATTCTCAGCAACAGTGAAGGCTAGAATTACCGTTAAGCAAACAAAACCCATTTAAATAAAGATTAGCAAGATTCGTATGTTAGAGTCCTCTTGAATTTTTTATCTTTGACTGAAAAGAAATCACTAATAACATAAAGCTTGAATAAAATCAGGAAAACTAATAGTGAAGAGTTCAGTATTAGTAAGGGACTGCAAAAATATCACTTTACCTCAATAGATCCGTAGTCACATCTCACATGAACATGAAAAGGTTCTTATAAAATCGTAGTATCAATTCCTTTTGAAGTCAAAGAAAATTTTGAAAATGGCTTTGCTAGAGCCAAGATTTCTGGCTTTATTTTTAGGATTGTTTTTTCTAGGGTGATTTTAGTTGATTGTACTGGAGTATATTTACTTGATAAGTTATTCGTGCTGATAACAGAAGACACAGAAGTGATCCTGCTTTCTGATGTGTGTGCTCTACAAAGGAGAGTTTCCTGGTTCATGGCACAGCAGATCCTGCTGCCACTGTAATATACTCCTTGGACGTGCATTGGCAGGACTGAGCCATGGATCCTAACACGTGCCGCCAATGACGTTCATGTGCTTGCAGTAAGTAGTGCTGCCTCCTGCTAGCTGTGCCTGACCGGTCCTGCGCATTTATCTGTCTGGTGAATTAGGTGATACACATCAGATACAAAGTAGTCTCTTAGTTTTCCAGCAGGACACTCAGAACAGATTTTTTTCCTTTTCTTCTGTAAGGGTTTGTAAGCTAGGATGCTCAGGTATGACAGAACTTTGCATTTGATGAAAATAATTGCTCTTTTACCTACTAGTCCTGTTTTACAACCCTGATGATGAATCCCGATAGATGTAGACTCTGTATACTATACTGACTATACTTAATCGGAGAGTCCGTAGCTATGGTTTGCTTGTTCCTGTTGCACAGCTAGAGTCACCTCTGCCTGCTCACTAATGTTTCAAGTGAATTGATTAGAAAAAAAGAAGATGTATCTATTACACCTTAGTTTACTTTTAAATCCCTAGTCATTTAAACTGACCTTTGCAGTTCAATAGGCTACTGCTATCAAAACTCCAAAATATTTAGCCAAGATATCTAGCCCAAAGTTTATTCTAGCCTGTCAGTATCTATTGTTTGCCCAAAGGTTTAGTTTAATCTATAACACTTTTTTTTTATTCTATTGTATATAGCCAGCTATTCTTCATATTTATGACAGAAAAAGAGCAAAGTATGTTCTCCTCCAACTGACCGATATTTCAAGAGTCCTTGCACTGTCTTGGCCTTCAGATTTCTTAGAAACATTATTCCAATTTTGAACATAAAAGAGTTGCAGAGAACTAAACCTAACCCAGTTTGATTTTTGTCTTGGGCATAGTCCATGTATAATTGCTATGCATTAAAATGTATTGCACTAAATGTCAGATATTCTCTGATAGTGAATCGAGTACTTGTACAAGCTGATAAGTGTCGCATCTGTCTATGTTTGGAAAACTCATAAAATATATGATATAAGAAAAATGTATAGATATATTTATAAAAAAATATTTATGTTGTTACTGAATACTTGTTAGCCTGCACCACCACCAATTCAGATGTTAGGGTGAGTAAATTGGGGTACCATTTTGCTTATCATTATCTAGTAGGTTTCTAAATACATATCTACAAAGATATTCCCCAATATGGCTACTCCATATGTTCTCTTAGGTGCTGACTTAAGAATTTAGATATTTACTATACTATTACAAAAGCTGCATGCAATGCTCATCCACAGATAATTTTTATTAGAATATTATCACCATTAATATTTATCAACATGTACATTAAGAAAAAAAATAAGAGTTACTCTTTCTTGGAAAGAAGTATTGTTCCCTGGAGCATATTATTTTTTTTTCACTTTCTCTTTAGTTACACACCACAGAGGAAAAGAAACAGAATTTGAAGGTGAATCAACATAATGGCAAGCGTAAAAAAAGGCCCCACCCAGCAGTCATTTTTTGTTGCTGGTCTGGAATCTCTCTCCTACATTTTTGATAACATATAATATACATGCACTAATGAAGAGTGAAGAAATAAAAGTTTGTTAAATAATAGCAGGAATGAATCTGATTTTATTTTTATAAATAGGTAATAAATAATATATTTTCTGAATGTTTTGACTAGGAATTTCCTTGGCATTTGCTAAAAGAAACAGAATTTTTTTCTTTATACTTTCTATAGCAAAATATACATTTAGAGACTGGGTTATTTTCTCAAGAATAGGTTCATGACTGAAAACTCTTAATTTCAGATGTAAAGTGGCTTGGCTGTGTTCATAAACGGAGCCATGAATTCTTTTCTGTCTGAACTTATGTTCTTTGATTTTCACTGAATGACTGACTATTTCAACGTGCTTTCCTGATCATATATAATTCAGTCCTTGACCATGACAAACCAATCATTTACAACTGACCCTTGAAATTAATTAATGCCAATCACTGATATCAGTCAAAAGACATTTTGAGGCATTTCAAAAGAAGAGATTGCTGTTACATAGTGCTAAATGTAGATGTAGGAAATACAGCCAGTCAGAGAATTTCAGACAAACTTAAATTACATTTATAGATGGCTAACCTTCTTTCCAGTACATGTAGTTACAAGACGGTAGTCGTCAATGTATACTAAAGCTGGAACAAGTGCTCAGTGTGAAAATGCTAATTTTCAGATACTTATATCTTGAAAACCATAGGTGGTCTTGGCATGGAAAATAACATGCTACCTCCAAATTTGAATCTCTAAAGCATAGCAGGAGGCAGATCTAACCCGCACTGTGACCATATGTGTTTGGGATTTCATACACAATAATTAATTTCCATTCTGTAAAAATGAATAATTTAATATAACATCCCACATCAAGAGATACAAACACAAACTGACACTTAGAAAAACGTTGAATGGACTTTTTTCATATCAAAAGCAACTTAAAATGTTATGAATAAGAATAAAATCAAAACTATTTAACTGTTTTTATTTCCCAACACAAAATTCTTATGAAGACTGTCTCTTGAGGGCTGAAGGATGTTTAATTGAATAAGGGAGTTAGAAGAAATACGTAATCTGTAAATGGATGCTATCTGTTTATGCACCTAATATCCATGTTCTTTTATAAACAGGCTTCTAATAACAGCCAGGATTCCTCTTTCCTGTTTGCTTTGCATGTGAAGATCATCATCACCAAAATGCTCAATATTTTTACCTAAATTCAATAAACCTGACACACCTGCAGGCTAAGCCTCTTCATTAAGACAATGATAACCAATATATTTTAATGTCATTCTCTGACAGAGGTCAGCTCAATGAAAGTCTTTCTGGAAATTATAATTCTGCTGTCAGATGATCAACAACATCATTGCTGTCATGTCATCTGGGAGGCTACCAGTGAAATGAGAGGTGAAGCATGTATTGTCACTCTCTGTGTCTGCTGAGAACATGTTCACACCAAACTATGCAGCACGTGGTACTTGTATAAAAACATGTGCCAAATTTTCTCTAAAGTGATACTTGAAGTTTCTAAAAAAAGAACACCAAAACCTTGTTAGCTGGTGTATTTGTCTCCTGTTTACCACATTCAGTCACCACTCCTAGCTCTGTCCAAGAGCAAAACAGCCATATTTTTTTTTCCCCAAATAAAAATCCAAGCCAAGTCGAGAGAGAAACAAGAACTGAATCTTTAGATTTGAATTGCTCTGCTAGCAGATGATATTGACTAAAAATCAAAACCATGTGCCAGCCTGGAAGTTTTTAGCTACCAAAAATTGTTGGTTGGTGTTTAAAGTGGGGGGGGGGTCAGAAATCCAGTTAGGCTCCTAAGCACGTTTCAAAATCCCACTAGATGCCAGTCTGACTACATATCTCAGTAAAAATATGGTCCTTGTGAATGGCCTTTAATCTCTAATACCTGTTGGATCTTGATCCAAACTGTAGAATTAGGACTGGATCCAAGTCCTACTGTGCAGCCGAAGATCCCCGTAGCTGCTAATGACAGAATCATCTTTATTGGGAGGCTTCTGGGAGATACGTGTGCCCTTTGGGGTGTCTTGCATAGGGTATATCTCAGAACTGATGGCTTCTAGTCAAGAGGAGGATATTCCTCCACTCTTCTCTGCTCTGGATATCAGGGTTGCATTATTTAACTAAAGAGCACCTCTCAGCAAGCAAAGAACAGCATTCATTATTTTATGAGTAGAAAAAGTGTTCGTTGTTTGACTGGATGTTTGTTAGTAAGAAAATAACTATTTTTTATCCGTAAGAGGAGCATAGCTAGAAAAGCAAGCAGGCACCAGACTTTCAAAGTTCAAAGCCAGACACAAGATCTAGCTGTGTGCTGTGCCACTCCTGATATCTTGATAGATCGTACTCGTTTGCAATTAGTGTGAAGGCCGTCAAATGGAAGGATGTTGTTAATGGTATTACTCCCATTGCACAGTTTTTTTTCTTTTCTTTAACAATGCTTAAAAACGTGTCTTCCATGCACTGCTACTTGTGGTATCACTGCTGACATCTGTTCTTTTAAGTTTGAAACAGTCTTGCCAGATCAGCAGTCCACCAGAAATAGTAGTGAGAATTTACTTACATACACGTGTGTGTGTGTGTGTGTGTGTATACTCCCTAAAAACTTTTGTTCAACAAAAAATTAGCAATGTGGTGATTTTTGGAAAATATTTTAGTGAAGTGGTTTCTTAGATTGCAAGTTGACTCTTTGGAAAAATAAAGTAGCTTGAAATGTTACCATGCCAAATTTAGTTTCTGGATTGAAGAACCCATTATAAATGATTATGTGAGAATGAGAAAGGTTTCCCCCCCAAGTATTGCTGTTTATCTCTCAGAGTATACTTACATACCAGGAGACAATGCCATGTAGTGCTCCTGCTACTTTTAAGCTAACTTAGATATGAGACATTCTAGTTTACTAGGCAGCTGCCAAGACATAGCTGTGTATTCCTCAGTGGCTGAATATGTTTCTTCAACACTGAGGCCTCTAATGTCCTGGATACACTGCCAGGAGGACCTGAAGAAGTTTGCATTCCTTTCATTGCAGTAAAATTGTTACTGTGTGTGACTTCAGTGAAGGTGTACTCTTAACTCACTGACTAGTGCTGCCTGCATAGGTTCAGAGGGCTCTGAGGCAGCAAAGTGGGGAGTAGGACTAACAGGCTTAACTAATGCTTTTCAGTACAGCGTATATCAACAGAAGATCTGTCGTCCTTCTGCAAGTACTGCTTTTTTGCTGCTCTGGCTGTTGTTAATGAAGCTGCAACTCATTTCTGTCTACCCCTGGTTTCCGGAGTCTGGATTGGTTTGAAGTTGAGAGTGGTTTCCTGTTTCTGTGTAGCTCTGGGGTAGTTTAATTGAAACAACATGTCAGCAAATACATGTCCACTGTGGCTAGGGAAAAAGCCAGGGTCCGGTTTTCTGTAACAAAGTAACTGAATATAAAAATCTCCATAGAAATAGAAGAAAAATCAATAAGCTGATGTTTGATGTGAACAGCAAAGTTTCTCTCCTTCTGTGAAGGCTGGGCAAGTGCGTGAAGGGGAGCACAGGCCTTCTGCAAGAAGGACAAGACAAGGAACAGAACAAGATGAAATATTAGTGACAGGGGAAAATCTGCTCTGTAATTGTTGCCTTGGTTTCTTCCAGCTTGAATGTCCATCCTCAGGAATGTTCATCAGAAACAGCTTCAAGTTTGTACAATAAGGAAAAAAATTATTATTAAAAGAAAGGCAATCCCAAGTATTGCTCTGTGTTATGAAGTAGGTTTTTTTTGGATAGTGAAGGGAACCATGGCCATTTTATGAAGAATGCACCCATTCATGTGATTTGATTGAATTTCCAGTAATACTACTTTGCTGCTACCAGTCTCTTGGATGCAGTATCTTCTTTTTTAAATATTTTAGCAATGATGGGTTTTGTGCAAAAGAACTGACAGTCTAAGGTACAGATCTTGCAATCAATTAATTGGAAACATAAAACTACTCATGCTTTATCCTGCGAGGGTATACCCTTCCAAGGAACTTTGTATCAACATGCAAAACTAAAGTTGTCTTTAAATCTTGGCAGATCATACAACTAAATACACAAGCTAAACAGTGGCAATGTTACTGAAGACTTACTCCTCTGTTTTTATCAATGGATAATTAAAGCACAGAGTCTCATTGCTGCATCTCTTCAGCTCAAATTCCAGTTGCCCAAACTGTCTAGCGTGTTTAAGGGTACTACAAAATATCTCCCTATCATAGATTCATAGAATCATACAATGGTTTGGATTGGAAGGGACTTTAAAGATCGTCTGGTTCTAGCCCTGCTGCTATGGGCGAGGACACCTTCTCAAATGCCCACCTTGAACACTTCCAGGGATGGGGCATCCACAGCTTCTCTGGGCAGCCTGTTCCATTGCCTCCCCACTCTCATAATGTAGAATTTCTTAATATAAATCTACCCTCTTTCACTTTAAAATCATTACATTTTGTCCTATAACTACATGCTCTTATAAAATGTCCCTCTCCACCTTTTTTGTAAGCCCCCTTTAGGTAGTTTAAGTTTGTCCCAGACCCTTCTCCTCTCCAGGCTGAACAACCAAAACTCTCTCAGCCTTTCTTCATAAATGAAGTGTTCTTCTGATCATTTTCACTGCCCTCTTCTGGACTCACTCCAACAACAGGTCCACGTACTTCCTCTGCTGTGGGTCCCAGACCCGAATGCAGTACTCTAAATGAGGTCTCACAAAAACAGAGTAGAGGGTTAGAATCATCTCCCTCAACCCGCTGGTCATGTTTCTTTTCATGCAGTCCAGGATAAGAATGCCTTTCTGGGCTGTGAGCATTTGGAACTCAGTGCCGAAACCACAGATAAATAAAAGGAACAATCTGAAGTCAAACCCACATCACCTTTGTCCCACTCTTAGGCACATGAGCAATTGTCTTTTGTTCCCTATTTATTGTCCTGAATGGTAAAAGTTAAGATGGGTTCAAGAGAGACTGGGCAAGTTTATGGAAGAGAAATCCTTTGAAGATTGCTAAATACATAGAAATCACATCCAGCTCTGTAAGTCCCAGTACTGAAAGGGAAAGTATTAGCTGGAAGTATCATGTATGCTTGTTTGCCCTACTCTTCATCTTCCTTAGCCATTGGTAATGACCAGATTTTCAATTTTTTTCTTTTTTCAAGTTGAGTTTGTGGGGTGATTCAGACACTCTCTCCTTTTTGTTACAGATAAACTCACTTTCCTTCTCTTGCCATGAAATTGAAGTTTTTGATGTTTTTCTAGATTCTCTTCTTTTTTTTTCCACAACCGAAGACATCATTACAGGCTGCACATGAACTTCTTCTTTATAAATGCTATCCTGAAATTGATGGAGATTGTCTCAGTCTTCTTTTGACTCTGCCAGAGATTTGAGATTTACCAGTGCTGGATGAGGCTCAATGCTTACGACGGGTATTGACAGTAGGCTTTACTTGGGAAGACCTTTGTTCCTAGTTCAGTGTCATCATGATGGGTTTTTTTTTGCTTCTCCTCTGGTAGGCTCTGTGGCTTCTATGTCTTGGATGAGTTTTTTGATAGAGTTCTGTTGTGTGTCATTCTGTCTCTCTTTTTGTTAATTTAGAGCTGGAGATGGGGGAAGAGACTCCTGACGACTTGAAGACAACTTGTGCCCACTGGAACGATCAACTCCTCTAAGGAATGTACTACCTGATAGGTCTTCGGTCACTAACTAGTATTATTATTCCCTTACTGCTTTGTTATCCCTGACTTAATCTGTTTATTATTTTAATGTGTTTCTGTTATGCCTTCCATCTTTTCCATTTGGGGCATGCACAACAGTGTAAGCATTATGGGCTATAAAAAACAATAGCGTTATTTATGTAATCATAAAAAGGGGAAAAAGTATTTTGTGGTTCTGTTCAGGCCTGTACTATTCTATGCCAAGACTGAAAAAGCTGAATCCTACCCTGTTACATCTAAATGGACTTATAGTTGTGAAATTCACTAACTGAAAAGGCTGCTGTTAGAAAAATGGAATAGTTTAATGTTGCAAACCTGTGCATGCCACTATGGCAGATGTTATTTTCTTCCATTTCATCAATATATTAAAGGGGCTTTACCACTTTGTTCCTTACTATGAATCTCTGTCAAGAGCAACAAGAGGTTAGACCAGAGTTGTGTTGTGTTCTCTGTAGAACTTCTAAAAGTAACAGCTGGCAAAAACCTCAGTAACTAAGACAGTATATTCACATTATTGCTGGTGGATAGTAAAATGGTATACAGGCTAAAATAAGTTGTTTGCCTTGGGTCAATAAGGAGTTAACTGCATGGAAGGTGGATCTTTCTTACCCTTAAGCAGATCTAAGGTGTGGGCAATGACAAAGATTATCTGTGAGACAGAAAGAGACAGTGTTTGGGAAATTAACCTTGGTTTTAGGAAACCATCTAGCCAAGCTGGATCTGATTACCAGATTGAACCTTGCACACTGAGATTTTGATAATTTCTGCCCTCCCCCTGCCCCCTCCCCTTTTTTTTCCCTGATAATATTTTTGCTTTAATTTCTGGTTATGAAGATTATCCCAGGAGTTATACCTGAGCTTGACCGAGTCTTTTTTTTCTGCATCATTTAACTTGCTTGCACTACACAAGCCGAAGTTTTGGCTAATTTGATCCCCAGTAGACAGGGGAATAAGTTAGTTTTGAAAAACTAGATTGTAGATCAAAAAAAGTGAGAAGAATACTGTACAACTTTTTGTGGTGGGGGAATACAATAAGAAGAAACAGGAGGCTTTTAAAAGGCTTTATTGATAAAGTTGTGGAAATGAACTTTATTTGCCAACCCACTAACCGACTTCTGGTTTTGCTAAAGCACGGGGTCTTTTTTTTTGTCTTGGTATCCAGAATTTTGATCACTCTTTTCAGCCTATCCTCATTTGTTTTCTAATGGGCTTGGGTTTTTTTTTGTTTTTTATTTTTTGTTTGTTTGTTTGTTTTTTTTTTTTTGCAAATGTCTCAGAGATCCATCACCCCAAATATGTGGACTTTAAAGGTCAAGAGAGCTCTTATCCTTTTAGCTACTTTCATGAGAGCTCTGAGCAGCAGGCACAGCAATCTCAGCATGGACTCAACGATATTTTCTCACAGTGTAGCCAGAAACTGCATGCCTGCAGGGTAAAACAAAATTACCAGCGTTCCCCCATGAATGTCCTACACCTCAAGGGGCCACAGCCAGCCACAGAGCAGTTAGCTGCATGGCTGAGCACTAGCAGTAAATGCTTACTTCAATTGTGGCAACTGCCACTCAGAAGGGATGCATTTAATCTTGAAGGATAGATGTCTCAAGACATCTCTCCTAAGTGACACAAAGTCTCTGATGTAGAAAGAAGCACTGTAGGGTCCTATATGTAGTCAGTTCCTCTCTGAAAGTGGGGTAAGTGGAGGGAATTTAGATAGCTGCTAATAAATTAGCTTTAATATTAGTCTAGTCCTTATGTAAAAGGACCACATTGGCTAATGAATGCACAAGGAAAAATTGAAACCTGCCAACATAGAAAAATACCATTAACACATTAAAGAAAGCTTCCTTTTCTTATTTTGTCTATTGCTGGCAATGAACATTTTTTTTCAGATTTTCTTAGAACTATTTTGATTAAGCTATGAAATACAGCTGATGGGAACCTGGAATTCAAAATTTCCTTCAGGAACAAAACTTCTTAAACAGGTGGCCTAGGGGAGCGGGAGAATGAATTACTATTTTCAATGGACCCCAATGAGGCCTTCTGAAAACCATCACTTCCCCTGTAGCATCCAGTCAGAACCTGTTGCTAATACTTATTAAGCATCCTGTAAGAAAATAGCAATAGCATGGAGATTTCTTGGAAGATAAGTAGCAATTAGGGTTAAGTGTGAGAAAAATGGATACAATTTTTTGACAGCACCGAGGGGTCTAAGGGTCACTGCGAGAATTTAGACTACAAACTCAGCCAGGCAATTTTGGAAACCGTGGGAGAATTCTTACACCATTATATAAAACAGATTTTTAAAGCTTTTGCTACTGTCAGTTACTTTGTGAATTTTAAAAGTATAACCCAAAGGTGTAATAAATACTGTGCCACCTGATCTGAGGGGAACTTTAGGTAACTTACTGTAAATGCACATACACACACATGATTCTTTCTAAATATATTGGTCTATTTACTACGGTAGTTACCTGTTTAAGACTTGCAGTTACATTAAGTAAAATAGTGTGCCTGGGCTAATACATTTTCAGAGAACCTATTTGTTTTACTGAAGAATTTATTGCAGCAGTAATAACTGTCAGAGTGAAAGCGTGGTTAAAGTGCTAGAGACAGGACCAACTGCAAAGGGTATCTATCAAACTATCGACTTCCTGCCAGCAGTGTTGTGAACTCTTTTGTCATAAACTCAAGCACCCAGAGTTGAAACCTCGATCAATGAAAGGGGAATCTGGTATCCAGCTCTTTTATAGAGGGCATCTCTTCTGTTTGACCCATTAGGACACAAATAACAGTTTTTATACAGTGCAGGTTTGATTTATGGCAAGCCTTCAGGTTGGATAGTGACATTTATATCTTAAACATGAGAACAGCACTTATAATCTGAAAGAGTTAAATACAGAGCTTGCAGCTGCACTCTAACAAAAACTCTTAGCATTGTAACCTGCAAATAGAAATGTCATTATACTACGTAGTTACCTGCTCTGCAGAATTTTTTTTCCTTGATTTCATTTCACTTTTAGCATCCTAGTACCATGGAGAGTATGGCCTCATCTGAAAACACTGCTGACTGTTGACCCTTAAGCATTCCCAAAAGCAGTATGCTTGGCAGTATGCCTCTGTCCACTATGGACTTAATTAATCTATTTGCTTTGCAAAGCCCCTCTGTCTCTCAGTGTTTCTATTTCACCTGTGGATAGGAACATGTTTAAAATTTCTACAATATTATGATAAAATTTATAGAAACAGCATAATATTTTTTTGAATAATTTTTATTTCTAACCTATTCCTAAAAATCACATCATAAGGTAGCAGTTATGTGGACATAAGATGCAGCACATAGAGCATTTCATTTTTAGATTATATGTGTATCATAGGGTCATAGAATTGTAGAATGGTTTGTAGGACCTTTAAAGATCATCTAGTCCAACCTCCCTGCTGTGGGCTGGGAGAACTTTCACTAGATCTGGTTTCTCAGAGCCGTGTCCAATCTGACCTTCGACACTTCCAGGGATGGGGCACCCACAAATTCTCTGGTCAGCCTGTTCCCGTGTCTCGCCACTCTCATCTTAGAAGTTATATATACTTATACAGTGCATGCTTAGAAGTGTTTTAGTTATGGACATTTGTGAATAAATGATATGTCAGGAGGGTTGAAACTAGATGATCTTAAAGGTCCCTTCCAACCCAATTCTATGTTGTAAACTAGAGATATTGTAGGAGAATCATGTTAAATGTTTTTTGACAGCAGAAGGACCCGAACTCAGCTCTGATTCAGTTCAAAGTTATACATGCCAACTGGATAGAGCTGTGTCATACTTTTCTTGCCTCTGCAGAATTCTACTGGGAATATCATTTCCATATCAGTGTCTCTGGTTGCTACACATGCAAATCTACTTAGGTATCTTCTCCTCACTTCTGTTGAGCTCAGATTGGCTTCTTGCAGTTGGTCAAGTTGTAGACATGGCCTTTTCTTTATGCTCTGATGGGTGCCCTACATGTGTTTCACTCATGAATGGGACAATAGACAATGCTACCCAAAGT